>NC_041388.1:255133738-255178942 GCF_002162155.2 Triticum dicoccoides
CGGCGTGGGTGGCGGAAGGCGGCAGCGGCAAAGTGCAGCAGCGGCGGCGGCGCGGCCTCGGCAGGATGCGGGAGGCGCGGCGAGAGGCGGGGAAGAGGAGAGAGGGCCGGGGCGGGGTCGGATTTATAAGAGGGAGGGGCGATGGCGTGCGGAAGGGGCAAGGGCGGCGCGGTGTCCAGCCATGGGACGGCGGTGGCGCATACTAGCTCGGGACTTCGTCCCGAGCTTGGGGAAGGCGGAGCTGGGCCGTGGCGTGGCTTTGGCTGGGCCGGCCCAGTCCGCGAGAAGCGAGTTTTTTTTAAATAAAGATTTCCAGACGAACCAAAATAAACAAAACAAAAAAAAAATATTTTATATTGGCATATAATATATCAAAATTTTCAGAAAAAGATTTTCTACGACATGAACATTTTCAATATGCCAAATAGAATCCACACAAAATCAGATAAAACAAAGAGTGCTACTGGTCTATTAAAATCCAACAAAAATCATTTTAAAAATACCAAAATGATTTCAAATTAATTTGTCTCCAATTTTCTAATGTAGGGAATCATGTTGCCCTATTTTCCATATATTTTATTTTTGGAGAAAAATAATTTGAATAAAACTCAAATAACTCCAAATTGAAAATAAATTCAAAAGAACTTTGAATTTAATTCTTTGAAACTCCCAACTCATATTTCATATAATTTCAAGAAGTCATTTTATCTTCTCTCATTAAAATCATTGAGTTGCATAAAGTTTCTGGATTGGAAATATTTTCCAAATGAAATTCAAATGTTTTCAAATACCCTTTCATTTAATTTAAATGGAAGAAGTCATATCATCTTCGCTCAAGGGTTTTGTATTTGAAAAGAATTTGAATTCATGGAGATCACGAATGAAAAAATGAAAGTTTGGGAAAGTCCTTTTATTCCCTCTCATTTAACTTTCAAAACGTTTCGAATTCACTCACTTTCGGACAATCAATCAAACAAATCTATCTATTTATTATAACATTCCAAAATTTAGAATTTTGGGATGTTACATCAAGTGAATCAATATGATGCCCCATTGTCACCACGAGTATTCAATTGTAAGACATATATCAAGTGTTCTCAAATCCATGAAAGTATTCAATCCGATAACAACGAAATCTCAAAGGGAAAAACTAAATTCATCACAACAAGATAGACAGGGGAAAACACCATATGATCCGGCTATATTAACAAAGCCCGCGATACATCAAGATCGTGACATCTCAGGAACACAAGAAAGAGAGATTAAACACATAGCTACTAGTACAAACCCTGAGCCCTGAGGGTGAACTACACCCTCCTCATCGTGGTGGCTGCCGGGATGATGAAGATGGCCACCGTAGATGATTCCCCCCTCCAGCAGGGTGCCAGAACAGGATCTAGATTGGTTTTCGGTGGCTACAGAGGCCTGCGGCGGTGAAACTTTTGATCTAGGTTAACTCTAAGGGTTTCTGGAATTTTTTGGAATTTATAGGGTAAAGAGGGGGTGTGGGAGGCCACCGAGGTGGGCACAACCCACTTGGGCGTGCCCTGGTGGGTTGTGCCCCCCTTGGGGCACCCCCGAGGTGCTGCTCTGGCCCATTGGTGGTCTTCTGGTCCATAAAAAATTCCCAAAAAGTTTCGTGGTGTTTGGACTCCGTTTGATATTGATTTCCTGCGATGGAAAAAACAAGCAAAAAAACAGCAACTGGCACTGGGCACTGGGTCAATATGTTAGTCCCAAAAAATGATATAAAGTTGATATAAAATGATTGTAAAACACCCAAGAATGATAATATAACAGCATGAATATTTCATAAATTATAGATACGTTGGAGACGTATCGGCATCCCCAAGCTTAATTCCTACTCGTCCTCGAGTAGGTAAATGATAAAATAAATAATTTATGAAGTGTGAATGTTAGCAAAGTGCACAAGTTTGATCAATGACAAGTTCAGTCACTTTTCCTAGCATCATGACAGCAATTCTTTTTTCATAAAATTTTCTCATGTTAAAGTAGCAACCAATTCACATGTTAAGGTTCAAACAATGAATTCTCTTGAAACTCAACAACCTTTGTTCTCACTCACCAAGCAATTGCAATTCAACTTATTCAGTAGAGTCTAAGTAAGAGCTCCACATACTCAACCATCATATAGTCTTCTATGATTGCTAACACTCACCGCATACACATGAGCAAAACGTTTCAACATGACACATAGAAAGATAGGGGCTTATTGTTTTGCCTCCCAACATACTCACCTCAAGGGTGGTATCAACAATAATAACTCATGCTACCCATATCCAACTGGATATATGTGCCTAGATCTTTCCTCACCACGTGATGCTTGCCAAAAGAGAAAAATAAAAAGGAATAGAGAGAATAACTTTGACTCTTTGCATAAAAGTAAATACTGAAAAGTAAAAGATAGGCCCTTCGCAGAGGGAAGCAGAGGTTGCCATGCGCTTATTTGTTTGTATGCTCAAACCCTTAGTGCAAAAGAACGTCATGTTATATTGCCCCTTATGATAGAAACCTTTATTATGCAGTCTGTCGCTTTTATTCTTTGCCATCACAAGTTCATACAGCGCTCAATTTTCTCTACACTAAATGATCTAACACTTTTAGAAGCAATTTTTATTGCCTTATTGCACCGATGATAACTTACTTGAAGGATCTTATTCAATCGTTAGGTAGGTATGGTGGACTCTTGAAAATAAGATTTGGGTTTAAGAGTTTTTGGATGCACAAGTAGTATCTCTACTTGGTGCGGAATTTTTTGCTAGCAAAGATGGGGGGTAAGCACCACATGTTGAAGGATCTATGACAATATAACTTCTGTGTGAATATGAACAAATATAAACCATTACGTTGTCTTCCTTGTCCAACATCAACAATTTTGGCATATAATATTTTGATGGGGGCTCACAATCACAAAATATTTCCAAGATAGTGTATTTGTATGTGAAAGTTCTCTTCCTTATACTAATTATTCATGAATTGCTTGTATGACCAATATTGTGATTGTAAAGCCTCAAAAGATTTCACTTTCTAAACCCAATGTGAATCTACCACTAGGCATGATATGATTTCAACTTCATGACATTCAATTTATTCAACAATTTAATCATAGGATATAAGTGAAGCACAAGAGTAAATGACAAGCTACTCCAAAAAGATATAAATGAAGATCATGAGCATAATATTTCTTTCTATCAAATTAATTTAAGTGAATCAAGAGAGAATTTCTTCAAAAAATACTAAAGCACACCATGCTCAAAAAGATATAAGTGAAGCACTAGAGCAATTCCATAGAAAAGAGCTTCGTTGACGGGATGTGAATGCTGCTTACCTAGCCTCCCTGGCAACTATTTGAGGACTCTATTTTATTTAAAAACTTTCAGATCTAAGTATTTTATTAAAACATCAATCAAAATCAAAATAAAATGACATTCTAAGAATATCACAAATCATGTGAAGAAGCAAAAACTAGTCTCAACCGATACTAACCGATAATTGTTGATGAAGAAAGGTGGGATGCCTACCGGGGCATCCCCAACCTTAGATGCTTGAGACTTCTTGAAATTTTATCTTGGGATGCCTTGGGCATCCCCAAGATTGAGCTTTTGTGTCTCCTTAATTCATTTTATATCATGGTTTTCCTAAATCTCAAAAGCTTCATCCGCACAAAACTCAACAAGAACTCGTGAGATAAGTTAGTATAAACCAATACAAAAACTGTATCATTCTCTACTGTAGCAAATCACTAAAATTATTATTCAACATTTCATACTAAATTCCTCTGCATATTTAATACTCATATCCTCAAATAGAATCATTAAACAAGCAAACATATGCAAACAATGCAAACATAACAGCAATCTGCCAAAACAGTACAGTCTGTAAAGACTGCAAGAGTATCAATACTTCACTAACTCCAAAAGTTATGAAAAATTCCCACACTATAGAAAAATTATCAGAGATTATTTTGCAAAAAGTTTCAACATTTTATCACATTCTAACTTTTATAGGGAATTTTTGCAACAGCGGTAAACTTTCTGTTTTCAAACAGCAACATGTATACTTGTAAAATAAGCATGGGAAAGGCTATCATTGCCACTTTTATTGAAATAAAAGATGAAAAACATTATTATAAATAACATCAAGAAAATTCTAACAAAATAAAATGACGCTCCAAGTAAAACTCATATCATGTGATGAAGGAAGACATAGCTCCAAGTGAGGTTACCGATAATGTTGAAGACGAAATAGGGGATGCCTTCCGGGGCATCCCCAAGCTTAGTTGCTTAGATCTTCCTTGAATATTACCTTGGGGTTCCTTGGGAATCCCCAATCTTAGGGTATTGTCACTCTTTATTCTCCTCATATCGACATCTCACCCAAAACTTGAAAACTTCAGCCACACAAAACTTAACGGAACTTGGTGAGATAGGTTAGTATGATAAAGAGCAAACCATTTCACTTTGGTACTGTAAAAGACAAGATTCATAATTTTTCCACACAGTTCCTACTGTAGAATATTATTTCCACAATTTATATTGAGCAATTTAATCCATAGAAACTAGGAAACAAGCAAACTATGCATTGAAAATAGAATCTGTCAAAAACAGAGCAGTCTGTAGTAATCTGTACTCCAACCATACTTCTGCTACTCCAAAAATTATAAAATACTAGGAAAACCTGGGTAATATGTATATTAATATTCTGCAAAAATAATCAGCATTTTATCATGCATCTGTTAAAAATGAGAATTGTTTTCCTGAGCGCAAAAGTTTTTGTTTTTCAGCAAGATCAAATCAACTATCACCGTAAGCCATCCCGAAGGTCTTACTTGGCACTTTATTGAAACAAAAGCTATAAAACATGATTAGTAAAGTAGCCTAATCATGTGAACACATAAAAACAGTAGGTAAAAGTGTTGGGTTGTCTCCCAATAAGCGCTTTTCTTTAATTCCTTTTAGTTAGGCATGGTGATTTCAATGATGCTCGCATAAAAGATAAGAATTGAAACATAAAGAGAGCATCATGAATCATAAGTTCCTCTCTCATAATAAATTTCAGTAGCATCATGAATAGATTCATCAATATAACCATCACAAAAAACATTCTTTTCATGATCCACAAGCATAGAAAATTTATTACTCTCCACGTAAGCAATTTTATTCTCATTCACAATAGTGGGAGTATCATATGAAACTTGAATACTAAAAATTGTTCCCATATTAAGAGAGTAATGTTCAGTAAAAGGATATTCAGAATTATGAAAATAATTATCACTACTTTTTATAACATAAGTATCATCACAATCATCATCATAAGTAGGAGGCACGCAATCATCATAGCAAATTTGATCATTCAAAGTAAGGGGACTAAAAAGATCTTCTCCATTAAGCATAGCAACCCCAAGCTTGAGACAAACATTAATTGCATCAAATAAATTCTCAAACATGTCATTCTCATCAAACATAGCATCCCCAAGCTTGTGGCTTGGCATATCATAAGCATAATCATTCTCATCATTAATAGTATGAATAGCACCAACGGTATAACTATTGCTATCATCATAATTTCCCAAGTTGGTGCCAAAAAGATTTCCAAGATTATAAGAAGTATCATTATCTTCCCAATCATAATCATCACAACAAGCAATAGGCATAACAAAATCATCATCAAGTGCATCATCTTCCACAATCATTTTTGATTCATTTTCATGAGGCACAACAATAATAGGAGCAACATTACTTGGGAGAGATGCCTTTTTACCTCTATTCTTTCTTCTTTTCTTCTTCTTCGCCACATCATGTGTGGGTTTAATTAATATTTTCAAGCATCTTATTGATGAGATTGGTTGGATAGGAAGCTCGTCCTCGTTACCTGATTCATCATAATAAACACTAGGAGGGTATTGGGAAATATTTTCCCTTTCATTAGTACTCTCTTCATATTCTATTTGTTTTCTTGACTTTAGATAGTTGGCAATATAAGGATTCTCAATGCAATTTACCGCACAAAACATATAAATTTCCTTTAAATCAAAATCAAAAAATCTCTTGAGATTAAATTTTGGAATACCCTTAGTTATACGTTTCATTTCTTCATACCCCAAAAGAATACTAAGCTCTTTATGATGCTCAAGGGTAATCAAGTTGTCACCATTTTTGGACATGATTTGATCATGAAAGAATTTGCATTGGAGATTTAAATGACCATGTTCATTGCAAAGTTCACAACGATGGCGAAAAAATTAAATCTTTCAGCACAATCATCTAGCCTCTCTTGCAACTTTTTTGTTTCTAAATATTTATGTTTCTTACAAAATCTATATTCCCTTTTTGGTGTGAAAATGCACTCCCAATTCACTCCGCAAAAATTGACATGCTTATAAGAAACATTTTTCTCATGACTAGTGCAATAATTATTAGCATTTTGGATATTCAAAGAATTCATATTAACAAAATTGCAATCATGCTCATCATTCGAATATTTTGTGCCAAACATTTTATTGACTTCTTCTTCTCACAATTGAGCATAATTTTCCGAACCATCATTTTCAAGAAAGATATTATAAAGATGATCAATAATATGATGCAACCTCAATTCCATTTTATGTAGTTTTCTTTTATAAACCAAACTAGTGATAAAACAAGACACTAAAAGATTCAATTGCAAGATCTAAAGATATACCTTCAAGCACTCACCTCCCCGACAACGGCACCAGAAAAGTGCTTGATGTCTACTATGCGACATGTTCTTGTAGACTTGTGTTGGGCCTCCAAGCGCAGAGGTTTGTAGGACAGTAGCAATTTTCCCTCAAGTGGATGACCTAAGGTTTATCAATTCGTGGGAGGCGTAGGATGAAGATGGTCTCTCTCAAACAACCCACCAACCAAATAACAAAGAGTCTCTTGTGTCCCCAACACACCAAATAGAATGGTAATTTGTATAGGTGCACTAATTCGGCGAAGAGATGGTGATAAAAGTGTAATATGGACGGTAGAAATATATTTTATAATCTGAATAAATAAAAATAGCAAGGTAGCAAATATAAAACGGGCACAAAAACGGTATTGCAATGCTTGAAAATGAGGCCTGGGGTCCATACTTTCACTAGTGCAATCTCTCAACAGTGCTAATATAATTGGATCATATAACCGTCCCTCAACATGCACCGAAGAATCACTCCAAAGTTCCTATCAAGCGGAGATCATAAGACGAAAATGTTTGTAGGGTATGAAACCACCTCAAAGCTATTCTTTATGATCAATCTATCCCATAGTTCGTAATAAAATAACACGAAGCTATTCTTTCCGATGGATCTAACCAAGAGTTTGTACTAAAATAACACCAAAGCAAGTTCAGATATATAATATTCAATCCAACACAAAGAACTTTAAAGAGTGCCCCAAGATTTCTACTGGATAAACAAAGACAAGAATGTGCATCAACCCCTATGCATAGATTACCCCAATGTCACCTCGAGAATCCGTGAGTTGAGTTCCAAAACATATATCAAGTGAATCAATACGATACCCCATTGTCCACGAGTATTCAATTGCAAGACATATATCAAGTGTTCTCAAATCCATTAAAGTATTCAATCTGATAACTATGAAATCTCAAAGGGAAAAACTCATTTTATCACAACAAGATAGAGAGGGGAAAACACCATATGATCCGGCTATATTAACAAAGCCCGCGATACATCAAGATCATGACATCTCAAGAACACGAGAGAGAGAGAGAGAGAGAGAGAGAGAGAGAGAGATTAAACACATAGCTATTGGTACAAACCCTCAGCCCCAAGGGTGGACTACTCCCTCCTCATCGTGGTGGCCGCCGGGATGATGAAGATGGCCACCAGAGATGATTCCCCCCTCCGGCAAGGTGGCGGAACGGGCTCTAGATTGGTTTTCGGTGGCTGGAGAGGCCTGCGGCGGCGGAACTTTTGATCTAGGTTAACCCCGAGGGTTTCTGGAATTTTTGGGAATTTATAGGGTAAAGAGGGGGTACAAGAGGCCACTGAGGTGGGCACAACCCACCTGGGCGCGCTCTGGTGGGTTGTGCCCTCCTCGGTGCAACCCCCCCCCCCAGGTGCTGCTCTGGCCCATTGGTGGTCTTCTGGTCCATCAAAAATCCACAAAAAGTTTTGCTGTGTTTGGACTCTGTTTGATATTGATTTCCAGCGATGTAAAAAACAAGCAAAAAATAGCAACTGGCACTAGGCACTGGGTCAATATGTTAGTCCCAAAAAATGACGTAAAGTTGCTATAAAATGATTGTAAAACACCCAAGAATGATAATATAACAGCATGAATAGTTCATAAATTATAGATACGTTGGAAACTTATTAGGCATGAGTCTAAAATACCAATTTCAGCTCTTCGAACATCTCATATGCTCCGTGGCATTCAAAACATTTTTGAAGTCCCGTTTCTAAGATGTAAAGCATGGCGCACTAAACTATCAAGTAGTCATCATACCAAGCTTGTCAAACATTCATAACGCCTGCATCACCTCCTGCAATTGGTCTGTCACCTAGCGGTGCATCAAGGACATAATTCTTCTGTGCAGCAATGAGGATAATCCTCAAGTTACGGACCCAGTCCATGTAGTTGCTACCATCATCTTTCAACTTAGCTTTCTCTAGGAACGCATTAAAATTCAAGGGAACGGTAGCATGGGCCATTGATCTACAACATAGATATGCAAAAACTATCAGGATTCATGATAGATTAAGTTTAGTTAACCAAATTACTTAAGAACTCCCACTTAGATAGACATCCCTCGAGTGATCTAAATGATCACGTGATCCATATCAACTAAACCATGTCCGATCATCATGTGAGATGGAGTAGTTTTTAATGGTGAACATCTCTATGTTGATCATATCTACTATATGATTCACGTTCGACCTTTCGGTCTCCAGTGTTCCGAGGCCATGTCTGTACATGCTAGGCTCGTCAAGTTTAACCCGAGTATTCCGCATGTGCAAAACTATCTTGCACCCGTTGTATGTGAACGTAGAGCTTATCATACCCAATCATCACGTGGTGTCTCGGCACAACGAAATGTCCCAACGGTGCATACTCAGAGAGAACACTTATACCTTGAAATTTTAGTAAGGGATCATCTTATAATGCTACCGCCGTACTAAGAAAAATAAGATGCATAAAATATAAACATCACATGTAATCATAACACGTCACATGATATTCTTGGGGAACATGGTGTTTCAAAAAATTTACCTACAATCACGCAAGATCTATCTAGGAGATGCATAGCAACAAGCGGGGAGAGTGTGTCCATGTACCCTCGTAGACCGAAAGCGGAAGCGTTTAGTAACGCGGTTGATGTAGCCGAACGTCTTCGCGATCTAACCGATCCAAGCACCGAACGTATGGCACCTCCGCGTTTAGCACACGTTCAGCTCGATGACATTCCTCGATCTCTTGATCAAGTTGAGGACGAGGGAGAGTTCCGTCAGCATGACGGTGTGGCAACGGTGATGATGAAGTTACCGGCGCAGGGCTTCTCCTAAGAACTATGACGATATGACCGAGGTGTGTAACTGTGGAGGGGGCACCGCACACGACTAAGAGACGGCTTGGTGTGTCTTTGGGGTGTCCCCCTCCCATGTATATAAAGGGGGGAGGAGGAGGAGGCCGGCCCTAGAGGGGGTGCGCCAAGGGGGAGTCCTACTTGGACTCCTAGTCCAAGTAGGATTCGGCCCTCCTCCTTCCTTCCACTGGAGAGGGAGAAGGGGAAGGGAGAGAGAGGGAGAAGGAAAGAGGGGGGCCGACCCCCTCCCCAAGTCCAATTCGGTTTGGGCAAGGGGGGCGCCACTCTCACGTGGCCTCTCTCCTCTCCTCCAATAAGGCCCAATAGGCCCAATACTTCTCTCGAGGGGTTCCGGTAACCTCCCGGTACTCCGGAAAAATGCCCGAATCACTCGGAACCATTCCGATATCCGAATGCAACCTTCCAATATATGAATCTTTACCTCTCAGCCATTTCGAGGCTCCTCGTCACGTCCGTGATCTCATCTGGGACTCCGAACAAACTTCGGTCATCAAATCACATAACTCATAATACAAATCGTCATCGAACATTAAGCGTGCAGACCCTACGGGTTCGAGAACTATGTAGACATGACCGAGACACATCTCCGGTCAATAACCAATAGCGGAACCTGGATGCTCATATTGGCTCCTACATATTCTATGAAGATCTTTATCAGTCAAACCACATAACAACATACGTTGTTCCCTTTGTCATTGGTATGTTACTTGCCCGAGATTCGGCCGTCGGTATCACCATACCTAGTTCAATCTCGTTACCAGCAAGTCTCTTTACTCGTTCTGTAATGTATCATCCCGCAACTAACTTATTAGTCACATTGCTTGCAAGGCTTATAGTGATGATCATTACCGAGAGGGCCCAGAGATACCTCTCTGATACATAGAGTGATAAATCCTAATCTCGATCTATGCCAACTCAACAAACACCATCGGAGACACCTTAGAGCATCTTTATAATCACCCAGTTATGTTCTGACGTTTGATAGAACACAAGGTGTTCCCCTGGTATTTGGGAGTTGCATAATCTCATAGTCAGAGGAACATGTATAAGTCATGAAGAAAACAATAGCAATAAAACTAAACGATCATTATGCTAAGCTAACGGATGGGTCTTGTCCATCACATAATTCTCTAATGATGTGATCTCGTTCATCAAATGAGAACACATGTCTATGGTGAGGAAACTTAGCCATATTTGATTAACGAGCTAGTCCAGTAGAGGCATACTAGGGACACTCAATTTGTCTGTGTATTCACACATGTACTAAGTATCCGGTTAATACAATTCCAGCATGAATAATAAACATTTATCATGATATACGGAAATATAAATAACAACTTTATTATTGCCTCTAGGGCATATTTCCTTCAGTATCCCACTTGCACGAGAGGCAATAATCTAGATTACATCATAATGATTCTAACACCCATGGAGTCTTAGTGTTGATCATGTTTTGCTCGTGAGAGAGGCTTAGTCAACAAGTCTGCAACATTCAGATCCATATGTATCTTGCAAATTTCTATGTCTCCCTCCTTGACTTGATGGCGGATGGAATTGAAGCGTCTCTTGATGTGTTTGGTTCTCTTGTGAAATTTGGATTCCTTTGCCAAGGCAATTGCTCCAGTATTGTCACCAAAGATTTTCATTGGACCTGATGCACTAGGTATGACACCTAGATCGGATATGAACTCCTTCATCCAGACTCCTTCATTTGCTGCTTCCGAAGCTGCTATGTACTCCGCTTCACATATAGATCCTGCCACGATGCTCTGCTTGGAACTGCACCAACTGACAGCTCCACCATTCAATATAAATACGTATCCGGTTTGTGACTTAGAGTCATCCAGATCAGTGTCAAAGCTTGCATCGACGTAACCATTTACGACGAGCTCTTTGTCACCTCCATAAACGAGAAACATATCCTTAGTCCTTTTTATGTATTTCAGGATGTTCTTGACCTATCCAGTGATCCACTCATGGATTGCTTTGGTACCTCCCTGCTAAACTAATAGCAAGGCACACATCAGGTCTGGTACACAGGATTGCATACATGATAGGACCTATGGCTGAGGCATAGGGAATGATTTTCATTTTCTCTCTACTTCTGCAGTGGTCGGGCATTGAGTCTAACTCAACTTCACACCTTGTAATACATGCAAGAACCCTTTCTTTGACTGATCCATTTTGAACTTCTTCAAAACTTTATCAAGGTATGTGCTTTGTGAAAGTACAATTAAGCGTCTTGATCTATCTCTATAGATCTCGATGCCCAATATATAAGAAGCTTCACCGAGGTCTTTCATTGAAAAATTCTTATTCAAGTATCCTTTTATGCTATTCAAAAATTCAGTATCATTTCCGATCAACAGTATGTCATCCACATATAATATCAGAAATGCTACAGAGCTCCCACTCACTTTCTTATAAATATAGGCTTCTCCAAAAGTGTGTATAGAACCATATGCTTTGAACACACTATCAAAGCGTATATTCCAACTCCGAGAGGCTTGCACCAGTCCATAAATGGATCACTGGAGCTTGCACACTTTGTTAGCACGTTTTGGATCGACAAAACCTTCTGGTTGCATCATATACATCTCTTCTTTAAGATATCCATTAAGGAATGCAGTTTTGACATCCATTTGCCAAATTTCATAATCATAAAATGCGGCAATTGCTAACATGATTCGGACAGACTTAAGCATCACTATGGGTGAGCATGTCTCATTGTATTCAACTCCTTGAACTTGTCGAAAACCTTTCGTAACAAGTCGAGCTTTGTAGACAGTAACATTACCGTCAGCGTCAATCTTCTTCTTGAAGATCCATTTATTCTCTATGTCTTGTCAATCATCGAGCAAGTCAACCAAAGTCCACACTTTGTTCTCATACATGGATCCCATCTCAGATTTCATGACCTCAAGCCATTTTGCGGAATCTGGGCTCATCATCGCTTCCTCATAGTCCATAGGTTCGTCATGGTCAAGTAACATGACCTCCAGAATAGGATTATCGTACCACTCTGGTGCGGATCTTACTCTGATTGACCTACGAGGTTTGGTCGTAACTTGATCAGAAGTTTCATGATCATCATCATTAGCTTCCTCACTAATTGTTGCATCTCCATTTTCCAAATTTCATAATCATTAAATGCGGCAATTGCTAACATGATTCGGACGGACTTAAGCATCGCTACGGGTGAGAAGGTCTCATCGTAGTCAACTCCTTGAACTTGTCAAAAACCTTTTGCAACAAGTCAAGCTTTGTAGACAGTAACATTACCGTCAGCGTCAGTCTTCTTCTTGAAGATCCATTTATTCTCTATGGCCTGCCAATCATCAGGCAAGTCAAACAAAGTCCATACTTTGTTCTCATACATGGATCCCATCTCATATTTCATGGCTTCAAGCCATTTTGTGGAATCTGGGCTCATCATCGCTTCCTCATAGTTCATCGGTTCGTCATGGTCAAGTAACATGACTTCCAGAACAGGATTACCGTACTACTCTGGTGCGGATCTTACTTTGGTTGACCTACGAGGTTCAGTAGTAACTTGATCAGAAGTTTCATGATCATCATCATTAGCTTCCTCACTAATTGGTGTAGGAATCACTGGAACTGATTTCTATGATGAACTACTTTCCAATTCGGGAGAAGGTACAATTACCTCATCAAGTTCCACTTTCCTCCCACTCACTTCTTTCGAGAGAAACTCCTTCTCTAGAAAGGATCCATTCTTAGCAATGAGTATCTTGCCTTCAGACCTGTGATAGAAGGTGTACCCAACTGTCTCCTTTGGGTATCCTATGAAGACACATTTCTCCGATTTGGGTTCGAGCTTATCAGGTTGAAGCTTTTTCACATAAGCATTGCATCCCCAAACTTTAAGAAACGACAACTTGGGTTTGTTGCCAAACCACAGTTCATATGGTGTCATCTCAACGGATTTAGATGGTGCCTATTTAACGTGAATGCAGCCGTCTCTAAAGCATAACCCCAAAACGATAGTGATAAATCAGTAAGAGACAGCATAGATCGCACCATATTTAATAAAGTGCGATTGCGACGTTCAGACACACCATTACGCTGTGGTGTTCTAGGTGGCGTGAGTTGCAAAACTATTCCACATTGTTTCAAATGAAGACCAAACTCGTAACTCAAATATTCACCTCCACGATCAGATCGTAGAAACTTTATTTTACGATGATTTTCCACTTCACTCTGAAATTCTTTGAACTTTTCAAATGTTTCAGACTTATGTTTCATCAAGTAGATATACCCATATCTGCTCAAATCATCTGTGAAGGTCAGAAAATAACGATACCCGCCGTGAGCCTCGGCACTCATTAGACCGCATACATCAGTATGTATTATTTCCAATAAGTCTGTTGCTCGCTCCATTATTCCGGAGAACGAAGTCTTGGTCATCTTTCCCATGAGCCATGGTTCGCAAGCATCAAGTGATTCATAATCAAGTTATTCCAAAATCCCATCAGCATGGAGTTTCTTCATGCGCTTTACACCAATATGACCTAAACGATAGTGCCACAAATAAGTTGCACTATCATTATTAAACTTGTATCTTTTGGCTTCAATACTATGAACATGTATATCACTACTATCGAGATTCAACAAAAATAGACCACTCATCAAGGGTGCATGACCATAAAAGATATTACTCATATAAATAGAACAATCATTATTCTTTGATTTAAATGAATAACTGTCTCACATCAAACAAGATCTAGATATACTGTTCATGCTCAACGCTGGCACCAAATAACAATTATTTAGGTCTAAAACTAATCCCGATAGTAGATGTAGAGGTAGCGTGCCGACGGCGATCACATCGACTTTGGAACCATTTCCCACGCGCATCGTCACCTCATCCTTAGTCAATCTTTGTTTAACCCGTAGCCCTTGTTTCGAGTTACAAATATGACCAACAGAACCAATATCAAATACCCAGGCGCTACTACGAGCATTAGTAAGGTACACATCCATAACATGTATATCAAATATACCTTTCACTTTTCCAACCTTCTTATCCGCCAAATACTTGGGGCAGTTCCGCTTCCAGTGACCAGTCCCTTTGCAGTAGAAGCACTCAGTCTCAGGCTTAGGTCCAGACTTGGGCTTATTCACTTGAGCAGCAACTTGCTTGCCATTTTTCTTCAAGTTCCCCTTCTTCCCTTCTCCCTTTTTATTGAAACTAGTGGTCTTGTTAACCATCAACACTTGATGCTCTTTCTTTATTTCTACCTCCGCAACTTTTAGCATTGCGAAGAGCTTGGGAATTGTCTTATCCATCCCTTGCAATATAGTTCATCACGAAGCTTTTGTAGCTTGGTGGCAGTGATTGAAGAACTTTGTCAATGACACTATCATCAGGAAGATTAACTCCGAGTTGAGTCAAGTGGTTGTGGTACTCAGACATTCTGAATATATGTTCACTGACAGAACTATTCTCCTCCATCTTACATCTGTAGAACTTATTGGAGACTTCATATCTCTCAATTAGGGCATTTGCTTGAAATATTAACTTCAACTCCTGGAACATCTCATATGCTCCATGACGTTCAAAACGTTGTTGAAGTCCCGGTTCTAAGCCATAAAGCATGGCACACTGAACTATCGAGTAGTATCATCTTTGCTCTGCCAGACGTTCATAACGTCCGAAGTTGCTCCTGCTGTGGGTTTTGCACCTAGCGGTGCTTCCAGGACATAATACTTTTGTGCAGCAATAAGGATAATCCTCAAGTTACGGACCCAGTCCTTGTAGTTGCTACCATCATCTTTCAACTTAGCTTTCTCTAGGAACACACTAAAATTCAAAGGAACGGTAGGACAGGCCATTGATCTAGAACAACATAGACATGCAAAATACTATCAGGTACTAAGTTCATGATAAATTAAAGTTCAATTAATCATATTACTTAAGAACTCCCACTTAGATAGACATCTCTCTAGTCATCTAAGTGATCACGTGATCCATATCAACTAAACCATGTCCGATCATCACGTGAGATGGAGTAGTTTTCAATGGTGAACATCACTATGCTGATCATATCTACTATATGATTCATGTTCGACCTTTCAGTCTCAATGTTCCGAGGCCATATCTGCATATGCTAGGCTCGTCAAGTTTAACCCGGGTATTCTGCATGTGCAAAACTGGCTTGCACCTGTTGTATGTGAACGTAGAGCTTATCACACCCGATCATCACATGGTGTCTCAGCACGATGAACTGTAGCAACGGTGCATACTCAGGGAGAACAGTTATACCTTGAAATTTAGTGAGAGATCATCTTATAATGCTACCGCCATACTAAGCAAAATAAGATGCATAAAGGATAAACATCACATGCAATCAAAATAAGTGATATGATATGGCCATCATCATCTTGTGCCTTTGATCTCCATCTACAAAGCACCGTCATGATCACTATCTTCACTGGCTTGACACCTTGATCTCCATCGTAGCATCGTTGTCGTCTCGCCAACTATTGCTTCTACGACTATCACTACCGCTTAGTGATAAAGTAAAGCAATTACATGGAGATTGCATTTCATACAATAAAGCGACAACCATAAGCCTCCTGCCAGTTGCCGATAACTTTTACAAAACATGATCATCTCATACAACAATTTATATCTCATCACGTCTTGACCATATCACATCACAACATGCCCTGCTTTGTTGTTGGAAGTTTTACGTGGCTGCTACGAGCTTCTAGCAAGAGCCATTCTTAACTACACATCAAAACCACATCGATTTTTTGTCAAGTGTGTTGTTTTAACCTTCAACAAGGATCGGTCGTAGTCAAACTCGATTCAACTAAAGTTGGAGAACAGACACCCACTAACCACCTATGCGTGAAGCACGTCGGTAGAACCAGTCTCATGAACGCGGTCATGTAATGTCGGTCCGGGCCACTTCATCCAACAATACCGCTGAATCAAAGTAAGACCTTGCTGGTAAGCCGTATGACTATTATCGGCCACAACTCTTTGTGTTCTACTCATGCATATAACATCTACACATTGACCTAGCTCGGATGCCACTGTTGGGGAACGCAGTATTTCAAAAAAATTACATATGATCACGGTAGATCTATCTAGGAGATTCATAGCAACGAGCGGGGAGAGTGTGTCCACGTACCCTCATAGACCGAAAGCGGAAGCGTTTAGTAACGCGATTGATGTAGTCGAACATCTTCGCGATCTAACCGATCCAAGCACCGAACGTACAGCACCTTCGCATTCAACACATGTTCAGCTCGATGATGTCCCTTGATCTCTTGATCCATTTGAGGATGAGGGAGAGTTCCGTCAGCACAACGGCGTGGCGACGGTGATGATGAAGTTACCGGCGCAGGGCTTTGCCTAAGCACTATGACGATATGACCGAGGTGTGTAACTATGGAGGGGGGCACCGCACACGGCTAAGAGAAGGCTTGGTGTGTCTTTGGGAAGCCCCCCTCCCACGTATATAAAGGGGGGAGGAGGAGGAGGCCGGCCCTAGAGGGGGCGCGCCAAGGGGGAAGTCCTAATTGGACTCCTAGTCCAAGTAGGATTCGGCCCCCCTCCTTCCTTCCACCGGAGAGGGTAAAGGGGAAGGGAGAGAGAGGGGGAAGGAAAGAGGGGGTCGGGCCCCTCCCCTAGTCCAATTTGATTTGGGCAAGGTAAAGGAAATATGCCCTAGAGGCAATAATAAAGTTATTATTTATTGCCCTAAAGACATCTGCATTCATGTTAAATAGGGCACCGTCTAATCCGTTGAGATGACACCGTATGAACTATGGTTTGGCTAGAAACCTAAGCTGTCGTTTCTTAAAGTTTGGGGTTGTGATGCTTATGTGAAAAAGTTTCAGCCTGATAAGCTCAAACCCAAATTGGAAAAGTGTGTCTTCATAGGATACCCAAAATCAACTGTTGGGTACACCTTTTATCACAGATCCGAAAGGCAAGATTTTTTTTGCTAAGAGTGGATCCTTTCTAGAGAAGAAGTTTCTCTCGAAAGAAGTGAGTGGGAGGAAAGTAGAACTTGACGAGGTAATTTTACCTTCTCCCTTATTGGAAAGTAGCTCATCACTAAAAACAGTTCCAGTGATTCCTACACCAGTAAGTGATGAAGCTAATGATGATCATCATGAAACTTCTGATCAAGTTACTACCGAACCTCGTAGGTCAACCAGAGTAAGATCCGCACCAGAGTGGTACGGTAATCCTGTTCTGGAAGTCATGTTACTTGACCATGACGAACCTACGAACTATGAGGAAGCGATGATGAGCCCAGATTCCGCAAAATGGCTTGAGGCCATGAAATCTGAGATGGGATCCATGTATGAGACTAAAGTATGGACTTTGGTTGACTTGCCCGATGATCGGCAGGCCATAGAGAATAAACGGATCTTCAAGAAGTTAATCTTACTGTCTACAAAGCTCGACTTGCTGCAAAAGGTTTTCGACAAGTTCAAGGAGTTGACTATGATGAGACCTTCTCACCCTTAACGATGCTTAAGTCCCTCCGAATCATGTTAGCAATTGCCGCATTTTATGATTATGAAATTTGGCAAATGGATGTCAAAACTGCATCCTTAATGGATATCTTAAAGAAGAGTTGTATATGATGCAACCAGAAGGTTTTGTCGATCCTAAAGGTGCTAACACAGTGTGCAAGCTCCAGCAATCCATTTATGGATTGGTGCAAGCCTCTCGAAGTTGGAATATACGCTTTGATAGTGTGATCAAAGCATATTGTTTTATACAGACTTTTGGAGAAGCCTGTATTTACAAGAAAGTGAGTGGGAGCTCCGTAGCATTTCTAATATTATATGTAGATGACATATTGTTGATCGGAAATGATAGTGAATTTCTTGATAGCATAAAAGGATACTTGAATAAGAATTTTTCAAAGAAAGACCTCGGTGAAGCTGCTTACACATTGAGCATCAAGATCTATAGAGATAGATCTAGACACTTGATAAGTTTTTTCAATGAGTACATACCTTGACAAGATTTTAAAGTAGTTCAAAATGGATCAGTCAAAGAAGGAGTTCTTGCGTGTGTTGCAAGGTGTGAAGTTGAGTAAAGACTCAAAACCCGACCACAACAGAAAATAGAAAGAGAATGAAAAGTCATTCCCTATGCCTCAATCATAGGTTCTATAAAGTATGCTATGTTGTGTACCAGTCCTATTGTATACCATAGCATGATTCTGGCAAGGGAGTACAATAATGATCTAGGAGTAGATCACTGGATGCTACCTCTTGAGCACTGCGTTGGATTTCCTTGAAGAGGAAAGGATGATGCAGCAAAGTAGCGTAAGTATTTCCCTCAGTTTTTGAGAACCAAGGTATCAATCCAGTAGGAGGCTACGCGCGAGTCCCTCGTACCTGCACAAAGCAAATAACTCCTCGCAACCAACGCGATAAGGGGTTGTCAATCCCTTCACAGTCACTTACGAGAGTGAGATCTGATAGATATGATAGGATAATATTTTTGGTATTTTTATGATAAAGATGCAAAGTAAAATAAAAGCAAGGTAAAAAGCAAAGGAAATAACTAAATATTGGAAGATTAATATGATGAAGATAGACCCGAGGGGCATAGGTTTCACTAGTGGCTTCTCTCAAGACCATAAGTATTTTACGGTGGGTGAATGAATTACTGTTGAGAAATTGACAGAATTGAGCATAGTTATGAGAATATCTAGGTATGATCATGTATATAGGCATCACGTCCAAGACAAGTAGACCGACTCCTGCCTGCATCTACTACTATTACTCCACTCATCGACTGCTATCCAGCATGCATCTAGAGTATTAGGTTCAAGAAAACAGAGTAACACCTTAAGCAATATGACATGATGTAGAGGGATAGTTTCATGCAATATGATAAAAAAACCATCTTGTTATCCTTGATGGCAACAATACAATACGTGCCTTGCTGCCCCTATTTTCACTCGGAAAGGACACCGCAAGATTGAACCCAAAGCTAAGCACTTCTCCCATTGCAAGAAAGATCAATCTAGTAGGCCAAACCAAACTGATAATTCAAAGAGACTTGCAAAGATAAACAATCATACATAAAAGAATTCAGAGAAGATTCAAATATTGTTCATAGATAATCTTGATCATAAACCCACAATTCATCGATCTCAACAAACACACCGCAAAAAAAAAGATTACATCGAATAGATCTCCACAAGAGAGGGGGAGAACATTGTATTGAGATCCAAAAAGAGAGAAGAAGCCATCTAGCTAATAACTATGGACCCGAAGGTCTGAGGTAAACTACTCACACTTCATCAGAGAGGCTATGGTGTTGATGTAGAAGCCCTCTGTGATAGATGCCCCCTCCGGCGGAGCTCCGGAACAGGACCCAAGATGGGATCTCGTGGATACAGAAAGTTACAACGGTGGAATTAGGGTTTTGGCTCCGTTTTTGATCATTTGGGGGTACGTAGGTATATATAGGAGGAAGGAGTACGTCGGTGGAGCAACAGGGGGCCCACGAGGGTGGAGGGCGCGCCTGGGGGGTAGGCGCTCCCCCTACCTCATGGCCTCCTCCTTTGTTTCTTGATGTAGGGTCCAAGTCTCCTAGATCATGTTCGGTGAGAAAATCGCGTTCCCGAAGGTTTCATTCTGTTTGGACTCCGTTTGATATTCCTTTTCTTCGAAACCCTAAAATAGGCAAAAAAAACAGCAATTCTGGGCCGGGCCTCCGGTTAATAGGTTAGTCCCAAAAATAATATAAAAGTGGATAATAAATCCCAATAATGTCCAAAACAGTAGATAATATAGCATGGAGCAATAAAAAATTATAGATACGTTGGAGACGTATCACTGGACAATGGTCAAAATTATCCTTAGAGGACTAAGGAAATATTTCTCGGTTATGGAGGTGATAAAAGAGTTCGTCGTAAAGAGTTACATCGATGCAAGCTTTTACATCGATCTAGATGACTCTAAGTCTCGATCTGGATACATATTGAAAGTGGGAGCAATTAGCTAGAGTAGCTCCGTGCAGAGTATAAATTTGCGAAATACATATGGATATGAATGTTGCAGACCCGTAGACTAAACTTCTCTCACAAGCAAAACATGATCACTCTTTGGGTGTTAATCACATAGCGATGTGGAGTAGATTATTAAATCTAGTAAACCCTTTTGGTATTAGTCACATGGAGATGTGAACCAATCACATAAAGATGTGAACTATTGATGTTAAATCACATGACGATGTGAACTAGATTATTGACTCTAGTGCAAGTGGGAGACTGAAGGAAATATGCCCTAGAGGCAATAATAAAGTTATTATTTATTTCCTTATCTCATGATAAATTTTTATTATTCATGCTAGAATTGTATTAACCGGAAACTTAGTACATGTGTGAATACATAGACAAACAGAGTGTCCCCAGTATGCCTCTACTTGACTAACTCGTTAATCAAAGATGGTTAAGTTCCCTAGCCATGGACATGTGTTGTCATTTTAAGAACGGGATCACATCATTAGAGAATGATGTGATGGACAAGACCCAACCGTTAGCTTAGCATAATGATTGTTCAGTTTTATTGCTACTGCTTTCTTCATAACTTATACATGTTCCTATGACTATGAGATCATGCAACTCCCGTATACTGGAGGAACACTTTGTGTGCTACCAAACGTCACAACATAACTAGGTGATTACAAAGGTGCTCTATAGGTGTCTCCGATGGTGTTTGTTGAGTTGGCATGGATCAAGAATAGGATTTATCACTCCAATTGTCGGAGAGGTATCTCTGGGCCCTCTCGGCAATGTACATCACTATAAGCCTTGCAAGCAATGTAGCTAATGAGTTAGTTACGGGATGTTGCATTACGGAACGAGTAAAGAGACTTTCCGGTTACGGGATTGAACTAGGTATTGAGATACCGACGATCGAATCTCGGGCCAGTAACATACCGATGACAAAGGGAACAACGTATATCGCTATGCGGTTTGACCGATAAAGATCTTTGTAGAATGTCTAGGAACCAATATGAGCATCCAAGTTGTGCTATTGGTTATTGACCGGAGACATGTCTCAGTCATGTCTACATAGTCCTCGAACCCGTAGGGTCTGCATGCTTAACGTTCGGTGATGACCGGTATTACGAGTTTATGTGTTTTGATGTACCGAAGGTAGTTCGGAGTCCCGGATTTGATCACAGACATGACGAGGAGTCTCGAAATGGTCGAGACGTAAAGATCAATATATTGGAAGCCTATGTTTGGACATCGGAATGGTTCCGGGTGAAATCGGAAGGTTGCTGGAACCCCTCGGGAGGTATATGGGCCTTATTAGGCCTTAGAGGAAGAGGGGGGAAAGAAGCAAAGGAGGGCGCCCCCTCCCCTTTCCTTCCTTCTCTCCTAGAACCAAGAAAAGGAAGGGAGGAATCCTACTCCCTGTGGGAGTAGGACTCCTTGGGGCGCGCCTAGAGAGGTCGGCCCCCTCCCCCTCCTCCACTCCTTTATATACGGAGGAGGGGGCACCCCATAGAGACACAATTTGATCATTGATCTTTAGCCGTGTGTGGTGCCCCCCTCCACCATAATCCACCTCGGTAATATCGTAGCGGTGCTTAGGCGAAGCCCTGTTCCGGTAGCAACATCATCACCGTCATCACGCCGTCGTGCTGATGAAGCTCTCCCTCGAAGCTCTACTGGATTGTGAGTTCACAAGACGTCACCGAGCCGAACGTGTGCAGATCGCGGAGGTGTCATATCTTCAGTACTAGATCGGTCGATCGTGAAGACGTACGACTACATCAACTGCGTTGTCATAACGCTTCTGCTTACGGTCTACGAGGGTACATAGACGATACTCTCCCCTCTCGTTGCTATGCATCACCATGATCTTGCGTGTGCATAGTGAAAATTTGGAAATTACTACATTCCCCATCAGTGGCATCCGAGCCAGGTTTATGTGTAGATGTTATATGCACGAGTAGAACACAAAGGAGTTGTGGGCGTTGGTATATACATATTGCTTGCCGTCACTAGTTGATTCTTGATTCATCGGCATTGTTGGATGAAGCGGCCCAGACCGACATTACGCATACGCTTACGCAAGACTGGTTCTACCAACATGCTTCGCACAGAGGTGGCTAGTCGGTGTCTATTTCTCCAGCTTTTGTTGAATCGGATTCAATGAACAGGGTTCTTTCTGAAGATCAAAAAGCAATCACTATACCGCGTTGTGGTTTTTGATGCGTAGGTAAGAACGGTTCTTGCTCAGCCCGTAGCAGCCACGTAAAATGTGCAACAACAAAGTAGAGGACGTCTAATTTGTTTTTGCAGGGCATGTTGTGATGTGATATGGTCAAGACGTGATGAGATATAAATTGTTGTATGAGATGATCATGTTTTGTTAAAGTTATCGGCAACTGGCAGGAACCTTATGGTTGTCTCTTTATTGCATAAGATGCAAGCACCATATAATTGCTTTACTTTATCGCTATGCGATAGCAATAGTTGGTGAGACGACCATGTGACAACACGTTGATAGAGATCAAGATGATGGAGATCATGGTGTCATGCCGGTGACGATAGAGATCATGATGGTGTTTTGGACATGGAGATCAAAGGCACAAGATGATGATGGCCATATCATGTCACATATTTTGATTGCATGTGATGTTTATCCTTTATGTATCTTATTTTGCTTAGTTCGGCGGTAGCATTATAAGATGATCTCTCACTAAATTTCAAGGTATAAGTGTTCTCCCTGCGTATGCACCATTGCGACAGTTCGTCGTGCCGAGACACCACATGATGATCGGGTGTGATAAGATCTATGTTCACATACAATGGGTGCAAGCCGGTTTTGCACACACAGAATACTCAGGTTCAACTTGATGAGCCTAGCATATGCAGATATGGCCTCGGAACACTAAGACCGAAAGGTCGAGCGTGAATCATATAGTAGACATGATCAACATAGTGATGTTCACCATTGAAAACTACTCCATCTCACGTGATGATCGGACATGGTTTAGTTGATATGGATCACGTTATCACTTAGATGATTAGAGGGATGTCTGTCTAAGTGGGAGGTCTTAAGTAATATGATTAATTGAACTTTAATTTATCATGAACTTAGTCCTGATAGTATTTGCATAACTGTGTTGTAGATCAATAGCTCGCGATGTAGCTCCCCGTTTATTTTTTAATATGTTCCTAGAGAAAAATAAGTTGAAAGACGTTAGTAGCAATGATGCGGACTAGCTCCATGATCTGAGGATTATCCTCAATGCTGCACAGAAGTATTATGTTCTTGATGCACCACTAGGTGACAGAACTGTTGCAGGAGCAGATGTAGACGTTATGAACGTTTGACAAGCTCGGTATGATGACTACTTGATAGTTTAGTGCACCATGCTTTACGGCTTAGAACCGGGACTTCAAAAAAAATTTGAACGAGATGGAGCATATGAGATGTTCCAAGAGTTGAAATTGGTACTTCATGCTCATGCCCGTGTCGAGAGGTATGAGACCTTTGACAGTACTTTGCCTACAAGATGGAGGAGAATAGCTCAACCAGTGAGCATGTGCTCAGATTGTCTGGGTACTACAATTGTTTCAATCAATTGGGAGTTAACCTTCCAAATAAAATAGTGATTGAGAGAGTTCTCTAGTTAGTATCACCAAGTTACTGGAACTTCGTGATGAACTATAATATGCAAGGGATGACGAAAGTAATTCTCAAGCTCTTCGTGATGCTGAAATCAGCGAAGGTAGAGATCAAGAAAAGCATCAAGTGTTGATGGTTAACAAGACCACTAGTTTCAAGTAAAAGGGCAAGGGAAAGAAAGGGAACTTCAAGAAGAACGGCAAGCAAGTTGCCACTCCCATGAAGAAGCCCAAAGCTAGACCCAAGCCTGAAACTGAGTGCTTCTACTACAAAGGAAATGGTCACTGGAAGTGGAACTGCACTAGATACTTGGCAGATAAGAAGGATGGCATACTGAACAAAGGTATATTGGGTATACATTTTATTGATGTGTACTTTACTAGTGTTTATAGCAACCTCTCGGTATTTGATACTGGTTCAGTTGCTAAGAGTAGTAACTCGAAACGAGAGTTGCAAAATAAACAGAGACTAGTTAAGGGCGAGGTGATGATGTGTGTTGGAAGTGATTCCAAGGTTGATAAGATCACCATTGCACACTCCCTTTACCTTCGGGATTAGTGTTGAACCTAAAATAAATGTTATTTGGTGTTTGCTTGAGCATGAATATGATTGGATCATGTTTATTGCAATACGGTTATTCATTTAAGTCAAAGAATAATTGTTGTTCTATTTACATGAATAAAACCTTCTATGGTCATACACTCAATATAAATGGTTTATTGAATCTCGATCGTAGTGATACACATATTCATAATATTGGAGCCAAAAGATGCAAAGTTAATAATGGTAGTGCAACTTATTTGTGGCACTGCCGTTTAGGTCATATTGGTGTAAAGCGCATGAAGAAACTCCATGTTGATGGGCTTTTGGAATCACTTGATTATGAATCACTTGATGCTTGCGAACCATGCCTCATGGGCAAGATGACTAAGACTCCATTCTCCGGAACAATGGAGCGAGCAACTGACTTATTGGAAATAATACATACTGATGTATGCGGTACGATGAGTGTTGAGGCTCGTGGCGGGTATCATTATTTTCTGACCTTCATAGATGATTTGAGCAGATATGGGTATATCTACTTGATGAACCATAAGTCTGAAACATTTGAAAAGTTCAAAGAATTTCAGCGTGAAGTGGAAAATCATCGTAACAAGAAAATAAAGTTACTACGATCTGATCATGGAGACGAATATTTGAGTTACGAGTTTGGTCTTCAACTAAAACAATGTGGAATAGTTTCACAAATTCATGCCACCTAGAACACCACAACATAATGGTGTGTTCGAACGTCATAACCGTACTTTATTGGATATAGTGCAATCTATGATGTCTCTTAACGATTTACCACTATCATTTTGGGGTTATGCATTAGAGACAGCTAGATTCACATTAAATAGGGCACCGTCTAATCCGTTGAGACGACACCGTATGAACTATGGTTTGGCTAGAAACCTAAGATGTCATTTCTTAAAGTTTGGGGTTGTGATGCTTATGTGAAAAAGTTTTAGCCTAATAAGCTCAAACCGAAATCGGAAAAGTGTGTCTTCATAGGATACCCAAAAGAAACTGTTCGGTACACCTTCTATCACAGATCCGAAAGGCAAGTTTTTTTTTGCTAAGAGTGGATCCTTTCTAGAGAAGAAGTTTCTCTCGAAAGAAGTGAGTGGGAGGAAAGTAGAACTTGACGAGGTAATCGTACCTTCTCCCTTATTGGAAAGTAGTTCATAACTGAAAACGAATCCAGTGATTCCTACACCAGTAAGTGAGGAAGCTAATGATGACGATCATGAAACTTATGATCAATTAACTACCGAACCTCATAGGTCAACCAGAGTAAGATCCGCACCAGAGTGGTACGGTAATCCTGTTCTGGAAGTCATGTTACTTGACCATGACGAACCTACGAACTATGAGGAAGCGATGATGAGACCAGATTCCGCAAAATGGCTTGAGGCCATGAAATCTGAGATGGGATCCATGTATGAGAACAAAGTATGGACTTTGGTTGACTTTCCCGATGATCGGCAGGCCATAGAGAATAAATGGATCTTCAAGAAGTTAATATTACTGTCTACAAAGCTCGGCTTGTTGCAAAATGTTTTCGACAAGTTCAAGGAGTTGACTACGATGAGACCTTCTCACCTGTAACGATGCTTAAGTCCGTCCGAATCATGTTAGCAATTGCTGGATTTTATGATTATGAAATTTGGCAAATGGATGTAAAAATTGCTTCCTTAATGGATATCTTAAAGAAGAGTTGTATATGATGCAACCAGAAGGTTTTGTTGATCCAAAAGGTGCTAACAAAGTGTGCAAGCTCCAGTGATCCATTTATGGACTGGTGCAAGCCTCTCGGAGTTGGAATATACGCGTTGATAGTGTGATCAAAGCATATGGTTTTATACAGACTTTTGGAGAAGCCTGTATTTACAAGAAAGTGAGTGGGAGCTCCATAGCATTTCTGATATTATATGTAGATGACATTGATGTCTACTACACAACCTTCTTCTTGTAGACGTTGTTGGGCCTCCAAGTGCAGAGGTTTGTAGGACAGTAGCAAATTTCCCTCAAGTGGATGACCTAAGGTTTATAAATCCGTAGGAGGCGTAGGATGAAGATGGACTCTCTCAAGCAACCCTGCAACCAAATAATAAAGAGTCTCTTGTGTCCCTAACACACACAATACAACGGTAAATTGTATAGGTGCACTAGTTCGGCGAAGAGATGGTGAAACAAGTGGTATATGGATGATAGATAATAGTTTTTGTAATCTGAAATAATGAAAACAGCAAGGTAACTAATGATAAAAGTGAGCGTAAATGGTATTGCAATTCATTGAAACAAGGCCTAGGGTTCATACTTTCGCTAGTGTAAGTTCCCTCAACAATACTAACATAATTGGATCACATAACTATCCCTCAACATGCAATAAAGAGTAACTCCAAAGTCACTAATAGTGGAGAACGAACGAAGAGATTATGGTAGGGTACGAAACCACCTCAAAGTTATTCTTTCCAATCAATCCGGTGGGCTATTCCTATAAGTGTCACAAACAACCCTAGAGTTCATACTAGAATAACACCTTAAGACACAAATCAATCAAAACCCTAATGTCACCTAGATACTCCAATGTCACCTCAAGTATCCGTGGGTATGATTATACGGTAAGCATCACACGATCTCAGATTCATCTACTCAACCAACACATAGAACCTCATAGAGTGCCCCAAAGTTCTATCGGAGAATCACGACGAAAACGTGTGCCAACCCCTATGCATAGGTTCCCAATGTCACGAAACCCGCAAGTTGGTCACCTTAACATACATCAAGTGGCACGTGGTATCCCATTGTCACCACAGATATCCACGGCAAGACATACATCAAGTGTTCTCAAATCTTTAAAGACTCGATCCGATAAGATTACTTCAAGGAGAAAACTCAATTCATTACAAGAGAGAAGAGGGGGAGGAGAAACATAAGATCCAACTATAATAGCAAAGCTTGCGATACATCAAGATCGTACCATCTCAAGAACACGAGAGAGAGAGATCAAACACATAGCTACTGGTACATACCCTCAGCCCCGAGGGAGAACTACTCCCTCCTCATCATGGAGAGCACCGGGATGATGAAGATGGCAACCGGTGAGGGTTCCCCCCTCCGGCAGGGTGCCGGAACAGGGTCCCGATTGGTTTTTGGTGGCTACGGAGGCTTCTGGAGGCGGAACTCCCGATCTATGTTGTGTTCTGGAAGTTTTAGGTCATATGGGTATATATGGGTGCAGGAGGTACGTCAGGGGAGCCACGAGGGTCCCATGAGACAGGGGGGCGCGCCCTAGGAGGGGGCCCACCCTCGTGAGCACCTCGTTCCTTCCTTGACGTAGGGTCCAAGTCCATCGGGTGTGTTTCCTTCCAAAAATAACTTCTCCGGTTGATTTCGTTCCATTTCGACTCCGTCTGATATTCCTTTTCTTTAAAACACTAAAATAGGCATAAAACAACAAATCTGGGCTGGGCCTCCGGTTAATAGGTTAGTCCCAAAAATAATATAAAAGTGGATAATAAAGCCCAATATTGCCCAAAACAGTAGATAATATAGCATGGAGCAATCAAAAATTATAGATACGTTGGAGACGTATCAAGCATCCCCAAGCTTAATTCCTGCTCGTCCTCGAGTAGGTAAATGATAAAAAGTTAATTTTTGATGTGGAATGCTAGTTGGCATAATTTCAATGTAATTCTTCTTAACTGTGGCATGAATATTCAGATCCATAAGATTCAAGACAATAGTTCATATTGACATAGAAAATAATAATACTTCAAGCATACTAACAAAGCAATTATGTCTTCTCAAAATAACATGGCCAAAGAAAGTTATCCCTAAAAAATCATATAGTCTGGCTATGCTCCATCTTCACCACACAAAATATTTAAATCATGCACAACCCCGATGACAAGCCAAGCAATTGTTTCATACTTTTGATGTTCTCAAACTTTTTCAATCTTCACGCAATACATGAGCGTGAGCCATGGACATAGCACTATAGGTGGAATAGAATGGTGGTTGTGGAGAAGACAAAAAGGGAGAAGATAGTCTCACATCAACTAGGCGTATCAACGGGCTATGGAGATGCCCATCAATAGATATCGAGTGAGTAGGGATTGCCATGCAGCGGATGCACTAGAGCTATAAGTATATGAAAGCTCAACAAAAGAAACTAGTGGGTGTGCATCCAACTTGCTTGCTCATGAATACCTAGGGCATTTTGAGGAAGCCCATCATTGGAATATACAAGCCAAGGTCTATAATGAAAGATTCCCACTAGTATATGAAAGTGACAACATATGAGACTCTCTATATGAAGAACATGGTGCTACTTTGAAGCACAATATATGAGACTTGCTATATCATGGTGCTACTTTGAAGCACAAGTGTGGAAAAAGGATAGTAGCATTGCCCCTTATTTATTTATTTATTTATTGGGCCTTCTTTTTTTCTTTGGCCTTTCTATTTTTTTGGCCTTTTTTTATGGCCTTTCTCTTTTTTCTTTTTTTATTATTTGGGATAATGCTCTATTGAATGATGATCATCACACTTCTATTTATTTACAACTCAATGATTACAACTTGATACTAGAACAAAGTATGACTCTATATGAATGCCTCCGGCGGTGTACCGGGATGTGCGATGATGCATGAGTGACATGTATGAAAGAATTATGAACGGTGGCTTTGCCACAAATACGATGTCGACTACATGATCATGCAAAGCAATATGACAATGATGGAGTGTGTCATAATAACGGAACGGTGGAAAGTTGCATGGCAATATATCTCGGAATGGCTATGGAAATGCCATAATAGGTAGGTATGGTGGCTGTTTTGAGGAAGGTATATGGTGGGTTTATGGTACCGGCAAAAGTTGCGCGGTACTAGAGAGGCTAGCAGAGGTGGAAGGGTGAGAGTGCGTATAACCCATGGACTCAACATTAGTCATAAAGAACTCACATACTTATTGCAAAAATCTATTAGTTATCGAAACAAAGTACTACGCGCATGCTCCTAGGGGGATAGATTGGTAGGAAAAGACCATCGCTCGTCCCCGACCGCCACTCATAAGGAAGACAATCAATAAATAAATCATGCTCTGACTTCGTTACATAACGGTTCACCATACGTGCATGCTACGGGAATCACAAACTTCAACACAAGTATTTCTCAAATTCATAACCACTCAACTAGCATGAATCTAATATCACCATCCTCATATCTCAAAACAATTATCAAGCATCAAACTTCTCATAGTATTCAACACACTCATAAGAAAGTTTTAATATTAATCTTGTATACCTAGCATATTAGGATTTTAAGCAAATTACCATGATATTTAAGACTCTCAAAATAATCTAAGTGAAGCATGAGAGTTCATCTATTTCTTCAAAATAAAACTACCACCATGCTCTAAAAGATATAAGTGAAGCACTAGAGCAAATGACAAACTACTCCGAAGGATATAAGTGAAGATCAATGAGTAGTTGAATAATTATGCAACTATGTGAAGACTCTCTAACATTTAATAATTTCAGATCTTGGTTTTCTATTCAAACAGCAAGCAAAGCAAAATAAAATGACATTCTAAGAATGGCAAACATCATGTGAAGAAGCAAAAACTTAGGATCAACCGAAACTAACCGGTAGTTGTTGAAGAAGAAAGGTGGGATGCCAACCGGGCCATCCCCAAGCTTAGACGCTTGAGACTTCTTGAAATATTATCTTGGGGTGCCTTGGGCATCCCCAAGCTTGAGATTTTGTGTCTCCTTAATTCCTCTCATATCACGGTCTCCCTAAATCTCAAAAGCTTCATCCACACAAAACTCAACAAGGACTCGTGAGATAAGTTAGTATAAACCATTGCAAAAACCTTATCATACTCTACTGTAGCAAATCACTAAAATTATTATTCAACATTGAATACTAAATGCCTCTGCATATTTAATAGTCCTATCCTCAAATAGAATCATTAAAGAAGCAAACATATGCAAACAATGCAAACATAACAGCAATCTGCCTAAACAGGATAGTCTGTAAAGAATGCTGCAACATCCATACTTCCCTAGCTCCAAAAATTATGAAAGAAAATTCCCACTGTAGTAAATTTATCAGAGCTTAATATGAAAAAGGTTTCAACATTTTATCACATTCTGACTTTTCTAGGGAATTATTGCAACAGCGGTAAACTTTCTGTTTTCAAACAGCAACATGTATACTTGTAACATAGGCATAGTAAAGGCTATCCATGCCACTTTTATTGAAATAAAAGATGAAAAAACATTATTATAAATAAAAGCAAGCAAATCCTAACAAAATAAATTGATGCTCCAAGCAAAACACATATCATGTGGTGAATAAAAATATAGCTCCAAGTAAAGTTACCGATGAACGAAGACGAAAGAGGGGATGCCTTCCGGGGCATCCCCAAGCTTAGGCTCTTGGTTGTCCTTGAATATTACCTTGGGGTGCCTTGGGCATCCCCAAGATTAGGCTCTTTCCACTCCTTATTCCATAGTCCATCGAATCCTTACCCAAAACTTGAAAACTTCACAACACAAAACTTAATACAAAACTCGTAAACTCCGTTAGTATAAGAAAATAAATCACCACTTCAAGGTATTGTAATGAACTAATTCTTTATTTATATTGGTGTTATATATACTGTATTCCAACTTCTTTATGGTTTATAAACTATTTTACTAGCCATAGATTCATCAAAATAAGCAAACAACACACGAAAAACAGAATCTGTCAAAAACAGAACACTCTGTAGTAATCTGGATCAAACGTATACTTATGGAACTCATAAAATTCTAAAATAAATTGCTGGACCTAAGAATTTATCTATTAATAATCTGCAAAAATAATTAACTAAATAGCACTCTCAAAATAAAAATGGCAGTAATTCTCGTGAGCGCTAAAGTTTCTGTTTTTTACAGCATGATCATAAAGACTTCCCCCAAGTCTTCCCAAAGGTTATATTTGGCACAAACACTTACTAAAAGCATAAAACCACATCTAAACAGAGGCTAGATGAATTATTATTACTAAACAGGAACAAAAAGCAAGGAACAAAAATAAAGTTGGGTTGCCTCCCAACAAGCGCTATCGTTTAACGCCCCTAGCTAGGCATGATGATGTCAATGATGCTCACATAAAAGATAAGGATTGAAACATAAAGAGAGCATCATGAAGAATATGACTAGCACATTTAAGTCTAACCCACTTCCTATGCATAGGGATTTTGTGATCAAACAACTTATGGGAACAATAATCAACTAGCATAGGAAGGCAAAACAAGCATAACTTCAAAATTTTAAGCACATAGAGAGGAAACTTGATATTATTGCAGTTCCTACAAGCATATGTTCCTCCCTCATAATAATTTTAAGTAGCATCATGAATGAATTCAACAATATAACCAGCACCTAAAGCATTCTTTTCATGATCTATAAGCATAGAAATTTTATTACTCTCCACACAAGCAAAATTCTTCTCATTAATAGTAGTGGGAGCAAACTCAACAAAGTAGCTATCATGGGATTGAAAATTGAAATCAAGATGACAAGTTTCATTGTTATCACTGTTCTTTAAAGCATAAGTGTCATCACAATAATCATCATAGATAGGAGGCATGCTTTCATCATAATAAATTTACTCATCAAAACATGGGGGACAAAAAATATCATCTTCGTCAAACATAGCTTCCCCAAGCTTGTGGCTTTGCATATCATTAGCATCATGGATATTCAAGGAATTCATACTAACAACATTGCAATCATGCTCATCATTCAAATATCTAGTGCCAAACATTTTATAGATTTCTTCTTCTAGCACTTGAGCACAATTATCCTTTCCATCATACTCACGAAAGATATTAAAAAGATGAAGTGTATGAGACAAACTCAATTCCATTTTTTTGTAGTTTTCTTTTATAAACTAAACTAGTGATAAAACAAGAAACTAAAAGACTCGATTGCAATATCTAAAGATATACCTTCAAGCGCTAACCTCCCCGGCAACGGCGCCAGAAAAGAGCTTAGTTGACGGGGTGTGTTAGTGCCGCTTTCCTTGCCTCCCCGACAACGGCGCAGAAAAGAGCTTGATGTCTACTACACAACCTTCTTCTTGTAGACGTTGTTGGGCCTCCAAGTGCAGAGGTTTGTAGGACAGTAGAAAATTTCCCTCAAGTGGATGACCTAAGGTTTATCAATCTGTAGGAGGCGTAGGATGAAGATGGTCTCTCTCAAGCAACCCTGCAACCAAATAACAAAGAGTCTCTCATGTCCCCAACACACCCAATACAACGGTAAATTGTATAGGTGCACTAGTTCGGCGAAGAGATGGTGAAACAAGTGGTATATGGATGATAGATAATAGTTTTTGTAATCTGAAATAATAAAAACAGCAAGGTAACTAATGATAAAAGTGAGCGTAAATGGTATTGCAATTCATTGAAACAAGGCCTAGGGTTCATACTTTCGCTAGTGTAAGTTCCCTCAACAATACTAACATAATTGGATCACATAATTATCCCTCAACATGCAACAAAGAGTCACTCCAAAGTCACTAATAGCGGAGAACGAATGAAGAGATTATGGTAGGGTACAAAACCACCTCAAAGTTATTCTTTCCAATCAATCCGGTGGGCTATTCCTATAAGTGTCACAAACAGCCCTAGAGTTTGTACTAGAATAACACCTTAAGACACAAATCAATCAAAACCCTAATGTCACCTAGATACTCCAATGTCACCTCAAGTATCTGTGGGTATGATTATACGATAAGCATCACACAATCTCAGATTCATCTATTCAACCAACACATAGAACCTCATAGAGTGCCCCAAAGTTCTATCGGAGAATCATGACGAAAACGTGTGCCAGCCCCTATGCATAGGTTCCCAATGTCACGAAACCCGCAAGTTGGTCACCTTAACATACATCAAGTGGCACGTGGTATCCCATTGTCACCACAGATATCCACGGCAAGACATACATCAAGTGTTCTCAAATCTTTAAAGACTCAATCCGATAGGATTACTTCAAGGGGAAAACTCAATTCATTACAAGAGAGAAGAGGGGGAGGAGAAACATAAGATCCAACTATAATAGCAAAGCTCGCCATAAATCAAGATCGTACCATCTCAAGAACACGAGAGAGAGATATCAAACACATAGCTACTGGTACATACCCTCAGCCCCGAGGGAGAACTACTCCCTCCTCGTCATGGAGAGCACCGGGATGATGAAGATGGCCACCGGTGAGGGTTCCCCCCTCCGGCAGGGTGCCGGAACAGGGTCCCAATTGGTTTTTGGTGGCTACGGAGGCTTCTGGAGGCGGAACTCCCGATCTATGTTGTGTTTTGGAAGTTTTAGGTCACGTGGGTATATATGGGTGCAGGAGGTATGTCAGGGGAGCCACGAGGGTCCCACGAGACAGGGGGCGCGCCCCCCCACCCTCGTGAGCACCTCGTTCCTTCCTTGACGTAGGGTCCAAGTCCATCGAGTGTGTTTCCTTCCAAAAATAACTTCTCCTGTTGATTTCGTTCTGTTTCGACTCCGTCTGATATTCCTTTTCTTCAAAACACTGAAATAGGCATAAAATAGCAAATCTGGGTTGGGCCTCCGGTTAATAGGTTAGTCCCAAAAATAATATAAAAGTGGATAATAAAGCCCAATATTGCCCAAAACAGTAGATAATATAGCATGGAGCAATCAAAAATTATAGATACGTTGGAGACGTATCAGACATATTGTTGATCGGAAATGATACTAAATTTCTGGATAGCATAAAAGGATACTTGAATAAGAATTTTTCAAAGAAAGACCTCGGTGAAGCTGCTTACACATTGAGCATCAAGATCTATAGAGATAGATCAAGACACTTGATAAGTTTTTTCAATGAGTACATACCTTGACAAGATTTTGAAGTAGTTCAAAATGGAACAGTCAAAGAAGGAGTTCCTGCCTGTGTTGCAAGGTGTGAAGTTGAGTAAAGACTCAAAACCCGACCACAACAGAAAATAGAAAGAGAATGAAAAGTCATTCCCTATGCCTCAGTCATAGGTTCCATAAAGTATGCTATCTTGTGTACCAGTCATATTGTATACCTTAGCATGATTCTGGCAAGGGAGTACAATAGTGATCTAGGAGTAGATCACTGGACAACGGTCAAAATTATCCTTAGAGGACTAAGGAAATATTTCTCGGTTATGGAGGTGATAAAAGAGTTCGTCGTAAAGAGTTACGTCGTAAAGAGTTACGTCGATGCAAGCTTTTTACATTGATATAGATAACTCTAAGTCTCGATCTGGATACATATTGAAAGTAGGAGCAATTAGCTAGAGTAGCTCCGTGCAGAGTATTGTAGACATAGAAATTTGCAAAATACATACGGATATGAATGTTGCAGACCCATAGACTAAACTTCTCTCACAAGCAAAACATGATCACTCATTGGGTGTTAATCACATAGCAATGTGAACTAGAGTATTAACTCTAGTAAACCCTTTGGGTATTAGTCACATGGAGATGTGAACTAATCACATAAAGATGTGAACTATTGATGTTAAATCACATGATGATGTGAACTAGATTATTGACTCTAGTGCAAGTGGGAGACTGAAGGAAATATGCCCTAGAGGCAATAATAAAGTTATTATTTATTTCCTTATCTCATGATAAATGTTTATTATTCATGCTAGAATTGTATTAACCGGAAACTTAGTACATGTGTGAATACATAGACAAACAGAGTGTCCCTAGTATGCCTCTACTTGACTAGCTCATTAATCAAAGATGGTTAAGTTTCCTAGCCATGGACATGTGTTGTCATTTGATGAACGGGATCACATCATTAGAGAATGATGTGATGGACAAGACCCAACCGTTAGCTTAGCATAATGATCGTTCAGTTTTATTGCTACTGCTTTCTTCATAACTTATACATGTTCCTATGACTATGAGATCATGCAACTCCCGAATACTAGAGGAACACTTTGTGTGCTACCAAAGGTCACAACATAACTGGGTGATTATAAAGGTGCTCTACAGGTGTCTCCGATGGTGTTTGTTGAGTTGGCATGGATCAAGATTAGGATTTGTCACTCCGATTGTCGGAGAGGTATCTCTGGGCCCTCTCGGTAATGTACATCACTATAAGCCTTGCAAGCAATGTAGCTAATGAGTTAGTTACGAGATATAGCATTACGAAACGAGTAAAGAGACTTGTCGGTAACGAGATTGAACTAGGTATTGAGATACCAACGATCGAATCTCGGGCAAGTAACATATCGATGACAAAGGGAACAACGTATATCGTCATGCAGTTTGACCGATAAAGATCTTTGTAGAATATGTTGGAACCAATATGAGCATCCAGGTTCCGCTATTGGTTATTGATCGGAGACATGTCTCGGTCATGTCTACATAGGTCTCGAACCCGTAGGGTCCGCACGCTTAACGTTCGGTGACGATCGGTATTGCAAGTTTATGTGTTTTGATGTACCGAAGGTAGTTCCGAGTCCCGGATTTGATCACATACATGATGAGGAGTCTCTAAATGGTCGAGATGTAAAGATTGATATATTGGAAGCCTATGTTTGGACGTCGGAATGGTTCCGGGTGAAATCGGGAGGTTACCGGAACCCCCCGGGAGGTATATGGGCCTTATTGGGCCTTAGTGGAAGAGAGGGGAAAGAAGCAAAGGAGGTGCCCCCCCCAAGCCCAATCCGAATTGGGAGGGGGCTGGCCCCCCTTTACTTCCTTCTTCCCTCTCCTTCCTTCTCTCCTAGAACCAACAAAGGGAAGGGGGGATCCTACTCCCGGTGGGAGTAGGACTCCTTGGGGCGCGCCTAGAGAGGCCGACCCCCTCCCCCTCCTCCACTCCTTTATATACGGGGGAGGGGGCACCCCATAGACACACAAGTTGATCATTGATCATTAGCCGTGTATGGTGCCCCCTCCACCATAATCCACCTCGGTAATATCATAGCGGTGCTTAGGCGAAGCCCTATTCCGGTAGCAACATCATCACTGTCATCACGTCATCATGCTGACGAAGCTCTCCCTCGAAGCTCTACTGGATCGTGAGCTCGCGGAACGTCACCGAGCCGAATGTGTGCAGATCACGGAGGTGTCGTATCTTCGGTACTAGATCGGTCGATCGTGAAGACGTACGACTACATCAACCGCGTTGTCATAACACTTCCGCTTACAGTCTACGAGGGTACGTAGACGATACTCTCCCCTCTTGTTGCTATGCATCACCATGATCTTGCGTGTGCGTAGGGAAAACTTTGAAATTACTACGTTCCCCATCACAAGGGGGGCGCCCCTCTCACGTGGCCTCTCTCCTCTCCTCCAATAAGGCCCAATAGGCCCAATACTTCTCCCAGGGGGTTCCGGTAACCTTCCGGTACTCTGAAAAAATGCCCAAATCACTCGGAACCATTCCGATGTCCGAATGCAACCTTCCAATATATGAATCTTTACCTCTCGACCATTTCGAGACTCCTCGTCACATCCGTGATCTCATTTGGGACTCCGAAAAAACTTTGATCATCAAATCACATAACTCATCATACAAATCGTCATCGAATGTTAAGCATGCGGACCCTACGGGTTCGAGAACTATGTAGACATGACCGAGACACATCTCCGATCAATAACCAATAGCGGAACCTGGATGCTCATATTGGCTCCTACATATTCTACGAACATCTTTATCGGTCAAACCGCATAACAACGTACATTATTCCCTTTGTCATCGGTATGTTACTTGCCCGAGATTCGATCATCGGTATCACCATACCTAGTTCAATATCGTTACCGGTAAGTCTCTTTACTCGTTCCGTAATGTATCATCCTGCAACTAACTTATTAGTCATATTGCTTGCAAGGCTTATAGTGATGATCATTACCGAGAGGGCCCAGAGATACATCTCCGATACACGGAGTGACAAATCCTAATCTCGATCTATGCCAACTCAACAAACACCATCGGAGACACCTGTAGAGCATCTTTGTAATCACCCAGTTACGTTGTGACGTTTGATAGCACACAAGGTGTTCCTCCGGTATTCGGGAGTTGCATAATCTCATAGTCAGAGGAACATGTATAAGTCATGAAGAAAGCAATAGCAATAAAACTAAACGATCATTATGCTAAGCTAACGGATGGGTCTTATCCATCACATCATTCTCTAATGATGTGATCCCGTTCATCAAATGACAACACATGTCTATGCTAAGAAACTCAACCATCTTTGATTAACGAGCTAGTCTAGTAGAGGCATACTAGGGACACTCTGTTTGTCTATGTATTCACACATGTACTAAGTTTTCGGTTAATATAATTCCAGCATGAATAATAAACATTTATCATGATATAAGGAAATATAAATAACAACTTTATTATTGCCTCTAGGGCATATTTCCTTCATATATGGCCATCGTCATCTTGTACCTTTGATCTCCATCTCCAAAGCACTGTCATGATCTCCATCGTCACCGGCTTGACACCTTGATCTCCAACGTAGCGTCGTGGTCGTCTTGCCAACTATTGCTTCTACAACTATCGCTAACGCATAGTGATAAAGTAAAGCAATTACATGGCGTTTGCGTTTCATACAATAAAGCAACAACATACGGCTCCTGCCAGTTGCCGATAACTTTTACAAAACTTGATCATCTCATACAATAACGTATATCACATCATGTCTTGACCATATCACATCACAAAATGCCCTGCAAAAATAAGTTAGACGTCCTCTACTTTGTTGTTGCAAGTTTTACGTGGCTGCTACAGGCTTCTAGCAAGAACCGTTCTTACCTACGCATCAAAACCATAATGGTGATTTATCAAGTTTGTTGTTTAAACCTTCAACAAGGACCGGCCGCAGTCAAATTCGATTCAACTAAAGTAGGAGAAACAGACACCCGCCAGCCACCTTTATGCAAAACTAGTTGCATGTCTGTCAGTGGAACCGGTCTCATGAACTTGGTCATGTAAGGTTGGTCCGGGCTGCTTCATCCAACAATACCGCCGAATCAAAATAAGACATTGGTGGTAAGCAGTATGACGATCACCGCCCACAACTCTTTGTGTTCTAATCGTGCATATCATGTACGCATAGACCTAGCTTGAATGCCATCGTTGGGGAACGTAGAATGCAACTTCAAAAAAATTCCTACGCTCATGCAAGATCTATCTAGGAGATGCATATCAAGGAGAAGGGGAGAGTGTGTCCATGTACTCTCGTAGACCGAAAGCGGAAGCGTTTGACAATGCGGTTGATGTAGTCGAACTTCTTCTTGTTTCGACCGATCAAGCTGTCGGTGTCAAAACCGGCGGATCTCGGGTAGGGGGTCCCGAACTGTTCGTCTGAGGTTGATGGTAACAGGAGACAGGGAACACAATGTTTACCCAGGTTTGGGCCCTCTCGATGGAGGTAAAACCCTACATCCTACTAGATTAATATTGATGAATATGGGGGTTACAAGAGTGGATCTACCACGAGATCATAATGGCTAAAACCCTAGAAGTCTAGCCTATCTGATTATGATTGTCCCTACAGAATAAGCCCTTCGATTTATATAGACAACGGAGGGGACTATGGTTATACAAAGTCGGTTACGGAGAAAGGAATCTTCATATCCGAACACCAAGCTTGCCATCCACGCCAAGGAGTGTCCCATCCGGACACGGGTGAGAGTCTTCGGTCTTGTATCTTCGTAGCCCATCAGTCCGGCTCATGTCCAACAGGCCGGACGCCCGAGGACCCCCTAGTCCAGGACTCCCTCAGTAGCCCCTGAACCAGGCTTCAATGACGAGGTGTTCGGCGCGCAGATTGTCTTCGGCATTGCAAGGCGGGTTCCTCCTCCGAATACTCCAACACTGTCTTCGAATATGACCAACATGTCCGGATCTGCAAAACAAGTACCACACACATTTCACGAGTCCAATTTTGGTAACGTGATATCACGTTCCTGCCCGGTTATTATTTTGAACCGTTTTTTAGTCTGTCGTTCCATGTTTCGAGATGCGGTTTTACTGGCACATCTCGTTGAAGCAGAGATCGTGTCCCCTTATCACAGGATTATCATCAATACGGGCATGAGTATCCCAACCTTTCTGTTGGCACGATTCCTTACGAATAGGCAGGCTTTAAGGCCCAGGAGAAGGAGTTCAATATTCATCGCTTTTATAAAAGGGCTACGACCTGGCTTTCTTATTTATGCCAACCCTTTCCTCAACCTCTCCAACCTCGAGTTCCAGCACCCAAGGTTCAATCTAATTGCTTCGAGCTTCCCCGTCATGTCAGGACATAGCCTTCAAGGCCGGTGGGTGGCTTCCTCTGTCACAGAGGAGGATATTGCGAAGCTCCGAGCGGCAAAGTACCTGACTGAGGGAGTCCTGCATTAGGGGGTCTACGGACAGCCCGAACTATATCCTTTGGCCGGACTGTTAGATTATGAAGATATAAGATTGAAGACTTCGTCTCGTGTCTGGATGGGACTCTACTTGGCGTGGAAGGCAAGCTAGGCAATACGGATATGTATATCTCTTCCTTTGTAACCGACCTTGTGTAACCCTAGCCCCCTCCGATGTCTATATAAACCGGAGGGTTTTAGTCCGTAGGACAACATACAATCATACCATAGGCTAGCTTCTAGGGTTTAGCCTCTCCGATCTCGTGGTAGATCTACTCTTGTACTACCCATATCATCAATATTAATCAAGCAGGACGTAGGGTTTTACCTCCATCAAGAGGACCCGAACCTAGGTAAAACATCGTGTCCCCTGCCTCCTATTACCATCCACCTTAGACGCATAGTTCGGGACCCCCTACCCGAGATCCGTCGGTTTTGACACCGATATTGGTGCTTTCATTGAGAGTTCCTCTGTGTCGTCGTCGTTAGGCTTGATGGCTCCTTCTATCATCGATAGCGATGCAGTCCAGGGTGAGACTTTTCTCCCGGGCAGATCTTTGTGTTCGGCGGCTTCGCACTATGGGCCAACTCGCTTGGCCATCTGGAGCATATCGAAAGTTACGCCCCTGGCCACCAGGTCATGCGGTCACGATGAGTATGATTTAGCTCTACCATCAGACAGTGTTCAGGAGATCGCACCGGCAGCCGCTTTGACCCTCAATTCGGAGCCAGTTGCGCCGTCCATGGACGGGTGGATAGACCCCGCCACGGAAGCCTTATCCTCATCGGCGATCGAGCCGAACATCGACCTTACCCTGCACGAGAGCCGTGTTGTCAAACTGCCGGATCCTTCTCCGGCCACGGACTCCGAACCGCCTTCGCCCGTTCCCAGCAAATCCGATTGGGCGCCGATCATGGAGTTTACCTCCGTGGATATTTTTCAGCACTCGCCCTTTGGCGACATACTGAACTCATTAAGGTCTCTCTCCTTGTCAGGAGGATCCTGGCCGAACTATGTCTGGCAGGATTGGGATGCGGATGACCAAGAAATTCGCTGCCCACCCACCACCCACTTAGTAGCCACTGTCGATGACTTAACCGACATGCTCGACTTCGACTCCGAAGACATCGATGGTATGGACGACGATGTGGGAGACGAAGAGGAACCACTGCCCACAGGGCATTGGACAGCCACCTAATCATACGATATATACATGATGGACACACCCAAAGAAGGTAATGGCGACGAGACAGCGGAGGATGACCCCTCCAAGAAGCAACCCAAGCACCGACGTTAGCGGCGCCGCTCTAAGTCCCGCCAAAGCAAAAGTGTTGATACCGGCACAGGAGATAATAACACTCCGGATAGTGCCGAAGATGGCAACAATTCCCTCCAGCAAGATTTAGAGCAGGAGGATGGAGGAGCCAGCCCTCCAGAGAGAGCGGCAGATGGAGAGGCGGAGGATGATAATTACATGCCCCCTCCGAAGATGAGGCAAGTGTAACGCCCTCGATGCGGCTATATCTCCCACGTGTCGAGGCACGACTTAGAGGCATAACTGCATTGAAAGCAATGTCGCAAGTTAGGCAATCATCACAACATCCCATGTAATATAGATAATAAAAGGGGGAGATACATAGTTGGCTTACACTCGCCACGTCAATCAAGTACATAAATAGCATTACAACATACAAACACTCATGGCCCGACTACGGCGCCAAAATAAAAGATAACCCAACATGCGACACGGTCCCGATCACCCCAACTAGGCACCACTACTGATCATCAGGGAAAGACATGTAGTATCTTTGAGAGTCCTCGTCGAACTCCCACTTGAGCTCAAGCGCGCCATCTGGAGCGGAATCATCAGGCCCTACATCTGGTTTGGAAGTAATCTGTGAGCCACAGGGACTCAGCAATCTCGCACCCTCGCGATAAAGACTATTTAAGCTTATGGGTAAGGCAAGGAAAATATGTGGAGCTGCAGCAAGCGACTAGCATATATGGTGGCTATCCTGTTCGCAAAAGGAGAGCGGGAAGAGAGGGCAAAGCGTGAACGAGAAACTAGAGAAACAACCTGCGCAAGCATTACTCCAACACCGTGTTCACTTCCCGGACTCCGCCGAGAAGAGACCATCACGGTAACTCACACTGTTGATTCATTTTAATTAAGTTAAGGTTCAAGTTATCTACAACCAGACATTAACAAATTCCCATCTGCCCATAACCGCGGGCACGGCTTTCAAAAGTTCAAATCCCTGCAGGGGAGTCCCAACTTAGCCCATGACAAGCTCTCACGGTCAACGAAGGAATAGACCTCCTCCCGAGACGTTCCGATCAGACTCGGTATCTTGGTTCTTCAAGACACTTCGACGGGTTAAAAAAATCCAGCAACACCGCCTGAATGTGCCGACAAATCCCGATAGGAGCTGCACATATCTCGTTCTCAGGGCACACTCAGATAGGTCAAGCTACGAGTAAAACCAACCCTCGAGTTTCCCTGAGGTGGCCCCGCAGGCTGCCTGGTTCGGACCAACACTTAGAGGAGCACTGGCCCGGGGGGGTTCAATAAGATGACCCTCGGGCTCCGGAAACCCAAGGGAAAAAGAGGCTAGGTGGCAAATGGTAAAACCAAGGTTGGGCATTGCTGGAAAAGCTTTAATCAAGGCGAACTATCAAGGGGTTCCCATTATCACCCAACCGCGTAAGGAATGCAAAAATCTGGGAACATAACACCGATATGATGGAAACTAGGGCGGCAAGAGTGGAATAAAACACTAGGCGAGAGGCTGAGCCTTCCACCCTTTACCAAGTATATAGATGCATTAAGATAACAAGATAATATAATGATATCCCAACAAGTAAATAATGTTCCAACAAGGAACGGTCTCCAATCTTCACCTGCAACTAGCAACGCTATAAGAGGGGCTGAGCAAAGCGGTAACATAGCCAATCAACGGTTTGCTAGGACATGGTGGGTTAGAGGTTTGACATGGCAATTTGGGGGGCATGAAAAGCAAGTGGTAGGCATCGTAGCATAGGCATAGCAAAAGAGCGAGCATCTAGCATAGCAAAGATAGTAGTGATTTCGAGGGTATGATCATCTTGCCTGCAAAGTTGTCAGAGTTGACTGGATCCTCGAAAGCAAACTCAACGGGCTCCTCGTTAGCAAACTCGTCTCCTGGCTCTACCCAAACAAGACAAACAAACAATAAGGACACAATCAACCACGTGCAAGGATCAAACAACATGATGCAAGGATGGTATGCTATGCGGGATGCAAAATGTGATGCATATGCAAGATTTGACAGGGAATGCAAGAACCTGGCCTCAACTTGGGAAACCAAGTGTGCCACTGGGAAGATGAGATGAAATCGCTTGAAAACGATATAAAGAACACCGGAATCAGACTTACGGTTTGGAAATGGCAAGCGATTCAAATATGACCACGTTCTGCGATTTACAGCAAGTAGCCACCTAAATGCAACAAGATGAGCATGCTAAAGCACCCAAACATGGCATCAAAATACATGGTAGTAATCCATTCATGATGCTTAACAAAAGACTAGCACTGAGCTACGACCAATTCATCCATTAACATGTTCAAACAAGCATGGCAAAAATGCATTTGGTAACCAGATTTCAGACTTAGTGAAACTAACACTTGTCTGGAATTTCAGATCAGATAGCACTCTTTGGAGCATGAAAATTATATGCTACAGGACCTGAACATGGCAAAGTAAAGCATGGAATGGAGCTACTCAAAGAGCTTAACAAAAGTCCCTTAGTGACCTTGAGCCAAAAGGGATCAGAAAATACATTTGCAAGCATGTGAACATTGCAAAAACATAATCAGTTCTCAGACTTAGTGAAAACTGGAGCATGCTGAAAACAGATATTAAGTAGGCATGTTTACGAGCTCGATGCACTCACTACAGAGCATGTCGTGACAATCTAAGCATACAGCCATCAAGAATACACAAAATACAAGCTAGACATGGCAAGAACAATACCATAGCATGCACGGATCAACTACAACATCCTCGGCCAAATTGCTAACAAGTAGACAATCTATCCAGATTCACGAAATGAGAAAAGTAGAACTCGATTGACTCAAGCTAGGGTTCTCCATAATTGCAAAAAAAGATATGGATGGATAGAGCACTACAATATTAACAAAACATCCTTACTGATCATCCTCAAAAGAGGCACGGGTCACTAGGAAACAACATGAACATTTGGCCATATGAGATAAACAGTCCAAGGACTTAGTGGAAATGCTAAGTCCCTGAAATCAGCATTAACAAATGCCTCACTTTGCAAACTTGTGCTAGGCACCACACACATCACAAAAATACATGGGTTGCACCTCTGGATAGATGGCAAAACATATAACAAAACACATGTAGAGCTCATGGGCATATCATGCACACAATAATCATGGCAAAAATGACAAATATCCAATTGGAGCAGCAGATCTGACAATTATCTCAAATAGCATTCTTCGAACAGCATTTCGGGCATCAAGATGAACTCAAATGAAAATGATGCAATGAGATGAAATGATGTACTCTCTGAGATGAACATTTTGATATGCTATATGCCCAAAACGGAGTTACGGGTGAGGAGTTATGATGCGATGAACAGGAGCAAATAATTAGGGTTTCGGGGCAAAAGTCAACCCAAACGGGATCTCAGATCCAGATCCGGACAGCATGCGGATCGAGGTTGGCCGGAGCTTCGCCGGAGTTCCTGTACGCCGGTGGACGAGGTGGCCGGAGTTTGTGGTTGCGGTGGCCGGCCGGAGGAGGACGAGGACGGAGAGGAGGCGAACGGCGTGGTGGCCGCGGGGTGCGGCGGCTGGGGCGGCGCTCGCCGGTGGCCGGGGCGGCACTCGCCGGCAGCCGGGGCGGCGGTCGCCAGGCGCGGGGACGAAGGGCGCGGGGCGCGC
>NC_041388.1:255179398-255191811 GCF_002162155.2 Triticum dicoccoides
GGCGCGCGGGGAGCCGCGGGCCGGGGAGGGCTTCCCGCGGGCTCGCCGGGCCGGCGGTGGAGGAAGGCGGCGGCGACACATGGCGCGGCGTGGTTGGTCGGTGGCGGCGGCGGACAACGTCCGGCTCCATCCGGACGTGTCCGGCGGCGGAGGAGGAGATTTTTTTAGGGTTAGAAGGAGGGGGTCCGAGATTTGGAATGGGGGAGGTATATATAGGCATAGAGGGAGCTAGGAGTGTCCAAATGAGGTGCGGTTTTCGGCCACGCGATCGTGATCGAACGCTCTAGATGATGGAGAGGGTTTTGGTGGGTTTTGGGCCAAATTGGAGGGGTGTTGGGCTGCAACACACACGAGGCCTTTTCGGTCCCTCGGTTAACCGTTGGAGTATCAAATGAAGTCCAAATGGTATGAAACTTGACAAGCGGTCTACCGGTAGTAAACCAAGGCCGCTTGGCAAGTCTCGGTCCAATCCAGAAATGTTTAATCCCCACACATGAAAGAAAGGTAGAATTGACCACCGGAGAAGAACGGAGCGCCAGAATGCAAAACGGACAACAGGGAAAATGCTCGAATGCATGAGATGGACACGTATGCAAATGCAAGGCACATGATGACATGATATGAGACGCATGACAACGACAACAACACACGGAGACAAAAACCCGAACCCGAGATAGTAAAATAACTTAACGCCGGAAACGGCAAGAGTTGGAGTACATATTGGGTAATTCACATCCTGGGTGTTACAACACTCCACCACTACGAAAGGATCTCGTCCCGAGATCTAGGACTGAAAAAACGCCGGGTACTCAGAACGGAGGTGATCCTCGCGTTCCCAGGTAGCTTCACGGTCGGAATGGTGTGACCACTTGACTTTGAGGAATTTGATTGACTTGTTGCGAGTCTTGCATTCAGTCTCTTCAAGAATAGCAACGGGGTGCTCACGATAAGAGAGATCTTCTTGGAGCTCAATGTTCTCGAAGTTGACGGTGCGGTCAGGAGTCTTGAAGCACTTTCGGAGCTGAGAGACATGGAACATGTCATGCACATTTGCAAAGTTTGAAGGAAGCTCAAGTTGATAGGCGAGATCGCCTCTCTTGCTGACAATCTTGAAAGGTCCCACGTATCTAGGGGCAAGCTTCCCTTTGATACCGAAGCGACGAGTACCTTTCATTGGAGAGACGCGGAGGTAAACATGCTCTCCGATCTCGAAAGCCAAATCACGGTGCTTACTATCATAGTAGCTCTTCTGGCGGGATTGGGCTGCTTTGAGGTTATCTCGAATGACTTTACACATTTCCTCTGCCTCTGTGATTAAGTCATTACCCAAAAGCTGACGTTCACCGGTTTCAGACCAATTGAGAGGGGTACGGCACTTACTGCCATACAGAATTTCAAATGGGGCCTTGCCCGAACTTGCTTGAAAACTATTGTTGTAGGAGAATTCAGCATAAGGAAGACAATCCTCCCACTTCATGCCGAAGGAGATCACACAAGCCCTGAGCATATCTTCAAGAATCTGGTTGACACGCTCGACTTGACCGCTAGTTTGAGGATGGAAAGTTGTGCTGAAGCGGATGTTGGTGCCCATGGCCTTCTGAAAAGAATCCCAAAACTTGGAGGTAAAGATGCTACCACGGTCTGAAGATATCACTTGTGGAATACCATGCAGAGAGACAATCCGAGAGGTATAGAGTTCTGCCAATTGAGCTATAGTGATTGACTCTTTGATAGGCAGAAAGTGAGTCACTTTAGTGAGTTTGTCGATGACAATGAATATAGCATCATTGCCACGTTTGGACTTTGGAAACCCAGTCACGAAGTCCATTTCAATGTGGTCAAACTTCCATTCTGGAATGGCAAGAGGTTGGAGGAGACCAGCTGGCCTTTGGTGTTCTGCCTTCACTCTTCTGCAGACATCACACTCATTCACGAATTGAGCAATCTCGCGCTTCATTCGGGTCCACCAATAAGCCCGCTTGAGGTCCTGATACACCTTCGTGCTCCCAGGGTGGATGGAGAGGAGAGAATTGTGAGCCTCGTTCATGATCACTTTACGAAGGTCACCTTTGGGCACAACAATATGATCCTCGAAGAAGAGAGTATCCTTGTCATCAAGGCGGTAGCACTTGTACTTGGGTTGACTCTTGGCAATCCCAATCTTCACCTTTTTCACCATAGCATCAAGAAGCTGGGCTTGGCGAATCTGGTCTTCCAAGGTAGGAGAGACTTGAAGGTTGGCGAGGAAAGCTTGAGGAACAACTTGCAGATTAAGTTTGCGGAAAGCTACACAAAGCTCAGGTTGATAAGGCTTGAGAATAAGACTGTTGCAGTAAGCCTTCCTGCTCAATGCGTCAGCAATCACATTGGCCTTGCCTGGAGTATACTCGATACTCAGATTATACTCTTGAATCATTTCGACCCATCGAGTCTGCGTGAGGTTGAGATTAGGCTGAGTGAAGATGTACTTGAGACTCTTGTGGTCAATGAAGATGTCCACTTTTCTCCCCAATAAGAGATGTCTCCAAGTCAAAAGAGCATGCACAACTGCCGCCAACTCGAGATCATGAGTGGGGTAGTTCTTCTCATTGGGCTTCAATTGGCGAGAGGTATAAGCAACAACTTTCTTCTCTTGCATCAACACTGCGCCAAGACCTTGGAGAGAGGCATCACAAAAGACCTCGTACGGTTTGGATTCATCAGGCGGAGTCAGAACTGGAGCGGTGACCAATTTCTCTTTCAGAGTGTTGAAAGCAATGTCACACTCCGGAGACCAAACGTACTTGACGTGCTTCTGGAGAAGATTTGAGAGAGGCTTCGCGATCTTGGAAAAGTTTTCAACGAATCTTCGGCAATAGCTTGCGAGACCGAGGAAGCTACGGAGTTGCTTCATGTTCTGAGGAGGTTCCCAATTCAAAATTGCAGATACCTTCTCACGATTCACCGCAATGCCCTTGGCAGAGATGACATGACCAAGATAAAGAACCTCATCGAGCCAAAATTCGCACTTGGAGAACTTGGCGTAGAACTTGTGTTCCCTGAGCTTATCGAGTACCAAACGCAAGTGCTTGGCATGATCTTCCTTGTTCTTCGAGAAAACCAGAATGTCGTCGAGATAGACCAAAACGAAGTCATTGGTGTAGGCGTTGAAGATGAAGTTCATCATGCAAGAGAAAGTCGGAGGAGCGTTGACGAGGCCAAAAGACATGACAGTGTATTCATATGAACCATAGCTTGTCCTGAAAGCCGTCTTGGGAATATCTTGCTCACGGATATGAATCTGATGATAACCCATACAGAGATCAAGCTTGGAGAATACTTGGGCACCTTTGAGTTGTTCGAACAGCTCGTTGATGTTGGGAAGTGGGTATTTGTTCTTGATGGTCTTCTTGTTCAATGGACGGTAATCAACACAAAGTCGGTCCGTTCCATCCTTCTTCTTCACAAAAAGAACACCACAACCCCACGGAGAAGAACTAGGCCGGATGAGACCCATTCTCTCTTGAATATCGAGTTGCTTCTTCAGTTCCTTCAACTCTTCAGGTCCGAGCTTGTAAGGACGCTTGCACACAGGTTCCGTACCGGGCTCAAGATCAATGACGAATTCAACTGGCCGGTGCGGAGGCATTCTTGGAAGCTCTTCTGGAAAGACGTCTTGATATTCGCAAACAACTGGAATTTGCAAGATAGCATCCAGTTCACCCTTCTCATTGAGAGAAAACAGACGGATGGTATCACCACGAGCGGCAAAGACAATTACATCCTCAGACGAATGAGTCAATTGAATCTGCCTGACTGCACAATCAAGCTGAGCCTTGTGCTTAGATAGCCAATCCATCCCGAGAATAAGATCAATATCCGAGTTACCCAGAACCATTGGGGAAGAAAGAAACTTGTAGTCGCCCAAGGTGATAGTAACATCTGGCACCTCCAGACTTGCACTCAAACATTTGCCAGGAGAAACGATATCCATTTGTTTACCCAAATGAGAAGAAACGAACTCATGCTTGGTAAAAAATGGCTTTGACATGAAACAATGTGATGCACCAGTGTCAAAAAGAACTCTTGCGGGAATATCATTAATAGGAAGGTTACCCATGATGACATCTGATGAGTCCTCTGCCTGAGCTGCGTTCAACAAGTTGACCTTGGCGTGCTTGGGGTTATGCTTGACCACAGTTGTACTTGCCGATCTCACAGGAGGAGGAGGAGGAAGGCGCCTCTGATTGAAGCATTTGTTGGCATAGTGACCCTTCTGTTGGCACTTGTTGCACGTGACCTCTGAAAGCGGACGGTGGTACGGAGCACTCGATCTTGGAGCTTGAGACGAAGTCTTGTTCTGAAAGCCAGGGTTGGGTGGGTGGGAAGATCCACTGCCACCTTTGCTCTTCTGATACGGCTGACGAAACGGAGGAGGAGGAAGCCAATACTTCTGCTGCTTGGCCACTTGAGTAGATGAAGAAGGAGTAGCATCTCTGACTCGCTTCTTGGAAGCATCACACCTCAGTTGAGCAGCCTCTTGCTTCAATGCCATGTTGTAGAACTCATCGTACGTCAAGGGCTCAAAGAGAACAAGAGCTAGCTGAATTTCTTCTCTGAGACCACCCCTGAACTGCTATATCATGCTCTTCTCATCAGGGACGTCCTGCTTAGCAAAGCGGGCGAGCTTCTGAAACAACTTGTTGTAGTCATAGACAGACAAAGAGCCTTGCTTCAGGTTGCGGAATTCCTCACGCTTGCTTTCAACCACGCTGTGAGGAATATGATGAGCTTTGAAGTCTTGGCGGAATTCATCCCAGGTAATAACACGTCCACCTCTGGAATCCTTGCACTGCTGGAACCATTCTGCGGCTTGATTTTTGAGTTGGAAGGAAGCGAACTTGACAAAGTCCTCAGGCCTGACGTTACTGCACTTGAAATGCTTGCACAGATCCACGAGCCAATCGTCAGCATCAGTTGCCTCAACACAATTGCTGAAAGTCTTTGGCCCGTTAGCAAGGAACTGGTTGAGTGTAGCAAAGTGATTCTGATTGTTGCCTTGGTTGCCTTGGTTCGCTTGATTGCGCTCTTGAAGAATTTGCATGATCAACTGTGTGTTTGCATTGGTTGCGGCCATCACAGCTTGCCATGCCTCCGGAGGAGGTGGAGGTGGTGGTGGATCTTGATTCCGATTCTGATTGGTGCTCTTAGCGGGAGCCATCCTGAAGAGGGTGACAACCGTTAGCACATTGACAGATAAAATGAAGCTGAATCCAACGGAATGAAAATTGCAACATGAAGTCTTCACATCCGAACCAAATGAACGAATGCATTCCACTTGAAATGGTCAGATATCCATAAATTGAGAATCCACTTAGAATTTAGGTAGAGAAATAAATCAACAAGGTACGGATCAAGAACGAATACTCGGTAAGAAATCCCAATCTCAAACCAATTATCCATGGAAGAAGAACTAGAGCTACAAGAATTTCCACCTATGAAACTCCCGAACCTTTCAGGTTATGCAATCAGGTGTTGGGGATGAAGCATAATATCTCACCCAAATCTAGCAATTCCTACATCCAGCTGTATCCATCCTTCAACACATAACCGAGAAAAACTTCGGAAACCATCTACCTCAACCTTCGAAAAGCATCCGTTATACAAGTTATGGTGATACTCCTGAACTCCCGCCCCAGTACTGGGTGGCGTCGAGGTTATCTCACCAACGAACTGCATAAAAGAGATTTTCGATGTCGGCGTACTAAACTTAGGTATTCCAGAATTGCAACGATAAAATTATGATGACAACACCTCGGAGCTCAACTCCCCGGGACACTGCCACAAAACCCCTGACAGGAGGCACCAAGACAATGTTCTCGTCACAAAACCATTGGAGCGATTCCAAGATACTCGCGTGATCCTAAAAATTCTTTTTAGTGAAATTTGAGAAGAGAAGAGTCAAAACTCTACGTCAGGATGCCTTACCAGAGCGATGAGGAGACTGGAAAGTAAAAAGAATTCCTAAACTCTCCGATATATAATTCCTAAATGACTCAAAACAATTTTCTAGACACAAACTCGGCTGCTAAAAACGATCAAGCAATGGGGCTCCTAAGGTCGGGGAAGGCTCTAATTACCAACTTGTAACGCCCTCGATGCGGCTATATCTCCCACGTGTCGAGGCACGACTTAGAGGCATAACTGCATTGAAAGCAATGTCGCAAGTTAGGCAATCATCACAACATCCCATGTAATATAGATAATAAAAGGGGGAGATACATAGTTGGCTTACACTCGCCACGTCAATCAAGTACATAAATAGCATTACAACATACAAACACTCATGGCCCAACTACGGCGCCAAAATAAAAGATAACCCAACATGCGACACGGTCCCGATCACCCCAACTGGGCACCACTACTGATCATCAGGGAAAGACACGTAGTATCATTGAGAGTCCTCGTCGAACTCCCACTTGAGCTCAAGCGCGCCATCTGGAGCGGAAGCATCAGGCCCTACATCTGGTTTGGAAGTAATCTGTGAGCCACAGGGACTCACAAATCTCGCACCCTCGCGATCAAGACTATTTAAGCTTATGGGTAAGGCAAGGAAAATATGTGGAGCTGCATCAAGCGACTAGCATATATGGTGGCTATCCTGTTCGCAAAAGGAGCGAGAAGAGAGGGCAAAGCGCGAACGAGAAACTAGAGAAACAACCTGCGCAAGCATTACTCCAACACCGTGTTCACTTCCCGGACTCCGCCGAGAAGAGACCATCACGGTAACTCACACTGTTGATTCATTTTAATTAAGTTAAGGTTCAAGTTATCTACAACCGGACATTAACAAATTCCCATCTGCCCATAACCGCGGGCATGGCTTTCGAAAGTTCAAATCCCTGCAGGGGAGTCCCAACTTAGCCCATGACAAGCTCTCACGGTCAACAAAGGAATAGACCTCCTCCCGAGACGTTCCGATCAGACTCGGTATCTTGGTTCTTCAAGACACTTCGACAGGTTAAAACAAATCCAGCAACACCGCCCGAATGTGCCGACAAATCCCGATAGGAGCTGCACATATCTCGTTCTCAAGGCACACTCAGATAGGTCAAGCTACGAGTAAAACCAACCCTCAAGTTTCCCTGAGGTGGCCCCGCAGGCTGCCTGGTTCGGACCAACACTCAGAGGAGCACTGGCCCGGGGGGGGGGGGGGTTAAATAAGATGACCCTCGGGCTCCGGAAACCCAAGGGAAAAAGAGGCTAAGTGGCAAATGGTAAAACCAAGGTTGGGCATTGCTGGAAAATCTTTAATCAAGGCGAACTATCAAGGGGTTCCCATTATCACCCAACCGCGTAAGGAACGCAAAAATCTGGGAACATAACACCGATATGACGGAAACTAGGGCGGCAAGAGTGGAACAAAACACTAGGAGAGAGGCCGAGCCTTCCACCCTTTACCAAGTATATAGATGCATTAAGATAACAAGATAATATAATGATATCCCAACAAATAAATAATGTTCCAACAAGGAACGGTCTCCAATCTTCACCTGCAACTAGCAACGCTATAAGAGGGGCTGATCAAAGCGGTAACATAGCCAATCAACAGTTTGCTAGGACATGGTGGGTTAGAGGTTTGACATGGCAATTTGGGGGGCATGAAAAGCAAGTGGTAGGCATCGTAGCATAGGCATAGCAAAAGAGCGAGCATCTAGCATAGCAAAGATAGTAGTGATTTCGAGGGTATGATCATCTTGCCTACAAAGTTGTCAGAGTTGACTGGATCCTCGAAAGCAAACTCAACGGGCTCCTCGTTAGCGAACTCCTCTCCCCGCTCTACCCAAACAAGACAAACAAGCAACAAGGACACAATCAACCACGTGCAAGGATCAAACAACATGATGTAATGATGGTATGCTATGCGGGATGCAAAATGTGATGCATATGCAAGATTTGATAGGGAATGCAAGAAAAGTGGAGCATGCTGAAAACAGATATCAAGTAGGCATGTTTATGAGCTCGATGCACTCACTACAGAGCATATCGTGACAATCTAAGCATACACCCATCAAGAATACACAAAATACAAGCTAGACATGGCAAGAACAATACCATCGCATGCACGGATCAACTACAATATCCTCGGCCAAATTGCTAACAAGTAAACAATCTGCCCAGATTCACGAAATGACAAAAGTAGAGCTCGATTGACTCAAGCTAGGGTGCTCCATAATTGCAAAAAAAGACGTGGATGGATAGAGCACTACAATATTAACAAATAATCCTTAGTGATCATCCTCAAAAGAGGCACGGATCACTAGGAAACAACATGAACATATGGCCATATGAGATAAACAGTCCAAGGACTTAGTGGAAATGCTAAGTCCCTGAAATCAGCATTAACAAATGCCTCACTTTGCAAGCTTGTGCTAGTCACCACACACATCACAAAAATACATGGGTTGTACCTCTGGATAGATGGCAAAACATATAACAAAACACATGTAAAGCTCATGGGCATATCATGCACACAATAATCATGGCAAAAATGACAAATATCCAATTGGAGCAGCAGATCTGACAATTATCTCAAATAGCATTCTTCTAACAGCATTTCGGGCATCAAGATGAACTCAAATGAAAATGATGCACTAAGACGAAATGATGTACTCTCTGAGGTGAACATTTTGATATGCTATATGCCCAAAACGGAGTTACGGATGAGGAGTTACGATGCGATGAACATGAGCAAATAATTAGGGTTTCGGGGCAAAAGTCAACCCAAACGGGATCTCAGATCCAGATCCGGACAGCACGCGGATCGAGGTTGGCCGGAGCTTTGCCGGATTTCCTGTACGCCGGTGGACGAGGTGGCCGGAGTTTGTGGTTGAAGTGGCCGACGGAGGAGGACGAGGACGGAGAGGAGGCGGACGGCGTGGTGGCCGCGGGGTGCTGCGGCCGGGGCGGCGTTCGCGGGCAGCCGGGGCGGCGGTCGCCGGGCGCAGGGACGAAGGGTGCGGGGCGCGCGGGGAGCCGCGGGCCGGGGAGGGCTTCCCGCGGGCTCGCCGGGCCGGCGGTGGAGGAGGGCGGCGGCGACACGTGGCGCGGCGTGGTTGGTCGGTGGCGGCGGCGGACAACGTCCGGCTCCATCCGGACGTGTCCGGCGGCGGAGGAGGAGATTTTTTTTAGGGTTAGAAGGAGGGGGTCCGAGATTTGGAATGGGGAGGTATATATAGGCATAGAGGGAGCTAGGAGTGTCCAAATGAGGTGCGGTTTTCGGCCACGCGATCGTGATCGAACGCTCTAGATGATGGAGAGGGTTTTGGTGGGTTTTGGGCCAAATTGGAGGGGTGTTGGGCTGCAACACACATGAGGCCTTTTCGGTCCCTCGGATAACCGTTGGAGTATCAAACGAAGTCCAAATGGTACGAAACTTGACAAGCGGTCTACCGGTAGTAAACCAAGGCCGCTTGGCAAGTCTCGGTCCAATCCGGAAATGTTTAATCCCCACACACGAAAGAAAGGTAGAATTGACCACCAGAGAAGAATGGAGCGCCGGAATGCAAAATGGACAACGGGGAAAATGCTCGAATGCATGAGATGAACACGTATGCAAATGCAATGCACATGATGACATGACATGAGACGCATGACAACGACAACAACACACCGAGACAAAAACCCGAACCCGAGAAAATAAAATAACTTAACGCCGGAAACGGCAAGAGTTGGAGTACATATTGGGTAATTCACATCCGGGGTGTTACAGCAAGCCTCGACGATGACGAATTCGTCGTGCCTGAGGATCCCGTCGACCAAGAGCGCTTCAAGCGCCGGCTTATAGCCACGGTAAATAGCCTTAAGAAAAAGCAGCAACAGCTTCAAGCTGATCAAGATCTGCTAGCTGACAGATGGACTGAAGTCCTCGCGGCCGAGGAATATAAACTCGAGCGCCCCTCCAAGAGTTACCCAAAATGCATATGACGCGGCTGATCGGCCACCTTGTGGCCGCGATAGAGAGGCATTCCAGCCAAAAACTCAGCCTGCACCCCGACGCCATTCAAATAAAAAGGCATGGGAAAGTACGCCAGACCTGCGAGACGTATTGGAGGACAAAGCAAAACATGCAAGATCGATCTACGGATCACGAGGGTGCGCCACTATGCAAGACTATAAACGTCACGCCGGATACAGTAAAAGTAAATCCGGTCGGGCCAAACATAGTGGGCAAGACCCATTCGAGCTGCGTCGTGATATAGCCCAATACAGAGGTGCCGCACACCCCTTATGCTTCACAGACGAAGTCATGGATCATCAAATCCCAGAGGGTTTCAACCCCGTAAATATAGAATCATACGATGGCACAACAGATTCTGCGGTATGGATCGAGGATTTCCTCCTCCACATCCACATGGCCCACAGTGATGACTTACACGCCATCAAATACCTCCCACTAAAGCTCAAAGGACCAGCGCGGCATTGGCTTAACAGCTTGCCAGCAGAGTCCATTAGCTGTTGGGAAGATCTGGAGGCCGCATTCCTCGACAACTTTCAGGGCACTTATGTGCGACCACCAGATGCCGATGACTTGAGCCACATAATTCAGCAATCAAAAGAATCGGCCAGGCAATTCTGGACTCGGTTCCTAACAAAGAAAAATCAAATCATCGACTGTCCGGATGCAGAGGCCCTAGCAGCTTTCAAACACAACATCCGCGACGAGTGGCTAGCCCGGCACCTTGGTCAGGAAAAGCCGAAATCTATGGCAGCCCTCACGACACTCATGACCCGCTTTTGTGCGGGAGAAGACATCTGGCTGGCTCGCAGTAATAACATATCAAAGAACCGTGGTACTTCGGATACCAAGGATGGCAATCGCAGGTCATGTCGAAATAAACATAAGCACCGCATTAACAGCGACAATACCAAGGATACGGCAGTCAATGCCGGATTCAAAGGCTCTAAACCCGGTCAGCGGAAAAAGCCATTTAAAAGAAGCACTCCGGCCCCGTCCAGTTTGGACCGCATACTCGATTGCTTGTGTCAAATACACGGCACCCCCGACAAGCCAGCCAACCACACCAATAGGGATTGTTGGGTATTCAAGCAGGTCGGCAAGTTAATTGCCGAAAACAAAGATAAGGGGCCACATAGCGATGACGAGGAAGAGCCCCGGCAGCCGAACACCGGAGGACAGAAGAGGTTCCCCCCACAAGTGCGGACGGTGAACATGATATACGCAACCCACATCCCCAAGAGGGAGCGGAAGCATGCGCTCAGGGACGTATATGCGTTGGAGCCAGTCGCCCCAAAGTTCAACCCATGGTCCTCCTGTCCGATCACCTTCGATCGCAGGGACCACCCCACTAGTATCCGTCATGGCGGATTCGCCGCACTGGTCTTAGACCCAATCATCGACGGATTTCACCTCACTCAAGTCCTTATGGATGGCGGCAGCAGCCTGAACTTACTTTACCAGGACATAGTGCGCAAAATGGGTATAGACCCCTCAAGGATCAAACCCACAAAAACGACCTTTAAAGGAGTCATTCCAGGTGTAGAGGACCATTGCACAGGCTCAATTACACTGGAAGTGGTCTTCGGATCCCCGGATAACTTCCGAAGCGAAGAATTAATCTTCGATATAGTCCCGTTCCGCAGTGGCTATCATGCACTGCTCGGGTGAACCGCATTTGCGAGATTCAATGCGCTACCGCATTATACATACCTCAAGCTCAAGATGCCAGGACCTCGGGGGGTCATCACAGTTAATGGAAACACAGAGCGCTCTCTCCGCACGGAGGAGCACACTACGGCCCTCGCAGCAGAAGTGCAAAGCAGCCTCTCAAGGCAATCCACCAGTTCGGCGTTTTAAGACCCGGACACCTTCAAGCGCGCTCGGAGTAATCGGCAACTAGACCGTCTGGCACGATATGAGCTCGCGTAGCAATGCGGCCCCCACCCCGGCCCAAGCCAAACGGCGAAATTCGTGCCACGCGTACATAATTACGCATTAAAAATACCATGGGCACAGGCGGGGAGGGGGGCACAACTACGGCACGCCCCAATACGTGGCTTAAACCGCACTAGGGGCTTCCCGCTTTGTTATTTTTCTCTTTCAAGACTTTAATCTCTGGAAACCCTGTCCGACAGCATGATTATCGAACACATGATGCAGCAACCAAGGAGGCAGAAAGCTACGTCACACCACGGAACTCCCAGGTGGATTACGATAATGAGTGAAATATTTGCTTTAATACTATTCCTCAGCTTGCCCTTGGAAGGGACATAGTCCTACTTTTTGCTTATCGCACTATCTGTATCATTCTGCTTTAACGCACCTTTTTGAATAAAACAATGCATAACATTACGACTATTATTGCATTCTTGTTATATATATATATATATGTGTGTGTGTGTGTGTGTGTGTG
>NC_041388.1:255192048-255267773 GCF_002162155.2 Triticum dicoccoides
TGTGTTCATTAATGACGCCTTGCAACCGTACACTTTGGTACGGCCAATACACCAGGGGCTTAAGTACCCCACAATATGGTGTGAGAAGTCCGAACACTTTCACAAGTGCGGCACCCCGAACTTATAGCATTATATGCATCAGCTCCGAATCATGTCTTTGGTCAAATGTTGGGTTTGCCCGGCTCCTATGTTTTGGTACCTTACGTTCCGCTCTATCGGCTAAGGTAGCACTAGGAGAACTACTGCGATTGTGCCCCAGTTCTGCTGGGCTAAGCACCTCAGTAGAGAAAGCTAAAACTGACTGTCATGATAAGGCGAGAGACTGGTCGCTGTTCGGCGAGGTTTCGAGTCCCTAAAGACTTATGCCGCTTAGAGCGAGGAGCCAGTCCTGTCCGGCTTAAAGGCGCGTATCGCACCCCGAATTCGGCCTTCCGAATACCAGGGGCTTTGCCGAAATTTAAAATTATAGAATTCTATGGCTAAGTGAGAGTGATAAAGCATTATTAGTCTGGTTGCCTTGTTCACTATGCTGAGCACCTCCCTCGAAGGACCCAAGAATGAGAACAAGAGTGCTCAGGTTTATCTCGAACACCCCAGCACTCGCGGCATGGGGGCAGAAGCCGAGGACTAGCCATCTCTCAGATTGGATAAACAGCCAAATAGAAGGTAATAGTTTAAATTCAAACAAGCGTTGCATAGCTCGTATGAAACAAGTTTTCATCATACAGGATCACACGAGCAAGTTTACTCAAATATTACATTCTTTGGACATTCGTTCGCTACAAGACGGGCACCCTTCAGGACACCCTCATAATAAATTACGGGGGTGCGATGCTCCTTGCCCTGCGGCGGTCCTTCCTTGATCAGCTTCACGGTGTCTAGCTTGGCCCATTGCACCTTCACATGGGTGAAAGCCCGGCGTGCACCTTCGATGCAGACGGACCGCTTGACGACTTCCAGCCGTGGGCAGGCATCCACAAGCCGCCTCACCAGGCCGAAGTAGCTGTTCGGAAGGGCGTCGCTAGGCCACAGCCGGACTATAAAGCCCTTCATGGCCTATTCGACCGCCTTGTGTAGCTCGACTAGCTGCTTCAGCTGGTCGCTCATAGGCACCGGGTGTTCGGTCCCAGTATAATGAGACCAGAACAACTTCTCCGTTGAGCTTCCCTCCTCGGCCTGGTAAAACTGTGCGGCATGGGACATGCTGCGGGGCAAATCTGCGAATGCTCCTGGAGAGCTCCGGATTCGGGTAAGTAATAGGTAATTTACTTTCACATGCTTGCTTTGCATATAGAATGCCTTACCCGCCGCTATTTTCTTCATCACATCAATCTCCTGGAGGGCCTTTTGGGCTTCAGCCTTGGCACTCTTTGCGCTCTCGAGGGCCGCGGCAAGCTCAGACTCTCGCGTCTTCGAGTCAAGCTCCAATGCCTCATGCTTCGTCATGAGTGCCTGGAGCTCTTGCTGCACCTTGCCCACCCGAGCCTCTTGCCTTTCCCGCTCGATGTGCTCCTTGGCTGCTTTATCTTCGGCCTCGGACAGCGCTCGCTTTAGGGTAGCCACTTCGGTCGTGGCCCCTGGCAAATTCATGATGATCCTGTCATTTTACAATCACATTCTTTTTATACATATCCATAGACTAGGTACTACTTACCTTTGTTCTCCTCGAGCTGCCTCTTGGCAAGGCCGAACTCGTCCTTGGACCCTTTAAGGTCCTGCTTCAGTGTGGCGACCTCCGCAGTCGGTGCGGCAGATGCCAGCAGCGAAGCCTGCATACGCATATTGACATACTTATATTAGACTCCTGCTATATTGTTTGATCTTCTGTTCGGCTTTTCTTTGTGAACACCGAACAGAGCATCAGGGGCTACTATCTATGCGGTAATATTTTTCCTATATTTTAAACACTTACCTCAAAGCCTGTTAGAAGGCTGGCACAGGCTTCAGTCAATCCGCTCTTGGTGGACTGAACCATCTGGACCACCGCACTCATAATAGTACAGTGCTCCTCGTCGATGAAAGCGCTGCGAAGCGCTCCCAACAGATTGTCCAGCGCCTCTGGATGGACAGAGGTCACCGGCACATGCGTCTTTCCCCTCTTGGAAGGAGGCCGCCTACCCGAGTCCAGAACCACTGGAGGTTCCGGCGCGGTGTTCGGCTGAGGGTCGAACTCGGAGCCCTCGGGGGCCTTATTCCCTCTGCTCCCGGAGTCCGGAAGGTCGCCTTGAGGCGCCTCCGGGACTGTCTCCCCTCAACCCGGTGCCTCTTGAGACAATACCTCGGCATCATCCGCAGGGCAAGGGGAGGTGGCGGTCGGAAGTGGATCGCTATCCATATCTGACGAGCCCAGGGAGCCGTCTGACTATACATCGATACGGGCTCATGGCGGCCTGCATAATCATATTCGGCGTTAGGGGAAGCAGTGCGACAAAGGAATGCTATGAGCTACTCTGGTATCCGAATACTTACGACTTCGCCAGGGGCTTGGCCCTGAGCAGCCACTCGTCTTCGCCTTCGGCGGCGGTGGTGGAACTGTCCGGAAGGAGAGTCCTTCCCTTCTTGGACCCTTCGGCCTCCCCAGTTGGGGCGGCCTTCCTTTTCTTGTCTCCCCCAACTGAAGGGGGAGCATCTTCTTCTTCCTCCTCGTCTTCAGGGGAGGAGTGTTTCGCAGAGTTACCGAACGATGAGTCCGATGAAGCCTGGCGTCGAGAACTCTTTCGGGTTCCCTTGGCCTTCTTGGTCTTCTCTGGCACCTTGTAAGGAGCCGGAGTCAGCATCTTCGTCAGGAGAGCGTCTGCTGGGCCTTCAGGCAAAGGAGTCGGACAGTCGATCTGTCCGGCCGTCTCCTGCCAGTCCTGTCAAAGGTACGGGAGCTTAGATCCCGCATATAGTCAAACTATGAAAAACAAGTATCCTGTGAGAGGTAAAACAGCTTACCGCGCTGGCTTGGCGCTTCGCGCAGAATCCGCAATCCTCGGTAGTGGGAGGGGGAACCTCGGCACCCTTGAATAGCACCTTCCAGGCATCCTCGTGAGTTGTGTCGAAGTGCCTGTTCAGAGTTCGGTGTTGGGCCGGGTCGAACTCCCACAAGTTGAAAGCCCGTTGTTGGCACGGGAGGATCCGGCGGATGAGCATGACCTGGACTATGTTGACGAGTTTGAGCTTCTTGTTCACCATGTTTTGAATACATGTTTGGAGTCCGGTCATCTCTCCCGAACTACCCCAGGACAGGCCCTTCTCTTGCCAGGAGGTGAGCCGCGTGGGGATGCCAGATCGGAACTCGGGGGCCGCTGCCCATTTAGGGTCACGCGGCTCGGTGATGTAGAACCACCCCGATTTCCACCCCTTTATGGTCTCCATGAAGGAGCCCTCGAGCCATGTGACGTTGGGCATCTTGCCCACCATGGCGCCTCCGCACTCCGCCTGGCGGCCGCTCACTACCTCCGGCTTGACATTGAAGGTCTTCAGCCATAAGCCGAAGTGGGGCTTGATGCGGAGGAAGGCCTCGCACACAACGATAAACGCCGAGATGTTGAGGATGAAGTTCGGGGCCAGATCGTGGAAATCCAGGCCGTAGTAGAACATGAACCCCCGGACGAATGGGTGGAGAGGGAATCCAGTCCACGGAGGAAATGGGTAAGGAACACTACCCTCTCATGGGGCCTTGGGGTGGGGATGAGCTGGCCCTCATCTGGGAGCCGGTGCGCGATGTCGTTGGGCAGGTATCCGGCTCTCCTCAGCTTCTTGATGTGTCCCTCCGTGACGGAGGAGACCATCCACCTGCCTCCCACTCCGGACATGGTCAGAGAAGGTCGAGGTGGGAAATGCGGACTTGGGCGCTGGAGCTCGAGTGTGCGAAAATGGATGAGCAAAGGAGGAAAAAGGCATGGATGAAAAGGTGAATCCTTATCCCTTTATATGGGCGACCGAAACTATGCGCCCCCACTAGCCTGGTAAAACTCGCTTATCCCCAAAGCGTCATAATCGATGGTGCGGTTGGGTTACCCACACCCGTATTGATGAGAATCCCGTGATAAGGGGACACGATCTCTGCTTTGACAAGACGTGTCAAAAAACTGCCTCGCGTTATGTGCGGGGCTAGTTAAAAGAAACGGTTCGAATAATCACCGGGCCATGGCATAATGTCGTGTTGCCAAAACAAGTCAGCAAATTGGATTTGTGGAAATATTATCTCTCTACGGTGGTATGTGGAACTTATTTTGCAGGGTCGGACACTATCCTTGTATTCAAAATCTTCCATGATGTATTCGGAGGAGGAACCCGCCTTGCAATGTCGAAGACAATACTGCGCGTCGGACTCATCGTCATTGAAGCCTGGTTCAGGGGCTACTGAGGGAGTCCTGGATTAGGGGGTCTCCGGACAGCCGAACTATATCCTTTGGCCGGCCTGTTGGACTATGAAGATATAAGATTGAAGACTTCGTCTCGTGTCCGGATGGGACTCTACTTGGCGTGGAAGGCAAGCTAGGCAATACGGATATGTATATCTCCTCCTTTGTAACCGACCTTGTGTAACCCTAGCCCCCTCCGGTGTCTATATAAACCGGAGGGTTTTAGTCCGTAGGACAACATACAATCATACCATAGGCTAGCTTCTAGGGTTTAGCCTCTCCGATCTCGTGGTAGATCTACTCTTGTACTACCCATATCATCAATATTAATCAAGCAGGACATAGGGTTTTACCTCCATCAAGAGGGCCCGAACCTGGGTAAAACATCGTGTCCCCTGCCTCATGTTACCATCCGCCTTAGACACACAGTTCGGGACCCCCTACCCGAGATCTGCCGGTTTTGACACCGACACTGACCGTGGAAATCCCCCATAGGCTCCCTGCTCAAGGGCAGATTATTCCTACTCCCAGATCTGGTGAGAGGGTGGTATTCATCTCCCACTTCCTCCGAGGGCTAGGGTTCGCTCTTCACCCCTTCGTTCGAGGGCTCATGTTTTATTACGGGCTAGATTTTCACGATCTAGCCCCGGACTCTTTTCTTCTCACCTCAGCGTTCATCGTCATGTGCGAGGCCTTTCTCCGTACTCCCCCACACTTCGGCCTATGGCTCAAGACCTTTAATGTGAAGCCGAAGGTGATCGATGGGAAGCAAGCAAAGTGTGGTGGCGCTACGGTGAGCAAGCTCACCAACGTCCTCTGGCTAAAAGGATCCTTCACGAAATCTTCCAACTTATGGCAACGGGAGTGGTTTTACATCACTGAACCCCGTGGTACCAAGTGGGCAGCTACACCTGCGTTCTGATCCGGCCCTCCAATTTAGCTCGCATCATGGATTAACAAGGGGCTAGATTGGGGACCAATCGACGAAGTGCAGACTCTACAGAGCCGCATCCGGAGTCTCCTTGAGAGGGATACCGGTCTCGTCGACGTGATTCAAGTAATGTTAATCCGTCGGGTCCTCCCATGCCAGCGACGGCCCCTCTGTTTGTGGGAGTTTAATCCGGAAGGACCACGAACCCTTCAGCACTTCTTTGGTACAATGCATAGAGGAATGTGGAAGTTATTCTTCGGGACATAGAACAGTGGCCGGACACTACCGAGGACATCGGCCTTGACTGCAATCATCCGGATTCCTCGGTAAGCACTCGATTCTTGAATAGCTTAATTAAACATCCCATGATGAGGGACTAAGAAAACCATCTTTTTCCAGGGTTGGACGAAGAAGGCGGAGCGAATTAGGTGTTTGTCCCCTCTTCCCGAAGACTCAGCTAGTCCTGTGTTAACAAGGATGCTGGTCCCGGCACCATTCCAGGTGCCGGTGAGAAAGGACAATGAAGAGAGCAGGGAGGCCAAAGGTGGCCTCCATTCTGAAGATACGCCGAACACTGTGTCCGGGGAGACTAAAGTTCCTTCTTCTGAAAACAAAAGGAAAGGAGAAGCTGACATCCCTTCTCCCCATGGTAAGAAAAGGGCCGCCTCTTAGGGTTGGGAGGTAAAGGCTCCTAAGCAAGGCAAGACACTCCTATCAGGCGGTTCGGGCTCAGAAGACGATGTTGTCACACAGTTCCTCCATAAGGACGAGCCTTTAGCCGAATCGTAAGTGAACAAGGGTGTTTTAAACATATCCCGTTCCTTTTCCTATCACAAGAGTAACGTCTAAAATATATGTTTTGCAGTCCGGCGCGCAGTCTTCCTCAACAATCCTCTTCGGGGATCTTCTTCCGGAGATGATGGAAAGCGAGACGCCTCCACAGGATTCCTCGCCCAATAGGGCGGATGACTTCGAGGTGTCGTCCCGAAGGGTCTCTCCCGATCAACAAGAGGTGCAGAGGATGATGAAGACAATGCCCCAAGGTGAAACCTCGGTTGCGCAGGGTCCCGGGTGTGCGGTCCCTACGGGGACCAACGATAAAGGCCCCGGACTATCCGGTTTACAGCCAAAGACGACTCTGGGGTTGCATATCCCTTCAAAGGGAGTCCATGCTCCCACCGCCGCTTCCCGAGATCCGGAGGCGCCGGATACACTGATGGGCATGTTGCGATATTCGTCCGTCTCAGAGGAACATCGTACCTTGATGGGTACAATGGTTGAGAGGATTATGTCCGCGAGAAGTGGATTGAATGAAGCTTTCACGGGCCTGCTAAGAGGCTTTGAGGTACGTAATGTAATACTTTCGATCATGCTTTATACACAAAGTGGACCTGTGTATAGATAGTAGCCCCTGAGACTCTGGTTGGCGTCCAAACGGAGGCAATCAGAGGATCGAAAGAGATATGCGCAGGAAACAATCTAATTGGTTGGAACACAGGTTGTTACATCCACGACGACTACCCACGCTAAGGAGGTTGCAGGTCTGGAGCAGAAACTTGATGCGATGAATGACGACATCGTTCTTATTAACAGGTGGCTCGACGAGGCGCAAGGTATGTTTTTGCGACGGTCAATGTATATATGTGTAATAACCTGAGCGCGAAGCTGAGAATCATATGCATAACTGCAGATAGTGTTGCCGCGGTAGAGGACCTTCGGGCTGAACTTGCCCGAGCCAAGGAGCAAGCCTGGGTGAGTAACGTGGCTGCCAAGAAGGCAGCTGATGAGTTAAGAGCCGAACAGGCTGCTCGGCGCCAGTGCGAGGAGAAGATGTCTACCATGGCGCGTGAGCTAAAGGAAACCTCTGTCCGGTGTGAATTCCTTGAGAAGGATAACAAAGCAAAAATGGCCGATCTCGACAATGCCTTACGAGAGGCGAGGGAAGCACGATCCGAGTCTAGGGCGGCTCGGGAGGAGATCCGGCAAGCTGGGGAGATAGCGGCCGGTAAGCCTTTCTTATTACAGACTAAATTCGGCGATTTGAAGTATGCCCCGCTTAATCAAATGTGGAGCTCTCCAGACGTGTTCTTGGACTTGCCGAAGAGTGCCCCTGATGCAACACAATTTTACCAAGAAGGGTATGCAGCGGAGAAGCTTTTCTGGACACAATTCGGCATGCCAAAGCGCCCGCTGTTGCTAAACGAGCAGATGGCCCGGTGGGCCAAGCTCCACAAGATATCTGGTTCTACCATGAGGGACGTTGTGGTCCGGCTATGGCCGACTGAGCCAATTACGAATAGTTATTTTGGTTTGGTACAACGATTTATGGATGTGGTGCCGCGTATCGACGCCGTGAAGCGATCAGCGTGCATTGAAGGTGCACGGATGGCCTTTGCCCGTGTCAAGACATATTGGGCGAAGATGAAGGCCGCCGATATTGCGGCGAAGAGTCCACCCGGGGGCAAGGACAAACACACGCCGGAGCATTATTTTGAAGATGTCCTAGAGGGCGCCCGCTTAATAGAGGGTCGATGCTCAAAAGATATGTTCTTCGAGTGGGCCGAAACTGTAAAAACAATATATGATATTATAAGACTATGCCTAAAAGTTTTGGCTCCTCCTGTGCGGCCATTTTTTATATAATCTGAAAGTTTTCCAGTCATCGGCTTCAGCACCCTCGCATAAAAAATATGAGGGTGTTTGGAAAAGCACTTGATCAGTCTTGACCCAACGTCTTGGTCCGTGAAGGAGGTGTCAATGCGTCGAACTAGGCAATCAGACTATAGGGCGTTAACACTTTCACTTAGCCATAGGAGTTTGACGATGGGTCTATGATATAGCCCCCGGTATGTATGCGGCTATCCGAATACGGTGCATTACATAGGTGACCGAAAGAACGGTCCTTTGTGTGATACGGAAGGAATCGCGAAAGATTCTGATAAGTCATCGAGTGGTTGACCAGCTCTCGCCGCATCATGACAGTCAGTTTTCGGCTTTCTCTACTGAGGTGCTCATCCGGATGAACCAGGACACAATCACAGTAGTTCTCCCTTTACTACCCTAGCCGATAGAGCGGAACGTAAGGTAGTAAGCACAGGAGCCGGGCAACCCAACTATTGACCAAAGACATGATTCGGAGCTGATGCATATAAGGCCGAACTCCTGACGTCGAAGTGCTATAAAGCTGTTCGGACTTGTCAGCAATTTATTTGTTCCCGTATTGAGCCCCTGGCAATTTGTACCGAGGTGCATGTGTGAAACAACCAGAACAATTCAGCTCTTTTAAAAAAAAGGGTGAATACTGAATACGGATTATGTTCATTGGGACCTGATTGATATGCCAATTGCCATTTTACAGGGAATAACGCCATGCCCCAGGCTACTTGACATGTCGGTGGTCGAAGGCTGAGGGAGAAGGCACTTTACAGGCTCTAAATAGAGAGTGCGGTCTACAAAGAATTACTTGGACCTCCTGTCGCACGTATGCGCCGCCTTGCCTCGGTGAAAGGACTCCTTAACAGGAGTAGCCATTGGGTAGGTGAACGAAGCCGAACTCCGAAAGAGTCCGGAGATAACCACCTATGGTAAAAGATAAAGAAAGTAGTTAGAAAAGAAAAGAAAAGAAAAAGGAAAAGAGACTATGGGAGTGCTTGTAGGCCTGTCCATGTTGTGCCTTTGCCAATGACCAGGGTATTTTAAGTACATCATTGTGTACGCACGGTACGAACTTCGCGGGTATACGAGGCAAACGACAGAGGCCGAACTGCTAATCCAACTCTGAGATTGATCGGCCCCATTTAATAGAGGCCGGTGGCTTAATGGCCATTGAAATATGCGGCTTGATGAGGCCGCTTGGTACATCGACTGTGGTGGCCATAGTATGACTCTCCGTACGGAGGGAGTGTTCTGTATTTCCATTTACTGTTATGACGCCGCATGGACTGGGCATCTTAAGTTTTGTGGGGGCGTAGAGCGGGACCGCATTAAAACGAGCAAAAGCGGTACGCCCCCGAAGTGCATGGTAGCTACTACGGAACGGGACAATATCAAAGGTCAAGCCTTCACTTCGGAAGTTGTTCGGCGAACCGAAAACGACTTCCAGTGTGATGGAGCCCCTACAGTGAGCTTCTACGCCGAACACTGCTCCCTTGAGGGTAGCTGTGGTGGGCTTGATTCTTGAAGGATCAATGCCCATTTTGCGGGCAGTGTCTTAGTAGAGTAGATTAAGGCTACTATCGCTGTCCATAAGGACTTTCCTGAGATGGAACCCATTGATAATTGGATCGATGATCAGAGCCGCCGAACCTTCGGGACATATATGGCAAAATTTTGGGGGAAACGGCTCTATGGCGTATGCATCCCGTAGTGCGTGCCTGCGCTCCCCTGTAGGGGTGTGCGTCGTGTATACCATATTTACGGTTTTTACTTCGGGGGGAAATGTTTCTGACCCCCGGTATTTGGCTACCGAGTCTCTTCGTCGTCGCAGTCACTGGGCAGCTCCTTCCCCTTGTGTTCAGCATTAAGCTTGTCGGCTTGTTTGAAGACCCAACAGCTTCTGTTGGTGTGAGTAGCTGGTTTATCAGGGGTGCCATGAATATGGCAGGGCCGATCCAGTATTTTCTCTAGATTGGATGATCCGTATCTATGTGCCTTGAATGGCCTTTTCCCTTTACCGGGTTTGGAGCCGCTGAATCCGGCGTTGACCGCCGTGTCTTGCGTTCTTTCGCTATGATTGCGACGTTTGTGTTTATTGTGTCGTGGCTTGCCATTGCCGTCTCGGACTTCGGAAGTACCTGGATCGCTGGTGCCAATGCTTCTACGAGCGAGTCGGCTATCTTCTTCCATGCAAAAGCGGGTCATTAGAGCGTTAAGGGCTATCATGGACTTTGGTTTTCTTGACTGAGGTGGCAGGCGAGCCACTCATCCCGGACGCTGTGTTTGAAGGCCGCGAGGGATTCGGCGTCCGGACAATCGACAATTTGGTTCTTTTTAATTAGAAGTCTAGTCCAGATCTTCCTGGTTGACTCTCCGGGCTGCTGGATGATGTGACTTAAGTCATCGGCATCTGGTGGTCGGACATATGTACCTTGGAAGTTATCATGAAAGGCGTCTTCCAGGTCTTCCCAGTTGCCAACGGAGTTCTCTGGAAGGTTGTTGAGCCAGTGCCGCGCTAGTCCCTTTAGTTTTAACGGGAGGTATTTGATGGCGTGGAGAACATCACCGCGGGCCATGTGGATATGGAGAAGAAAATCTTCAATCCATACTGCGGGATCTGTTGTTCCATCGTATGATTCGATATTCATGGGTTTAAACCCCTCTGGGGATTCATGCGCCATTACTTCATCAGTGAAGCAAAGAGGGTGTGTGGCGCCTCTATATCGGGCCACATCACGACGTAGCTTAGATGGAGTTCATCTGCGGCATTCGGCCCGCACGTGATTAAGCTTGTCATGTCCGAATAGATAGCCGTCGTCGCTTGTCGGGGCACACCCCCGTGATCCATAGATCGATCTGGTATGTCCTGCTCTACTGTCCAGGTTCTGCCGAAGGTCATATGTATATGCCCGAACTGTTTTTATCACTGCTTTTATAGTGGGGTAGTACGGGCTGGTGTTCGGCTTGGGTTGCCGCTTTGTCCCAACCACATAGTGGTCGGTCAGTCGCATTGTTTGCTGATGGCACGGGCTCCAACGCCTCATCGTCGAATTGAGGTAGTAATTTGCACTTCGGGTAACTTCTGGGTGGTCGCTCGCGGCCGTATTCCTCGGCTACTAGGACGCTAGTCCATTTTATCATTGAGAAAATCCTAATCAGCTTGAAGCTGTTGCTGCTTGTTTTTAAGGCTCCTTGCGGTGGCTATTAGCCGGTGCTTAAAGCGCTCCTACTTGAGAGGTTCCTCAGGCATGATAAAATCCTCGTCGCCGAGGCTCACCTCATCCTCGGAGAGTGGAAGATAATTACTGTCCTCCGAGTCTTCGTGCATGGCATGTTCATTAGGGCTGACGCGCCCATCTTCCCGTTGGTCCTGTTCGGAAGTTGCCTCAACGGGGTCTTCATTGTCTTTGGCACCGTCCAGAGTGTTATCTTCTCCTGTGCCGGTGTTGTTGTCTTTGCTGCGGCGTGATTTAGAGCGGCTCCGCTGACGCTGGCGTTTTGGTTGTATCTCAGGAGGTTTATCCTCAACCGAATCTTCCTTGTCATCGCCACTATTCTCTTTTGATGCATCTACCATGTATACATCGTATGAGGAGGTCGTCGTCCATCGTCCGGTGAACAGTGGATTTTCGGCCTGCTCCTCTCCAGCATCGTCGTCCATACCGTCGATGTCTTCAGAGCCATAATCGGGCATGTCGGTTAAGTCTTTGATAGTGGCTATTAAGTGGGTGGGGGTGGGAAGCGGAATTCTCCGTCGTCAGCCTCCAGTTCAAGCCGGATATAACTCGGCTGAGAGCCCCCACTAAGGAGAGTGTTTTTAATGAGTTTAGCACATCGCCCAAAGGCGAGTGTCGAAAGATGTCCACGGAGCTGACTTCGACGATCGATGCCTGATCAACCTCGTCGTGCGCGGACGCACACGGTTCAGAACTTGTAGCCGGAAACGGGTCCGGGGTTCCGGTGACACGGATGCTACTCAAGGTTGGGTCGGTGTGCGGCTCCGACGCCGCTGAGTCTGTGATTTCCGTGGCGGGGTTGAGCCTCCCGTCCTCGGATGGCGCAATCTGCTCCGGATCCAGGGCCGGAGCGGTTACAAGCGCTATCCCTTGGGCATGGTCCGATGACAGATTTAAGTCATGTTCATCGTGGCGGCAGGGAGCAGCTGCCATGGTCTCGAATCCGTTGAAGATCAAGTCTCCGCGGATATCCACGGCGTAGTTCAAGCTTCCAAATCTAACCTGACGACCAGGGGTGTAGCTATCGATCTGCTCTAGATGGCCACGCGAGTTGGACCACAGTGCGAAGCCGCCGAATATGAAGATCTATCCGGGGAGGAAGGTTTCTCCCTGGACAACATTGTTGTACATGATTGACGGGGCCATCGAACCTCCTGACGATGACACAACAGAACTCTCAATGAAAGCACCAAAGTCAGTGTCAAAACCGGTGGATCTCGGGTAGGGGGTCCCGAACTGTGCGTCTAAGGTTGATGGTAACAGGAGACAGGGAACACAATGTTTACCCAGGTTTGGGCCCTTTTGATGGAGGTAAAACCCTACGTCCTACTAGATTAATATTGATGAATATTGGGGTTACAAGAGTGGATCTACCACGAGATCGTAATGGCTAAAACCCTGGAAGTCTAGCCTATTTGATTATGATTGTCCCTACAGACTAATCCCTCTGGTTCATATAGACACTGGAGGGGACTAGGGTTATACAAAGTCGGTTACGGAGAAAGGAATCTTCATATCCGAAGGCCAAGCTTGCCATCCATGCCAAGGAGAGTCCCATCCGGACACGGGTGAGAGTCTTTGGTCTTGTATCTTCGTAGCCCATCAGTCCGGCCCATGTCCAACAGGCCGGACCCCCGAGGACCCCCTAGTCTAGGACTCCCTCACAAGCACCGAACATACGACACCTTCGAGTTCTACACACGTTCAGCTCGATGACGTCCCTCGAACTCTTGATCCAGCAAAGTATCAAGGGAGAGTTTTGTCAGCACGATGGCGTGGTGACAGTGCTGGTGAAGTGATCCGCGCAGGGCTTTGCCTAAGCACTACGACAATATGACCGGAGGAGTAAACTGTGGAGGGGGGCGCCGCACACGGCTAACAGTCGTTTCTTTGTGTTCTAGGCGCCTCCTCCACACATATATATAGGTTGGAGGGGGAAGAGGTAGTCGAGGGGCCCCAAGTAGGTCGAATCCTACTTGGGCTCCCATCCCAATTCACCCCCCTTTCCTTGTTTTCCAGAGGGAGAAGGAAAGAGGAGGGGGAGAGAAGGAAGGGGGAGGCCGAATCCCTCCCCTTCCTTTCTCTCTTCCCCCTTTTCCTTCCTCTTCCTATTCAGCCTACATGGGGGGTGCAGTAGCCCATGCTGGCTGTTGTGTTTCCCCTCTTGGCCCAGTAGGCCCAAATCTTCGACGGGGGGTGCCCGAAACCCCTTCCAGTGACCCGATATGCACCTGGTACCCCCGAAACACTTCCGGTGTCCGAATATCGTCATCCTATATATGAATCTTTACCTCTCAACCATTTTGAGACTCCTCGTCATGTCACTGATCTCATCCGGGACTCCGAACAACATTCAGTCACCAAATCACATAACTCATATAAAACAAAATCGTCATCGAACGTTAAGCGTGCAGACCGTACGGGTTCGAGAACTATGTAGACATGATCGACACACCTCTCCGGCCAATAACCAACTGCGGAACCTAGATGCTCATATTGGTTCCCACATATTCTACGAAGATCTTTAATGGTCGTACCGTAATGACAACATACGTTATTCCCTTTGTCGTCGGTATGTTACTTGCCCAAGATTCGATCGTCGGTATCTTCATACCTAGTTCAATCTCGTTACCGGAAAGTCTTTTTACTCGTTCCGTAATGCATCATCCCGCAACTAACTCATTAGTCACATTGCTAGCAAGGTTTATCATGATGTGCATTACCGAGAGGGCCCGGAGATACCTCTCCAATACTCGGAGTGACAAATCCTAATCTCGATCTATGCCAACCCAACAAACACCTTCAGAGATACCTGTAGAGCATCTTTATAATCACCCAGTTATGTTGTGACGTTTGATAGCACACAAGGTATTCCTCCGGTATTCGGGAGTTGCATAATCTCATAGTCGAAGGAATATGTATTTGACATGAAGAAAGCAATAGCAATAAAACTTAACGATCATTAAGCTAAGCTAACGGATGGGTCTTGTCCATCACATCATTCTCCTAATGATATGATCCCGTTCATCAAATGACAACACATGTCTATGGTTAGGAAACTTAACCATCTTTGATCAATGAGCTAGTTTAGTAGAGGCTTAATAGGGACACTGTGTTTTGTCTATGTATCCACACATGTATCAAGTTTCCGGTTAATACAATTCTAGCATGAATAATAAACATTTATCATGATATAAGGAAATATAAATAACAACTTTATTGTTGCCTCTAGGGCATATTTCCCTTCAACATCACCAATCCCAGCATCGCCACGCGTTGTCCCAACAAATCACCCCACCGATTGCCACAAAACGCCTCATCGGTCCCAACAAATTGCCCCACTAAACTGCGACAAAACACCTCACATGTCCCAGCTCTAGTGCGGGCAGTTGCACCACCCCACAACACTGAACTCACCATCGCGGTGCATCGTCCCAACAAATCGCCCCAGCCAGTCGAAGTAGAACGCCTCGTCGGTCCGAGCAAAATGCCAGTCTGTCGCAACATCGTGTCATCGTCTCCAACGCGAGGATGGTCCTTGTAGCAGTGTCGTCAATCTGGCTCACATCGTTTCAGCTCGCAGCAGCACGGCCGCCCTCCCTGGCAACATCGTCAATCTGGCTTAAGTCGGTTTGGCTTGCAGCACAACAGTTGCCCTCCCTCGCAATGTCGTTGATCTGGCTTAAGTCAGTTTGGCTTGCAGCAGGGTGGCCGCCCTCCCTCGCAGCGACGACAACCCTCTTTCCAGCGTCGCCGACGACCGCACCCGCACATCACCCCTCGTGGTTGTGACACTAGCGCCCGTTCCCGTGCATGCAGATGTTGGCTCACTTAGGTCGCTCTATCATGGAGGGACGGAATTCTGAAGGGGGGCATGAGTGAGTGAGAGAGAGAGGGAAGGATGGGGAGGGAGGGAGAGAGAGAGAGTGACCATTGGCTGCGCGCAACTAGATCAAGGAGGTGCCATCGGTGGTGGTGCGCGAGTTGCGTGAATTCAATGGTGGAGAATTTAGCCATTGTGTGTGGGATTGATCTCATCAAGGAAGAAAATAGGGATAATGAGATGAGGAGGCGGTAGCAGGGACCATGGGACGAACGCGTACACGCGTGAGAGAGGGGGATCTCAAGCAAGATCAATTGGCCCATTCCTTCTGCATGCATCGACTACACTATGTGAGAAAAGATCGTTGTTGTGTCTGGGCCTTCGTCTTGATGGAGCAAATTGTATAAACCAAGGAGCTTGAAGACCATGAGTGCTAGTTGAACCCTAAGGGATCCACTAGAGAATTAAACTGACGGAACCCGGAAGACCCACCGAAGACACACCCCACACACCATCAGCCAGTGACAAGCACACCAACAAGACAAGGATAGGGCAGGGAGGGCATTGTTCCCGCACTAGCACAACGTCGTTGCCTTGCCACCCCAAACCAGACACATAGACTACCTAGAGCAAACCTAAACCAAGTTGCTCATGCACGCCAGATCCGGGCCCGAGGTCGAGCATGATGCCGTCCAGGTCCACGCTCCGACGCCCCTCTTCTCCGGTATCCAGGGCGGATCGCCATTGGGCTGGATCTAGGGCCCTTTGGGTGCCACAGACATGCCCAACGTCGTCGGCGAGTACCACCAGCTGAAGACGCCAGAACATGACCACGCATCCTCGACGCACATGCCACAATAGTCCACCAACCTCCGCAACAAAAGCCCCCCTCGCCTGCAATTAGAACCTCCTCTCCTTGCAAGTAAACGTCGCACAATTGCACACGTGGCCGTTGGGCCAGCCCAACTACCACAAGTGTTTTTCTCAGTTTTATGAAAGCTCTAGATTGTTTGTTGTTTCTTTTTTTCCCTGAATTTTCGTGTTGTTTTCTTTACTGATTTCTTTTTTTCTTTCTTGTTTATTTCTCTCCTTTTCGGAATATTTTTTAGAAAATGTTCACCAAATTTTATGAAAAAAATCATAATTTGAAAAATGTTGAACTGTTTAAAAAAAATTATAAAAAGTTTTTAGAAAATCACGTGTTTTATTTTAATATTTTGAAACCTTCTCCACTACAGCTGATTTTTTGTTTTTGAGAAAACCGGCTAGAAGAAACGAACCAGGCAAGAAAATCGTTTGGAGTCGCAACAGTGCCTAGCGCAGTATTGGGCAGCCCGACACCGTACCGGTCAGGCGAAGCGCGAGAAGGTGATTTTTGCCGGAGGCCCACAGAAGTGGAGAAGCCCGGGCCGATTCCTCGAACAACAAGACCAGCGCCATTGTCGGTCCAGTTGGCCTCCGCTCCCCAGACTTGACCAGCGCCAGCCATGCAGCCGTCGTCGTCGACTCGTCGGCATATCACGCACCCAGAAGTCCCAGGCGATCTCTCCCTCCGCGCGCCACCGCAACCTTGACCGCTGCTTTGATCTTGCAGGCATAACTCGATATTTTTGTCCCCCGTGCAGCCGCGACTCTTCGACCTCGATCGAGCACTCGAGTCCTCAGGTGACACCCTTCGTACGACGTCCGCGGATGCATGCTTGCATGTACGCGCGCAGCGATCGGCACGTGCCAATCAACACGTGCAGCTAATTACGAACGAGCAATGCTATATATTCATGTACGTGCCGCCCTACATGCACACACACATTCGATCCTCGTACAACTGCAGCACTGGTGTGCGTACGCACCAGCGATCGTTCTACCGCGAGTGCTATTGGTGCACGTACAGCGTATGGAGATCATGGGCGTGCAGGTGCAGAGGACGTTCGTCGTGCCCCCGGCGGCCGCGCCCTCCGAGGAGGTGCCGCTCACCGTCTTCGACCTCGCCGCGCCGACCTACCACGTCACGGTGCTCTTCGCCTTCTCGCCGCCCAACCCGACCAACCAGGCCCTCCTCGACGCCCTCTCCGCCACGCTCCCGCGCTTCCCGCTCCTCACCGCCGCCATGCGCCTCGACCGCCGGGACGGCGCGCGCCCGTGCTTCGTCACGGGGAAGGGCGACGCGGGCGCCCTCGTCGTGGAGGCCGAGGTGCCGTCCTCGGCGCTCTCCGACCACCTCCCGCTCGCGCCCTCGCCGGGGCTCGCGCTGCTCCACCCCACGGTCCGTAGAGGCGCCGCGCCACACGTGCTCATGCTCCAGATCAACCGCTTCGCGTGCGGCGGGGTCGTCATCGCCTCGTTGTCCCACCACCAGGTCGCCGACGGCCACTCCATGACCATGTTCTTCCACGCTTGGGCCGACGCCGTACGCGGCGACGGCCTCGTCGCTGACTGCGCCCCCGTGCCGTACGGCCCCGCGGCCCTCGTGCCGCGCCGCCCGCCCCGCTGCGACTTCGAGCACCGTGGTGCCGAGTTCCTGCCGCTGTCGCCGGCGCCTACGCACGACGACGGACGCGCGAGCAAGCCGCCGGCCGAGGTTGATCATCACGTCGACACTTCCGAGATCACCAACATGCTCCTTCACTATACGAGCGAGTTCGTGGCCGAGCTCAAGTGCGCCGCGCACAACAGGTACACGACCTTCGAGACCGTGTCGGCGCACGTCTGGCGGAAGATCACCGCCGCGCGCGGGCTCGCCGACGGGGGCGACGCGCACACGTCGATACGCATCGCGGTGAACGGACGTGGCCGGCTGGCTGGAACGGGCGCCCTACCGGCCGCGGGGTTCTTCGGAAACGTCGTGCTCACGGCGATTTCCGGGACCCGCGCGGCGGCCCTGGCCACCGGCACCCTCGCCGATGCCGCGGCGCTGGTCCGCGCAGGGATCCGCGCCGTCGACGGTGGGTACTTCCAGTCGTTCGTCGACTTCGGGGCGCTGCACGGTGACGAGGATCTGGAGCCGGCGTGTGCGGACGAGGCCGGCGTGCTGTCGCTGGACGTGGAGGCCGACAGCTGGCTCCACCTGGACCTGCACCGGTTGGACTTTGGGTGCGGCGGGCGGCTCGTCGGAATCCTGCCGGGGAAGGTCCCGCAGGACGGGGTGGTGGTGCTGATGCCCAGCCTGCGGAAAGGGGGAGGCATCGACGTGTTCGTTGCGTTGTGGGAGAAGCACGCCAGGGAGCTCAGCGCCATTGCTTACACTTAGGCGTGTTTGGTTTGAGGATCAAAAGTCATGCAATGTCATGGTTCCATATATGAGAGGAATGGCTTGGTTTCCTCCTTGCGTTCGATAATAAGAGATAAAAAATGGGGACTAGTTTTTCAACTCCAGGCTGTAGGGGCACCCTCTATAAACAGTACATTAAGGCCGTGTTCGGATTCCCTCCGCTCCACGCCGGAGCGGAGCGGCAATCCAGTTAATTAATGCCATGATTTGCGAAGTTGGTTAAACCCCGCTCCGGACGCTCCGCTCCGCGAGGACTGCCGAACGCGGCCTAAAAAAGGATAGAAAACAAAATCGCAAAATACTGAAACTTTGCGACATCAAATATGCTTAAACTTTATAGGTGCTTACAAGTTTTCATGTAGAAAAAATATTCAAGGAGCTCTAAATAAGAAAAAAAATCCAGGGCTCAAAATTGTGAGCACTTTTAGCAGTGAAATCAGAAACTCATGGGTACACCTTTCTCTACTTGATATTTTGTTATGAAAATTTGCAAGAACCTCAAACGTTTGATCATCTTTGATGTTCGAGCTTCATGTCTTTTTGTAAAAAATACATGGATTGATTATGTTCGTGTGTTTGGTTGAAGACATGGAATGTGAAGAATATGATTTTACTCACCTCTTTCCGTATGATTGGTGAACAAATATAGTTCCTTCCATGTGAATGGTGAACAAATATAGCTCTTTGCATTCAAATAACATATAATTCAAATTTTCGGCAGGATTTCCTTTTTATTTTCAACAAGAAGCACTTAACAAATATACACCACTTGTATATAACATCACATATAACAGATTTTTCCAATGCGAATATCATATAACAAAATGTTCACATACTGTAGAAAAATCAACAATGGTAATACATTTGCATTCTCAACATCCCGTTCAATAGACTTTTCACGCTTTTCTTGAGCCTGGTCTGACATCAGGACCAGAGGAAGTTTTGTTGGGGAACGTAGTAATTTCAAAAAAATTCTTACGCACACGCAACATCATGGTGATGCATAGCAACGAGAGGGGAGAGTGTTGTCTACGTACCCTCATAGACTGGAAGCGGAAGCGTTAGCACAACGCGGTTGATGTAGTCGTACGTCTTCACGGCCCGACCGATCAAGCACCGAAACTACGGCACCTCCGAGTTCTAGAACACGTTCAGCTCGATGACAATCCCCGGACTCCGATCCAGCAAAGTGTCGGGGAAGAGTTCCGTCAGCACGACGGCGTGGTGACGATCTTGATGTTCTACCGTCGCAGGGCTTCGCCTAAGCACCGCTACAATATTATCGAGGATTATGGTGGAGGGGGGCACCGTACACGGCTAAGAGAACGATCACGAAGATCAACTTGTGTGTCTAGAGGTGCCCCCTGCCCCTGTATATAAAGGAGGAAGGGGGAGAGGCCGGCCGGCCCCTGGGGCGCGCCAAGGAGGGGGGAGTCCTCCTCCTAGTAGGAGTAGGACTCCCCTTTCCTAGTCCAACTAGGAAGAGAGAAGGGGAAGGAAAGAGAGGGAGAGGGAGAGGGAAAGAGGGGCCGCGCCCCCCTCCCCTAGTCCAATTCGGACTCCCCATGGGAGGGGGCGCGCCACCTCCTGGGCTGCTGCCCTCTCTCTCCCCTCAGGCCCACTAAGGCCCAATACTTCCCCGGGGGGTCCGGCAACCCTTCCGGCACTCCGGTTTTCTCCGAAATCATCCGAAACACTTCCGGTGTCCGAATATACCCGTCCAATATATTGATTTTTATGTCTCGACCATTTCGAGACTCCTCGTCATGTCCGTGATCATATCCGGGACTCCGAACAACTTTCGGTATATCAAAATATATAAACTCATAATGAAGCTGTCATCGTAACGTTAAGCGTGTGGACCCTACGGGTTCAAGAACAATGTAGACATGACCGAGACACGTCTCCGGTCAATAACCAATAGCGGAACCTGAATGCTCATATTAGCTCCTACATATTCTACGAAGATCTTTTATTGGTCAGACCGCATAACAACATACGTTGTTCCCTTTGTCATCGTATGTTACTTGCCCGAGATTTGATCGTCGGTATCTCAATACCTAGTTCAATCTCGTTAACGGCAAGTCTCTTTACTCGTTCCGTAATACATCATCCCGTAGCTAACTTATTAGTTGCAATGCTTGCAAGGCTTATGTGATGTGCATTACCGAGAGGGCCCAGAGATACCTCTCCGACAATCGGAGTAACAAATCCTAATCTCGAAATACGCCAACCCAACAAGTACCTTCGGAGACACCTGTAGAGCACCTTTATAATCACCCAGTTACGTTGTGACGTTTGGTAGCACACAAAGTGTTCCTCCGGTAAACGGGAGTTGCATAATCTCATAGTCATAGGAACATGTATAAGTCATGAAGAAAGCAATAGCAACAAACTAAACGATCAAGTGCTAAGCTAACGAAATGGGTCAAGTCAATCACATCATTCTCCTAATGATGTGATCCCGTTAATCAAATGGCAACTCATGTCTATGGTTAGGAAACTTAACCATCTTCGATCAACGAGCTAGTCAAGTAGAGGCATACTAGTGACACTATGTTTGTCTATGTATTCACACATGTATTATGTTTCCGGTTAATACAATTCTAGCATGAATAATAAACATTTATCATGATATAAGGAAATAAATAATAACTTTATTATTGCCTCTAGGGCATATTTCCTTCAGTCTCCCACTTGCACTATAGTCAATAATCTAGATTACACAGTAATGATTCTAACACCCATGGAGCCTTGGTGCTGATCATGTTTTGCTCGTGGAAGAGGCTTAGTCAGCAGGTCTGCAACATTCAGATCCGTATGTATCTTACAAATTTCTATGTCTCCCACTTGGACTAAATCCCGAATGGAATTGAAGCATCTCTTGATGTGCTTGGTTCTCTTGTGAAATCTGGATTCCTTTGCCAAGGCAATTGCACCAGTATTGTCGCAAAAGATTTTCATTGGACCCGATGCACTAGGTATGACACCTAGATCGGATATGAACTCCTTCATCCAGACTCCTTCATTTGCTGCTTCCGAAGCAGCTATGTACTCTGCTTCACATGTAGATCCCGCCACGACGCTTTGTTTTGAACTGCACCAACCGACAGCTCCTCCGTTTAGTAAAAATACGTATCCGGTTTGCGATTTAGAATCGTCCGGATCAGTGTCAAAGCTTGCATCAACGTAACCATTTACGATGAGCTCTTTGTCACATCCATATACGAGAAACATATCCTTAGTCCTTTTCAGGTATTTCAGGATGTTCTTGACCGCTGTCCAGTGATCCACTCCTGGATTACTTTGGTACCTCCCTGCTAGACTTATAGCAAGGCACACATCAGGTCTGGTACACAACATTGCATACATGATAGAGCCTATGGCTGAAGCATAGGGAACATCTTTCATTTTCTCTCTATCTTCTGCGGTGGTTGGACATTGAGTCTTACTCAACTTCACACCTTGTAACACAGGCAAGAACCCTTTCTTTGCTTGATCCATTTTGAACTTCTTCAAAACCTTGTCAAGGTATGTGCTTTGTGAAAGTCCAATTAAGCGTCTTGATCTATCTCTATAGATCTTAATGCCCAATATGTAAGCAGCTTCACCGAGGTCTTTCATTGGAAAACTCTTATTCAAGTATCCCTTTATGCTATCCAAAAATTCTATATTATTTCCAATCAATAATATGTCATCCACATATAATATCAGAAATGCTACAGAGCTCCCACTCACTTTCTTGTAAATACAGGCTTCTCCAAAAGTCTGTACAAAACCAAATGCTTTGATCATACTATCAAAGCATTTATTCCAACTCTGAGAGGCTTGCACCAGTCCATAAATGGATCGCTGGAGCTTGCACACTTTGTTAGCTCCCTCTGGATCGACAAAACCTTCTGGTTGCATCATATACAACTCTTCTTCCAGAAATCCATTCAGGAATGCAATTTTGACATCCATTTGCCAAATTTCATAATCATAAAATGCGGCAATTGCTAACATGATTCGGACAGACTTAAGCATCGCTACGGGTGAGAAGGTCCCATCGTAGTCAATCCCTTGAACTTGTCGAAAACCTTTTGCAACAAGTCGAGCTTTATAGACAGTAACATTACCGTCAGCGTCAGCCTTCTTCTTGAAGATCCATTTATTCTCAATTGCTTGCCGATCAACGGGCAAGTCAACCAAAGTCCACACTTTGTTCTCATACATGGATCCCATCTCAGATTTCATGGCTTCTAGCCATTTTGCGGAATCTAGGCTCACCATCGCTTCTTCATAGTTCGTAGGTTCATCATGATCTAGTAGCATGACTTCCAGAACAGGATTACCGTACCACTCTGGTGCGGATCTTACTCTGGTTGATCTATGAGGTTCGGTAGTAACTTGATCTGAAGTTTCATGATCATTATCATTAGCTTCCTCACTAATTGGTGTAGGTGTCACAGAAACTGGTTTCTGTGATGTACTACTTTCCAATAAGGGGGCAGGTATAGTTACCTCATCAAGTTTTACTTTTCTCCCACTCACTTCTTTCGAGAGAAACTCCTTCTCTAGAAAAACTCCAAATTTAGCAATAAAAGTCTTGCCTTCGGATCTGTGATAGAAGGTGTCCCAACAGTCTCCTTTGGGTATCCTATGAAGACACATTTCTCCGATTTGGGTTCGAGCTTATCAGGTTGAAGCTTTTTTCACATAAGCATCGCAGCCCCAAACTTTCAGAAACGACAACTTTGGTTTCTTGCCAAACCACAGTTCATAAGGCGTCGTCTCAACGGATTTCGATGGTGTCCTATTTAACGTGAATGCAGTCGTCTCTAAAGCATAACCCCAAAACGATAACGGTAAATCAGTAAGAGACATCATAGATCGCACCATATCTAATAAAGTGCGATTACGACGTTCGGACACACCATTACGATGTGGTGTTCCGGGTGGCGTGAGTTGCGAAACTATTCCGCATTGTTTCAAATGTAGACCAAACTCGTAACTCAAATATTCTCCTCCACGATCAGATCGTAGAAACTTTATTTTCTTGTTACAATGATTTTCAACTTCACTCTGAAATTCTTTAAACTTTTCAAATGTTTCAGACTTATGTTTCATTAAGTAGATATACCCATATCTGCTTAAATCATCTGTGAAGGTGAGAAAATAACGATATCCGCCACGAGCCTCAACATTCATTGGACCACATACATCTGTATGTATGATTTCCAACAAATCCGTTGCTCTCTCCGTAGTACCGGAGAACGACGTTTTAGTTATCTTACCCATGAGGCACGGTTCGCAAGTACCAAGTGATTCATAATCAAGTGGTTCCAAAAGTCCATCAGTATGGAGTTTCTCCATGCGCTTTACACCGATATGACCTAAACGGCAGTGCCACAAATAAGTTGCACTATCATTATCAACTCTGCATCTTTTGATTTCAACATTATGAATATGTGTATCACTACTATCGAGATTCATCAAAAATAGACCACTCTTCAAGGGTGCATGACCATAAAAGATATTACTCATATAAATAGAACAACCATTATTCTCTGATTTAAATGAATAATCGTCTCGCATCAAACAAGATCCAGATATAATGTTCATGCTCAACACTAGCACCAAATAACAATTATTTAGGTCTAATACTAATCCCGAAGGTAGATGTAGAGGTAGCGTGCCGACCGGGATCACATCGACTTTGGAACCATTTCCCACGCGCATCGTCACCTCGTCCTTAGCCAATCTTCGCTTGATCCGTAGCCCCTGTTTCGAGTTGCAAATGTTAGCAACAGAACTAGTATCAAATACCCAGGTGATACTGCGAGCATTAGTAAGGTACACATCAATAACATGTATATCACATATACCTTTGTTCACTTTGCCATCCTTCTTATCCGTCAAATACTTGGGGCAGTTCCGCTTTCAGTGACCAGTCTGCTTGCAGTAGAAGTACTCGGTCTCAGGCTTAGGTCCAGACTTGGGTTTCTTCTCCTGAGCAGCAACTTGTTTGCCGTTCTTCTTGAAGTTCCCTTTCTTCTTCCCTTTGCCCTTTTTCTTGAAACTGGTGGTCTTATTGACCATCAACACTTGATGCTCCTTCTTGATTTCTACCTCCACGGCTTTTAGCATTGCGAAGAGCTCAGGAATAGTCTTATTCATCCCTTGCATATTATAGTTCATCATGAAGCTTTTGTAGCTTGGTGGCAGTGATTGAAGAACTCTGTCAATGACACTATCAACAGGAAGATTAACCCCCAGTTGAGTCAAGTGATTATGATACCCAGACATTTTGAGTATATGTCCACTGACAGAACTATTCTCCTCCATCTTGCAGCTATAGAACTTACTGGAGACTTCACATCTCTCAATCTGGGCATTTGCTTGAAATATTAACTTCAACTCCTGGAACATCTCATATGCTCCATGACGTTCAAAACGTCGTTGAAGACCCGGTTCTAAGCCGTAAAGCATGGCACACTGAACTATCGAGTAGTCATCAGCTTTTCTCTGCCAGACGTTCATAACATCTGGTGTTGCTCCTGCAGCAGGCTTGGCACTTAGCGGTGCTTCCAGGACGTAATTCTTCTGTGCAGCAATGAGGATAATCCTCAAGTTACAGACCCAGTCCGTGTAATTGCTACCATCATCTTTCAACTTTGCTTTCTCAAGGAACGCATTAAAATTCAACGGAACAACAGCACGAGCCATCTATCTACAATCAAACATAGACAAGCAAGATACTATCAGGTACTAAGATCATGATAAATTTAAGTTCAATTAATCATATTACTTAAGAACTCCCACTTAGAAAGATATCCCTCTAATCCTCTAAGTGATCACGTGATCCAAATCAACTAAACCATGTCCGATCATCACGTGAGATGGAGTAGTATCAATGGTGAACATCAATATGTTGATCATATCTACTATATGATTCACGCTGGACCTTTCGGTCTCCGTGTTCCGAGGCCATATCTGTTATATGCTAGGCTCGTCAAGTTAAACCTGAGTATTCCGCGTGTGCAACTGTTTTGCACCCGTTGTATTTGAACGTAGAGCCTATCACACCCGATCATCGCGTGGTGTCTCAACACGAAGAACTTTCGCAACGGTGCATACTCAGGGAGAACACTTATACTTTGATAATTTAGTGAGGGATCATCTTATAATGCTACCGTCAATCAAAGCAAGATAAGATGCATAAAAGATAAACATCACATGCAATCAATATAAGTGATATGATATGGCCATCATCATCTGGTGCTTGTGATCTCCATCTTCGAAGCACCGTCATGATCACCATCGTCACCGGCGCGACACCTTGATCACCATTGTAGCATCGTTGTCGCCTCGCCAATCTTATGCTTCCATGACTATCGCTACCGCTTAGTGATAAAGTAAAGCATTACAGCGCAATTGCATTGCATACAATAAAGCGACAACCATATGGCTCCTGCCAGTTGCCGATAACTCGGTTACAAAACATGATCATCTCATACAATAAAATTTAGCATCATGTCTTGACCATATCACATCACAACATGCCCTGCAAAAACAAGTTAGACGTCCTCTACTTTGTTGTTGCAAGTTTTACGTGGCTGCTACGGGCTTAGCAAGAACCGTTCTTACCTACGCATCAAAACCACAATGATAGTTTGTCAAGTTGGTGATGTTTTAACCTTCGCAAAGACCGGGCGTAGCCACACTTGGTTCAACTAAAGTTGGAGAAACTGACACCCGCCAGCCACCTGTGTGCAAAGCACGTCGGTAGAACCAGTCTCGCGTAAGCGTGCGCGTAATGTCGGTCCGGGCCGCTTCATCCAACAATACCGCCGAACCAAAGTATGACATGCTGGTAAGCAGTATGACTTATATCGCCCACAACTCACTTGTGTTCTACTCGTGCACAACATCAACGCATAAAACCTAGGCTTTGATACCACTGTTGGGGAACGTAGTAATTTCAAAAAAATTCCTACGCACACGCAAGATCATGGTGATGCATAGCAATGAGAGGGGAGAGTGTTGTCTACGTACCCTCGTAGGCGGGAAGCGGAAGCGTTAGCACAACGCGGTTGATGTAGTCGTACGTCTTCACGGCCCGACCAATCAAGCACCGAAACTGCGGCACCTCCGAGTTCTAGCACACGTTCAGCTCGATGACGATCCCCAGACTCCGATCCAGCAAAGTGTCGGGGAAGAGTTCCGTCAGCACGACGGCGTGGTGACGATCTTGATGTTCTACCGTCGCAGGGCTTCGCCTAAGCACCGCTACAATATTATCGAGGATTATGGTGGAGGGGGGCACCGTACACGGCTAAGAGAACGATCACGAAGATCAACTTGTGTGCCTAGAGGTGCCCCCCTGCCCCTGTATATAAAGGAGCAAGGGGGAGAGGCCGGCCGGCCCTTGGGGCGCGCCAAGGAGGGGGGAGTCCTCCTCCTAGTAGGAGTAGGACTCCCCTTTCCTAGTCCAACTAGGAAGAGAGAAGGGGAAGGAAAGAGAGGGAGGGAGAGGGAAAGAGGGGTCGCGCCCCCCTCCCCTAGTCCAATTCGGACTCCCCATGGGAGGGGGCGCGCCACCTCCTGGGCTGCTGCCCTCTCTCTCCCCTTAGGCACACTAAGGCCCAATACTTCCCCGGGGGGTTCCGGTAACCCTTCCGGCACTCCGGTTTTCTTCGAAATCACCCGAAACACTTCCGGTGTCCGAATATAGCCGTCCAATATATCGATCTTTATGTCTCGACCATTTCGAGACTCCTCGTCATGTTCGTATCATATCCGGGACTCCGAACAACCTTCGGTACATCAAAATATATAAACTCATAATGAAACTGTCATCGTAACGTTAAGCGTGCGGACCCTACGGGTTCGAGAACAATGTAGACATGACCGAGACACATCTCCGGTCAATAACCAATAGCGGAACCTGAATGCTCATATTGGCTCCTACATATTCTACGAAGACCTTTTATTGGTCAGACCGCATAACAACATACGTTGTTCCCTTTGTCATCGGTATGTTACTTGCCCGAGATTTGATCGTCGGTATCTCAATACCTAGTTCAATCTCATTACCGGCGAGTCTCTTTACTCGTTCCATAATACATCATCCCGCAGCTAACTTATTAGTTGCAATGCTTGCAAGGCTTATGTGATGTGCATTACCGAGAGGGCCCAGAGATACCTCTCCAACAATCGGAGTGACAAATCCTAATCTCGAAATACGCCAACCCAACAAGTACCTTCGGAGACACCTGTAGAGCACCTTTATAATCACCCAGTTACGTTGTGACGTTTGGTAGCACACAAAGTGTTCCTCCAGTAAACGGGAGTTGCATAATCTCATAGTCATAGGAACATGTATAAGTCATGAAGAAAGCAATAGCAACAAACTAAACGATCAAGTGCTAAGCTAACGAAATGGGTCAAGTCAATCACATCATTCTCCTAATGATTTGATCCCGTTAATCAAATGACAACTCATGTCTATGGTTAGGAAACTTAACCATCTTCGATCAACGAGCTAGTCAAGTAGAGGCATACTAGTGACACTATGTTTGTCTATGTATTCACACATGTATTATGTTTCCGGTTAATACAATTCTAGCATGAATAATAAACATTTATCATGATATAAGGAAATAAATAATAACTTTATTATTGCCTCTAGGGCATATTTTCTTCAAGTTTCTCCAAGACCCGATCGGGAATGGACTTCGGATCTTCGTCTCTGGCCCGATCTAGCATCTGGGCCTTGGGACCGCCTGATCCTGACTCAAGGTCGGGTCCGATGAGTGATACTCACAATCGCCCTGGCCTAGATTTGACATCGGGGTCGGGGCAAGTGTCTTGTTCTGATCCTCAATCTGGTTTGACACCCAGCTTGTGAAGATCAGCTCCCCGCGGGAATCCGTTGTGTACCCCATGCTACAAAATCTAACGATCCAGCCAGGAGCAAAACTGTCTTGACCTTGCCTAGGTGGTCTGTGGAGTCAGCAAAGAGGGCGATGCCGCCAAAGATGAAAAATTGTCTCGACATGAAAGTAGCGACGGTCCCGAACTGCTCGCTGATATGGATTCTCATCGTACCATGGCGACTCCTTTAGCGGGACATGTATGGGCCACCAAATGACGAAACTAAATCTAGCTGATCCCGGATAAGGGGTCCCGAACTAAGTGTCTAGATGCGATGGTAACAACGACATGAGATTTCACCCAGATTCATGCTCTATAAAGAGACAACACCCTATGTCCTACTTGTGATTATTACTTTGGATTGGAGTACAAAGTATATATGATCTATCCTAAGGTTGTTGTGTCCCTCTATGAGCCCTACCCCTTGGTCTTCAGGAGCCTTCTGTTTATATTTCACGGGTCTTTCACCATGGCCAACCCCTAAACCTACATGAGGTCCATGGTCCGACCCAAATTCGGGACACATTGGCGAGGAGCTACAATCGCGCACAGTCGAGGAGTCACAAATGGCGTGCCAACATGGTGCAATCGATGACAACATAAACTACAACCTTTGAGGAGGAGTTGCAACCGTGGCGGCTGGGAGATGCGACGATGAGCCCCATGTCGTGGGAGTAAGTCTGATAGTAAGGATAGGGGGATGAAGGAGGAGGCAAGGTACTAGCTACGGCGAGGTTGTCCACACGAGTTTTACGAGTTCAGGCCCGTGTCGAAGGAGGTAACAACCTTACGTCACAGTGCCCTGAGGCTTGTCGACTAGAATATGTGTGTGAGTTACAGGGGGTGCCAACCCTTGTGCCAGAGGAGGGGTGATGCGTAGCATCCCAAGGTCATCCACATGGACCTACCTACGTCTCCTACGACACCACTTGGACCAATGACAAGAGCCCGAGAAAAGGCTATCGAAGATAAGGTGAACTCGCTCCTCTCTGAACTACCATTTTTATACATGAGACATGGCTGCTACCTCAAGCGGAAACACTATGTGTGATTAGGTACTTGGAGGAAGGACACGGAGCAGTTACATCCAACGGACAAGATGGCGAGGACACCAAGTGCCAAGGACAAGAAGAAGAGCTGCCACTAAAGCTACAGCCACCGGACGACCAGTCGGGACCGGACGTCCGGCACCTGAAGCCCCAGCCTGCCCAGGCCCCAGCCAACGCAAGCTACAGCGAGCGGACGTCCGGCCATGACCGGACGACCGGCGTCACCACACCCGAGCCGAACACAGCGGATGTCCAATGCGACCGGACGACCGACGACCGGACGACCGGACATCTCCGGAAATCCGGTGCCACCTCAACCGAACCAGAACGAGCGGAAGTCCGGCGACTACCGAACGTCCGGACGCCCACGAGCCACCGAACGTCCGCTACCTGTCTGCGCATAGTTTCGGGCCCGAGGCCCATGTACCCCTTCACTTTGCCCCTTTTGCACTAAGACTATAAATAGACCTCCTCCTCCTAGTTAGGGTTAGCGTTGTGTTAGCTCATATGTGAGATAAAGCTTCGCTCATCCATCCGGATCTACTCCATCGCGAGGGACCTACACCTCTTCGGAGAAGATCCACTTGGATACAAGACCCCTAACGGGAAGACCTCAAGACCTCCTCTCGGAGAAGAACCGGTTACCTATGTATTGTCCTTTGTTGGATTCGGGTCGTGTATCTCTTTGTGTTTTGAGGATCTAGCATATGTGTGACCGTATCTTGTTGGTTTGAGTGATTCTCTTGTGTTTCCCTTCGCGTTTTATCCGTGTGTTCTTCGTGTTCATCACGGAATCCGCTCCTTTCGTGAAAGATCGGCCGTATAGGGTTCCACCCTACATCATCTTGGTATCAGAGCCACGTTGATCACGATTTCGGAGCCTCCCCTTGTTGTTTTCTAGCCTAATTTTGTTGTGTTATTCCCCAATTTCGAAAATCCCCACCAAAAATAGCACCAATTTTTTTTGATTTGTTGGTGTGATGAAGTTTTGTTGGATTTGATACATGGATTTGCTTTGCCATGAGTGGATCTAGCTTTCCCCCCATCATCCCCACCTTTTCCATCCACAAAATTGCCTGGATTTGACCAATTTTTGCCACCACCACCACGAACCCTAACTGTTCATCCCGTGCCCGAAATCGACCAGGCACCGGACGTCCGCAAGTCACCGGACGTCCGACGTTTCCTAACAAAACTGAAATAGTTTAGTTCGGCCACCACCACCACTCCACTTCCACTTCCGCATATGCACTCCTATACCTATTCTTCTTCCGCATACGCAACCCAATACCACAATCGCTTTCCGCAACCACCATTGCTTACTCGCTTCGCACTCCGACATTATTTTGCCACATTTTGCTTTGAGAATTTGAGTTGCGGTTCCCGTTTCCTAATGTGTTTTGGCTACTTAGGGACGGTTCGACATCAACATCACCGTCGCTCATCTTCGCCATGGATTCGTCATCGACAACAACCACTTCACCATTTTAACACCATACTGTAAGCAAGAATCGGTAACGTCATCTTGGTATCGTGATACCCCATCGTTATACAATCTTGCCATTACATTGATAACCACCATAGCCCAATTTTGCGTATCTTACCCATCGAGAGTAGCCTTTGAGTATTGCCAACAACGTGACTTGTGCACCTTAGTGATCATACTTTCCATAGCATACATACCATATCATCTTGGTGCATATCTCTGGTATCATCTTTTGGTGTCATAAAGTTGTCATCGCATACACAATTGCTATCATGGTTCGTGAAGCATTGTATGAGAAAAGAACCCAAAAGAGAAAGAGCCAAACAAGCTTTTATGCAAAAGGGAAAGATAAGCAAAGAGCTTTTAAGCAATAACCATAGCATCATACTACATTAAGATTGTCATACTAGATCATCTTGTATCATATCATCGGAATACCATACATAGAGCATACTTGGGATAGAAGTCGTTGCATTTTTGCTTAGTAGGTTGTGCACAAGTCTTCGTATCCGCCTTTTGTGCAATCGTGCTAGCGTCTCTCTAGTGTTGTGCAACAAGAGCATTTTCGTGGATTCCATATTTTGGCTCACTCCTTGGTTGCACGACCCCATTTATCCCTTCGTGTGTGAGCTACCGTGTACCATATCTTGCTATTGGTCTACTTCTTGCATTTGCAAATTTGTGAATCTTTTCCAACATTATTGAAGCTCACTAACAATTGCATCAAATTTTGTGCCATGATCCTAACCGAGCTCCACCATAAGCTTTTACTTGTGTAGGTGTGAGAAATCGACAAGAATTGGTACCAATTGTGTTATTTCCTTGTTCCACATTTGACTGATCATTGATCCGTCTTCAACATCGGTCAAGGTACATTTGGTATACGTTCTTCTCTTTCTCCCACTCACATATTTGCTTGGAATGATGGATAGGCCAAGTACTTCTACCAACCCACTCTTCATAGAGCAAGACGACGACATGTCCTCCTACATCACAAAGAGCCACCCCTTTGGTGCACAACGAGCTTTGCATCAAGAGCAACGAGCAATGAACGAACGCATCGACAACCTCGACACCGACTTGCGAATCTTCGAGCAACGTACAAGAGACTACTTCGACAACAAGCTCGACGACCACAAACAAGATAATGACGCAAGAATGGACGAGATACATGCTTTGTTTCTCAACTGCTCTTCTTCCACTTCGTCCTACTCAAGACGGAGTCGCTCAAGTCGACACTCCGACGACACCATCTCCGGCTCAAGTACCCCGACATCGAATACTCTTCTACGTGTCGCGCGCCAAGATCATCAAGAAAACCGCAATCCTCTACACGACAACGACTCTCAAGAACAACGACATCGTCAAAACCAAGCTACTTTCGCACAAGCACGAGAACGGCAACACCAACGCCATCAAGAAGAGGAAGAACGAACGCAACAACACCAAGATGCACAAGATGCCGAGGCACAACGTCAAGAACAACAATTACGAGAATCTCAAGCACTTGAGGCGCAATGTGCCCTTCGAGATTCAAGTCGAGCTGTAGCCACTCGCAACCGGCAAAATCATGAGCATCAAGAAGCACTTCGCGGAGAAGTCCAAGAGAGGATTTTTCAATCAAGAGTGCATCGTCAAGTTCCTCAAGCTCCTCCACAAGCTCAACAAGCACCTAAAGTCCACCTAGAGCAAGAAGATAATGGAAATCCTCCAAGACAAGAGCAAGTTGAGGGAGACAATCCTCCTCGTCAAGGATGTCATCACCCTCGACCCCAACACAATGAAGAGCAATGATACGGCAAGCTAAAGTTCACCATGACAAGTTCAATGGAAGCAATGATCCCGAAGAGTACCTATCATGGGCATTGAAGGTTGACAAAATCTTCCGCTTGCACAACTACGAGGAAGAGAAGAAGATCACGATGGCATCCCTTGAGTTCCAAGACTACGTCCTCATTTGGTGGGAACAAGTCATTGAGCGCCGTGAGGCAAGAGGTGAACCACCCATCAATACTTGGGTGCAAATGAAGGATGTCATGAGAGCATGCTTCTTGCCAACCTACTACAACCGCGACCTCTTCAAGAAACTCCAACTCCTCAAGCAAGGAACCAAGAGCATTGAAGAATACTACAAGGAAATGGAGATTGCCATGATACGAGCTAATGTCACGGAAGATGATGAGCAAACTATGGCACGTTTCTTGAATGGACTCAATCATCCTATCAAGAAGATCGCCGACTTCCAACCATACTCAAACCTCATAGAGTTAGTGCATCAAGCTACCAAGGCGGAACGTCAAGTGCAAGATGACTTCAAATATGCCAAGTTCTCATCCAAGTCATATGGTTTCTCCAACCCCCAAGCTTCAACGACTCCAACACCTTCTACCTCAACCAAGCCATCTACAAGCAACGGCTACAAGTCAAGTTACAAGAAAACTTCGATAACCTTAAGTCATCCTCCTACAACAAGAAACTTCAAGTCGAGAGCTTCGTCATCCTCTACACCAACCGATGAGACCATCAAGACAAGTTCCTTCAAATGTTTTACATGCGGCGACCGAGGCCACAAGTCCTTTGAGTGTACCAACAAGCGCACCATGATCTTCAACGACGATGGTACATATGACTCCATGAGTGAAGGAGAAATGGAAGCCCTTGAGCAAGTGGCCATGCACCGGCAAGTGAACGGCGATGAAGATGATAAAGTCTTTTGTGACGAAGATTCAAGCCCCGCTCTCGTTGTCTCCAAGGTCTTGACTCTTCAACATCAATAAGAAGAAGACCAAAGATGCCATATATTCCATACCAAGGACGGCATCAACGGAAGGTCCGTCAAGGTTATCATCGATGGAGGGAGTTGTTATAACTTGGCAAGTGAAGAACTATGCTCCAAGCTCCAATTGGCCAAGATGAAGCACCCACATCCATACAAGGTTCAATGGCTTAGCGACTCCGGCACTATACAAGTCGAGCATAGAGTGCAAGTCTCTTTCAAGATAGGAGCATACGAAGACACTTTGGAGTGTGATGTCGTTCCGATGTCCGTTTGCCACCTCCTCCTTGGACGGCCATGGCAATTTGATCGAGGTGTCATCCACAACGGCCGAATGAACCACTATAGCTTCAAGATGAAAGGAAAGGAGTACGTCCTTCGACCTATGTCTCCAAGCCAAGTGATGGTCGACAAGCAAACCACCCATCATGGAGAAAATAGTGAGAGAGCGAACCACCAAAAAGAGAGTGAGCGCCACAAACCCAAATTGAGTGCCTCCATGATGAGCGACAAGAAGAACTTAGTCCTATTTACCACCAAACGTGAGATGAGAGAAGTGTGTGAGAACCCATCGAGTGTCATGCACTTTGTCCTTTTGTGCAAGGATGAGGCACCAAAATCTAACACCTCTCACAATCTACCTTTAGTGTTATCTTCTCTATTGCAGGAATTCCAAGATGTTTTCCCCGATGAACTACCTCCGGGTCTACCTCCCCATAGCATACTTTAGTGAGAAACTCTCCAGAGCGCAACTCAACTATCCCATCTATGACAAAGAGCTATATGATTTAGTGCGAAATTTGCATGAATGGGAACATTACCTTCGCCCTCATGAATTTATCATTCATACCGATCATGAAACGCTTAAGTACCTTAAGGGTCAAACTAAGTTGAACAAACGTCATGCTAAATGGAGTGAATTCACTGAGTCATTTCCTTATGTCATCAAGTATATCAAAGGCAAGGACAATGTTGTGGCAGATGCGCTTTCCCGTATATGCATGCTTGTTACTCAACTTGAATTGAATGCCATAGGCTTTGAGTACATAAAAGACTTGTATGCGCATGATCCTACTTTTGCTATTCCTTATGCCTAATGTTTGACGCATACATCTTGGGAACGCTATTACATCAAAGATGATTATCTTATGAGAACTAACAAACTTTGCATCCCCGAGTCTTCTCTTCGTTTGTTACTTTTGCAAGAATCTCATGGAGGAGGACTAATGGGACATTTTGGACGCGACAAGACATTTGCCATGCTCTCTAAGAACTATTTTTGGCCCAAGATGTTCCGCGACGTCTCACGCTTCACCACCTGATGTTTGACATGTCGCAAAGCTAAGTCCAAAGCTCAATCTCATGGTCTATATACACCCCTTCCAATTCCATATCATCCATGGGAAGATATTAGTATGGACTTTGTGCTTGGTTTTCCTAGAACTAGAAACGACAAAGATTCCGTATTTGTTGTTGTGGACCGATTCTCAAAAATGGCTCATTTCATACCATGCAACAAGATAGACGATGCTTCACAAGTTGCAAATCTCTTTTGTAGGGAAATCTTACGCCTACATGGAGTACCAAAGACGATTATCTCGGACTGCGACGTCAAGTTCTTGAGTTACTTTTTGAAGACCTTATGCGCCAAGCTCGAAATCAAGCTACTATTCTTCACGGCACACCATCCACAAACCGACAGCCAAATGGAAGTGACGAACCGAACACTCTCCACCCTACTATGCGTGTTGATCAAGAGGAACATCAAGGAGTGGGAAGAGTGCCTACCGATCGCCGAGTACGCCTACAACCGCGCAAGACATTCGACTACCGGCAAGTCCCCCTCGAGGTCGTCTACGGATTCAACCCATTGTCCCCGTTGGACATTCTTCCTCTACCACTACAAGAGCGCATCAATATGGACGCGAGTGCACGAGTGAACTATCTCAAGAAGATGCATGAAGATACAAGGAACACCATCGACCGCCAAGTACAACGACTCGTGACCAAGCTCAAGGTCAACAAGCAACCCATGATATTCAACATTGGAGATCTTGTGTGGCTACACCTTCGCAAGGACTGCTTCCCCAAGGAACGCAAGTCCAAACTACTACCACGAGCCGATGGACCCTTCAAGGTGCTAGCATGCTACGACAACAACGCTTACAAGATCGACCTCCCGCAAGACAAGTACAACATGAGGGACGTCTTCAACGTCAACGATCTCTCGCCCTACCATGGTGATGAAGATTTCGATCAGAGGTCGGATCTTTCCCAAGGGGGGAGAGATGATGCGGAGCATCCCGAGGTCATCCCCATGGACCTACCTACGTCTCCTACGACACCACTTGGACCAATGACAAGAGCCCGAGCAAAGGCTATCGAAGATAAGGTGAACTCGCTCCTCTCTGAACTACCACTTTCTATACATGAGACATGGCTGCTACCTCAAGCGGAAACACTATGTGTGATCAGGTGCTTGGAGGAAGGCCACGGAGCAGCTACATCCAACAGAAAAGATGGCGAGGACACCAAGTGCCAAGGATAAGAAGAAGAGCTGCCACTAAAGCTACAGCCACCGGACGACCGGTCGGGACCGGACGTCCAGCACCTGAAGCCCCAGCCTGCCCAGGCCCCAACCAACGCAAGCTACAGCGAGGGGATGTTCGGCCAGGACCGGACGACCGACGTCACCACACCCGAGCCGAAACAGCGGATGTCCGACGCGACCCGACGACCGACGACCGGACGACTGGCCATCTCCGGAAATTCGGTGCCACCTCAACCGAGCTAGAACGAGCGGAAGTCTGGCGACTACCGGACATCCGCGAGCCACCGGACGTCCGGTACCTGTCTGCGCACAATTTCGGGCCCGAGGCCCATGTACCCCTTCACTTCGCCCCCTTTTGCACTAAGACTATAAATAGACCTCCTCCTCCTCCTAGTTAGGGTTGGCGTTGTGTTAGCTCATATGTGAGATAGAGCTTCACTCATCCATCCAGATCTACTCCATCGCGAGGGACCGACACCTCTTCGGAGAAGATCCACTTGGATACAAGACCCCTAACGGGAAGACCTCAAGACCTCCTCTCGGAGAAGAACTGGTTACCTATGTATCGTCCTTTGTTGGATTCTGGTCGTGTATCTCTTTGTGTTTCGAGGATCTAGCATATGTGTGACCGTATCTTGTTGGTTTGAGTGATTCTCTTTTGTTTCCCTTCGTGTTTTCTCCGTGTGTTCTTCGTGTTCATCGCGTGATCCACTCCTTTCGTGAAAGATCGGTCGTATAGGGTTCCACCCTACATCAAGGGGGTAGCTTATATAGAGTGCGCTAGACCCCTCCAGCACTCAGTTACACAGGGTTCAATGTAAGTTAAGATAGGGACGTTACTGGTAACGCCTGCTATGAATGACTATTAATGACCTTTAAGACTACGGAGTGAACGCCTGACTGTTGTCATCTTGGGGTGGATTTAGATCTTATGTACTCTGAGTGATTCTTTGTATGGTCGAGTGACTCTATCTTGGTCGAGTGGAATTGGGATATCCGAGTGGAATAGCTGATCGAGTGGATTGCACTCCAAGGTGATCTCAGTCGGTATCTTCTGTTGTACTTCAAATGCCTTTGACTCTAGGGTAATGTCCTTGGGTAGGGCGTCTAGGTCAGGCCTATGACCCTACCCTAAGTACATGGCATCATCATTAGCCCTCGAATTGATTCAGGTCCGAGTGAAGTAAGGTTGAAGCTGTTTCTGATTCGATTCTATGCTTCAGAGGCATTCCATTGGAGTCTGGAAACCGTACTGGAACTTTAACCTTGCGTCAGTCGCCTTGATCAATTCTGTGGTTGTCGAGTGAATTACGTCATGAATCTTTGAGTGAATTAAAGTGTAAAGTCTTTGGTGCAATTGATTACTCTGCGATTCCCGGATCTCACGAGATTCGAATTTTTGGAGAAGCGTGTGGGACGGAGCATGACGCAGTAAGCGGAACAGATAGACAGAGGTGCCTTGATTTCTGTGTCATCTTTTTCGGCACGTATCGGGTGAGCGTCTGCTGCGGGATGTGATAAGATCGCTTGGGCCCACCGGTCAGCCACTCGGAAGCAGCCCCATAAAGAGCGCTCGGGTCGATGCAATGCACAATGCTCCTCATTCGTGATACGTCTCCCACGTATCTATAATTTTTGATTGTTCCATGCTGTTATATTATCAATCTTGGATGTTTTATAATCATTTTATAGTCATTTTATATCATTTTTGATACAAACCTATTGACATAGTGCCTAGTGCCAGTTCCTGTTTTTTCTGTGTTTTTTACATCACAGAAAATCAATATCAGACGGAGTCCAAATGCCGCGAAAATTTATGGAGATATTTTATGGACAAGAAGGAACATGTTGGGCACTGGTTGCACTTGGGGGGGTCCCGAGGAGGGGACTGTCGGTGTCAAAACCGGCGGATCTCGGGTAGGGGGTCCCGAACTGTGCGTCTAGGATCGATGGTAACATGAGACGGGGGACACAATGTTTTACCCAGGTTCGGGCCCTCTCTATGGAGGTAACACCCTACGTCATGCTTGTTTGATCTTGATGAATATGAGTATTACAAGAGTTGATCTAACACAAGATCGTAATGACTAAACCCTAAAAGTCTAGTCTAGCTATGATTATGAGGATCCGGCCTATCTACGGACCTAGCCCTCCGGTTTATATAGACACAAGAGGGATCTAGGGTTGCACAAGGTCGGTTACAAAGAAAGGAATCTTCATAGTTGGTCGCTAAGCTTGCCTTCCACGCCAAGGAGAGTCCTATCCGGACACGGGTGGAGTCTTCGGTCCTTGTATCCTTACGGCCCATCAGTCCGGCCCATATCCAATAGATCGGACACCCGAGGACCCCTTAGTCTAGGACTCCCTCAGTAGCCCCTGAACCAGGCTTCAATGACGATGTGTCCGGCGCGCAAATTGTCTTCGGCATTGCAAGGTGGGTTCTACTTTCCGAATACTCCAGGATAGTCTTCGGATGAAACGAAGGTGTCTAGATCTGCAACACAAGTACCACACACAACCGCAAGGAATATAGTATTTCACGAGTCCCATCTGCTAACAACTTTTTGCAAGATGACATCACATTTGTTCGGTCACTATATCGAACCGTTTTTGTCCGCCGTTCCGAGCTTCAAGATGCGGTTTCCATTGGCACATCTTGTCAAAGCAGAGATCGTGTCCCCTTATTGCGGGATTTTCATCAATGCGGGCATGGGTAACCCAACCGTGCCGTTTACACAGCCCATGGGAATATGCGAGTTTTAGGGCGAGTGGGGAGGCGTTCGATATTCACTGCCTTTATAAGGGGATAAGGATTCCCCCTTCTTCTCCCACGTCTTCTCTCTTCCTCTGCCCTTCCACTCTTGAGCTCCAATGCCCAAGTTCTCATCTTCTTCCCACTCAAGCTAGCACTCAACCATGTCCGGATCCGGAGGTCAAGGCAAGTGGATGGTCTCCTCCATCAAGGAGAAGGACATTACTGAGCTTCGGGCGGCCGGGTACTTGGCGAAGGAAATCGCCCACCGTCTTCCAGCCCAGGGGCAAGTCGTCCCCACACCGAAGCCCAACGAGAGGGTGGTACTCATCCCTTATTTCCTCTGTGGGCTAGGGTTTCCACTCCACCCTTTCGTCCGCAGGCTGATGTACTATTAAGGGATAGACTTCCATGATCTATCCCCGAACTCTTTCCTCAACATCTTGGCATTCATCGTCGTGTGTGAGGCCTTCCTCCGCATCCAACCCCACTTCAGGCTGTGGCTCAAGGTCTTCAACGTGAAGCCGAAGGTGGTGGATGGCCAGCACGCGGAGTTCGGAGGCGCCATGGTGAGCAAGCTGACTAATGTTCTCCTGGCCGAAAGGCACTTTCGTGGAGACTGTCAAGGAATGGCAGAAACAATGGTTCTACATTACAGAACTCCGTGGCACCAACTAGGCCGCAACTGCCGAATTCAACTCCGGTGCTCCAATGCGGCTCACCTCCTCGGTCGAGAAGAGCCCGAACTAGTGTTCGCCAGATGAGCTGATAGCGCTGCAGACGCGCGTTCAAAGCATGGTGGACAAGGATGTCAAACTTGTCGATATAATCCAGGTGATGCTAGTTCGCCGGATTCTCCCGTGCCAAAGCCGAAGCCTCCCTCTATGGGAGTTCAATCCGAAGAAGCACCATACCCTGAAGAGGCTCTTCAAAACCACTCATGAAGACGCCTGGAAGTTGCTCTTCAAGGGCAACGAGACACCGCTGGACACAGATTCGGACTGCAGGCACGACATTAACCACCTCGCCAACGAGGTATGTTATTTTTAATGCATCCCCTACTTGCTTGTTTCAAGGATGATATCTAAGCTTTTATTATCATTGCTTCTTCAGGACTGGATGAAGAGGGCGAAGCGGATCCAGTGCCCGGCTCCGCTGCCTAAAGAACCAGTCATCCCACGTTTAGCGAAGATGCTGGTGCCAGTGCCCTATACGGCGCCGGCGAAGAAGGCCATGAGGAAGGCCAAGGGGGTCCGGAGTGGCCCCCGCCGCAAGGGCGCTTCGGACGCGACGTCCAAAGACAAGACCCGCTCCTCCGCTGCCGAAGACGATGACGATGAGGAGGAGGAAAGCGATTCTCCCCTGATGGGGGAGGAAGAAGAGGGCGGCCTCCACAATTCTGGAGGCGGAGGCGCCCAAGAAGGGGAAAGGCACTCTTGAGGGCAGCTCCACGTTGGACGTCGACAGCAGTCCAGAGCGGTGCCCCCGGAACAAGCCCCTGGCCGCATCGTGAGTGTTAAGAACCCGTACACGTCCATTTATCCGGCTTTTCCGCCTTATGGTATTTTATATGATTTAATCATGTTATTGCAGCCTGGCCCACGACAGCTTCCAGCGATCCTCATCAAGGGGCTCGTTGGACTCAAAGGAAATGGCCAGCGAGACACCGCCGGCCGCTTACTCTCCCAAGGCCAAGGGAGACGATGAGGTGCTCTCCCAAAGGACCTTCCCAGGGGAGGTTCAGGAGCCCGTCATGGCGGCGCCGGAGGGCGACATCTCGTCCGCCGGACACATGGTGGAACAGACCACCATGGAGACTAATGATGGGGGTTGTTCTCAATTTGCCCCCATATGAGCACGGATCTGGACACTCATACGGCCCCGGAGTCTGACAAGCAGCTTCCTTCAAGAGAAGGAGGCGTACCCGTCCCACCGACGACCTCTATCCAACCAGAGGCGCCGAACAATCTGTTGGAAGCGCTACGGGGTGCTTCCATTGTGGAAGAACACTGTATCCTTATGGGTACGGTGATTGAGAAGGTTCAGTCCATTAAAAGCGGACTGACCGAAGCCTGCAGCAGCCTGCTGACAGATTTTGAGGTAAGTGGTGTTTAACTGAGAAAATCCCCACATAGACAGTAGCCCCTGAGACACTGTCCGGTGCTCGAAAAAAAAGCCGAACAAAGGATCAATTAAATTTCGCAGGAAACTAACCAAACTGTGTCTAATGTGAATAAGCACGCGTCGCTGTTGGCCGCGACTTCTCACACTGCCAAAGTCTCCGGACTAAAGCAGAAACTGGAGCGGGCCGAAGAAGAGCTTGGCCATGCGAGGAAGCAGCTGGAAGACCAGCAAGGTATGCAATGGCTCACTATATATCCGGAAAGAGTAAATGATGTATAATGGCCATAGTGTCATTATATGTGTAGGGGCGACGAACGAGGTCGAGGCCCTGAAAAAGGCCCTGGCCAAAGCCAAGGGGAAAGTTGTCAAGGAGCAGGCCACTCGCAAGAAGCTGAAGGCCTGGCTGAACAAGGTCCGGCAAGAGCTCCAGGACGCGGTGAGGAAGTACGAGACCCTGGAGGGCGATGTTTCGGCTCGAGAGACCGAACTCTCCAAGGCTCGTCAAAGTGCGGAAGCGGCCCGGGTTGAAGCCCAGGGTGCCCTCCAGGAGATCCAAGAGGCCAGGAAGATCGCGGCGGGTAATGCGTTTAGTATGCAAAGCAAATATATGATGAAGAAGTATTTATTACTAACCCAGATTCGGAGTTCTCCAAGAGCCTTCGCAGATCTGCCGCGCAGTGTGTCCGATGGCGCGGAGTTCTTCCGAGCCGAAGAAGGGAGCTCCACGGAGAAATTGTTCTGGTCGCAGTATCTTGCACCAGAGCATCCCGTGCCCTTCACCGATCAGCTGAAATAGCTGGTGGAGCTGCATAGGGTGGCTGAACTAGCCATGAAGGATTTGATAATCCGGATGTGGCCAGCCGAAGCTATGCTCGGCAGCTACTTCGGGCTTGTGAAGCGGCTGGTGAACGCATGTCCTCGGCTGGACGCCGTCAAGCGATCAACCTGTATTGAAGGTGCACGCATGGCCTTCGCCCGCTGCAAGATGTGGTGGGTGAAGATGGACGTCGTCGAGCTGACCAAGGGGCCGCCAGAGGGCAAGGAGCGCCGCACACCCGAGCACTATTTTGCAGATGTCCTAGAGGGGTCTCGCATTGTAGCAACGCAGTGTGGGCAAGACATTATTTTCGAATGAATACATTCATGTTGTCTTTGCCTTGTATGATGAAACAATACTTTTATGTAATATAATGCTTTAAAAAAATTATCCTCCTGTGCGGCCATTTTATGTGAAATCTGAGAGTTGGCCAGTCGTCAGTTTCTACCCCCGCGTAGGAAATACGGGGGTATTCGGGATGTAATCTAAACACTCTTGATCCAATTGTCTGGTCCTTGAAGGAAGTGTTTAGCACGACGAACCAGGCAATCAGACTATGTGGCTTTAGCACTCTCACTTAGCCATAGGAGTTCGACAATAGAAATATATGTGCAGCCCCTAGTATCCGGACTAGGATGTTGTAAACACTTGATCGGGTAAGTACCAATCCCTCGTGTAATGCGGAAAAAATCTCTAAGGATTTGAGACCTTCGAAGAGCTGACCGGCTCTCGCCGCATCATGACAGTCAGTTTTCGGCTTTCTCTACTCAGGTGCTCACTTGGGTAAACCAAGGCACAATCGCAATAGTTCTCCCTTTACTACCCTAGCCGATATAGCGGAACATAAGGTAGCAAGCACAGGAGCCGGGCAACCCAACTATTGACCAAAGACATGATTCAGAGCCAATGCATATAGTGCTAAATTCGGGGTGCCAAACTGAACTGTAAAAGTGTTTGGACTTTTGTTGCCATGTTGTGGGGCGCTATGAAGCCCCTGGCAAATTGAAACACACCCGAGTGTACATGTGTTATCTGATAGAATTACCAGAAAGGAAAAGGCAAAAATAAAGAAAAAGGAATAACTGGTGGTAAGCTAGAGCCATGAAAATTTGGGCCGCAAATTGTTTCTATTATAATTTCATTGGTGCGTTGAAGTGCATTTATACAAGTAATGCAATAAGCGGAAAGGCTATTTACTATGCCTTCACCCAGAGAGAGTTGCGTGTGGGTCCTGAAGATAGGTAAAGGGATCGTTAAAGAGACCACCTAAGAGTTTCCCAGTACGTCCATGCTTCTTGTTGTCTTGGTGTTTTTATCCTTTGAAAAGAATCGATGGTCAAGCCGCCAGGAAAGGCCTAAAAAGGAAAAACAAAAGAGAAAAGGGAAATAGTGAAAGTATGAGTGTCCTGGGCGGTCGAGCCGTATTGCGGATCACAAGCTGATTATGCCTCCATCCTGGTCCATGGTATTTTTAGTGTGTAATTATGTACACGTAGTACGATGGCCGCCACTTGGTCAGGACGGGGACGGAGGCCAAATTGCTAGTCGAGCTCCTAACGAGCCGAGATGTCCTTCTACGAAATGGTTCAGACTCTTTTGATAGTGTCCGAGGGATCAGCCACCGAATTGAGGTTCTGCTTGACAAGGCCGCCATGTGCCTCTGCCGCTAAGGCAACGGTGTGCTCCTCGGTGCGGAGGGAGCATTCCGTATTTCCATTGACTGTTATGACGCCGCACGGTCCGGGCATCTTAAGCTTGAGATAAGCGTGGTGTGGCACCACATTAAATCAAGCAAATGCGGTTCGTCCGAGCAGTGCGTGATAGCTGCTGTGAAAGGGGACGATATCATAGATTAACTATTCACTTTGGAAGTTGTCCGGAGACCCGAAGACAACCTCTCAAGTGATTAAGCCCATGCAGCAGGCCTCTACGCCCAGTATGATGATGTCTACTACACAACCTTCTTCTTGTAGACGTTGTTGGGCCTCCAAGTGCAGAGGTTTGTAGGACAGTAGCAAATTTCCCTCAAGTGGATGACCTAAGGTTTATCAATCCGTAGGAGGCGTAGGATAAAGATGGTCTCTCTCAAGCAACCCTGCAACTAAATAACAAAGAGTGTCTTGTGTCCCCAACACACCCAATACAATGGTAAATTGTATAGGTGCACTAGTTCGGCAAAGAGATGGTGAAACAAGTGGTATATGGATAGTAGATAAAGGTATTTGTAATCTGAAATTATAAAAACAGCAAGGTAACTAATGGTAAAAGTGAGCGTAAACGGTATTGCAATGATAGGAAACAAGGCCTAGGGTTCATACTTTCGCTAGTGTAAGTTCCCTCAACAATACGAACATAATTGGATCGCATAACTATCCCTCAACATACAACAAAGAGTCACTCCAAAGTCACTAATAGCGGAGAACGAACGAAGAGATCATGGTAGGGTACGAAACCACCTCAAAGTTATTCTTTCCAATCAATCCGTTGGGCTATTCCTATAGGTGTCACAAACAGCCCTAGAGTTCATACTAGAATAACACCTTAAGACACACACATCAACCAAAACCCTAATGTCACCTAGATACTCCAATGTCACCTCAAGTATCCGTGGGTATGATTATACGATATGCATCACACAATCTCAGATTCATCTATTCAACCAACACAAAGGACCTCAAAGAGTGCCCCAATGTTTCTACCGGAGAATCACGACGAAAACGTGTGCCAACCCCTATGCATAGGTTCAAGGGCAGAACCCACAAGTTGATCACCAAAACATACATCAAGTGAATCCCGTGGCATCCCATTGTCACCACAGATACACACGGAAGACATACATCAAGTGCTCTCAAGTCTTTAAAAGACTCAATCCGATAAGATAACTTCAAAGGGGAAACTCAATTCATTACAAGAGAGAAGAGGGGGAGGAGAAACATAAGATCCAACTATAATAGCAAAGCTCGCGATACATCAAGACCGTGCCAAATCAAGAACACGAGAGAGAGAGAGATCAAACACATAGCTACTGGTACATACCCTCAGCCCCGAGGGAGAACCACTCCCTCCTCGTCATGGAGAGCACCGGGATGATGAAGATGGCCACCGGAGAAGGATTGCCCCCTCCGGCAGGGTGCCGGAACGGGTCCAGATTGGTTTTCGGTGGCTACGGAGGCTTCTGGCGGCGGAACTCCTGATCTATGTTGCGTTCCGGAAGTTTTAGGGTACGTGGATATATATGGGTGCAGGGAGGATGTTGGAGGAGCCACGGGGGCCCCACGAGGTAGGGGGCGCGCCCTAGGGGGGCACGGCCCCCACCCTCGTGAGCACCTTGTGCCTCCCCTGACGTGGGGTCCAAGTCCATCAGGTGTGTTTCCTTCAAAAATAACTTCTCTAGTTGATTTCGTTCCGTTTCGACTCCGTCTGATATTCCTTTTCTTCGAAGTACCGAAATAGGCATAAAACAGCAAATCTGGGCTGGACCTCCGGTTAATAGGTTAGTCCCAAAAATAATATAAAAGTGGATAATAAAGCCCAATATTTCCCAAAACAGTAGATAATATAGCATGGAGCAATCAAAAATTATAGATACGTTGGAGACGTATCAAGCATCCCCAAGCTTAATTCCTGCTCGTCCTCGAGTAGGTAAATGATAAAAAAGATAATTTTTGATGTGGAATGCTAGTTGGCATAATTTCAATGTAATTCTTCTTAATTGTGGCATGAATATTCAGATTCGAAAGATTCAAGACAAAAGTTCATATTGACATAGAAATAATAATACTTCAAGCATACTAACAAAGCAATTATGTCTTCTCAAAATAACATGGCCAAAGAAAGTTATCCCTACAAAATCATATAGTCTGGCTATGCTCCATCTTCACCACACAAAGTATTTAAATCATGCACAACCCCGATGACAAGCCAAGCAATTGTTTCATACTCTAACTTTTTCAAAACTTTTTCAATCTTCACGCAATACATGAGCGTGAGCCATGGATATAGCACTATAGGTGGAATAGAATGGTGGTTGTGGAGAAGACAAAAAAGGAAGGGAAGATAGTCTCACATCAACTAGGCGTATCAACGGGCTATGGAGATGCCCATCAATAGATATCAATGTGAGTGAGTAGGGATTGCCATGCAACGGATGCACTAGAGCTATAAATGTATGAAAGCTCAACAAAAGAAACTAGTGGGTGTGCATCCAACTTGCTTGCTCACGAAGACCTAGGACAATTTGAGGAAGCCCATCATTGGAATATACAAGCCAAGTTCTATAATGTAAAATTCCCACTAGTATATGAAAGTGAAAACATATGAGACTCTCTATATGAAGAACATGGTGCTACTTTGAAGCACAATATATGAGACTCGCTATATCAAGGTGCTACTTTGAAGCACAAGTGTGGAAAAAGAGATAGTAGCATTGCCCCTTTTTATTTATTTATATATTTTTTATTATTACTATTTTTGGGTCTTTTTTTCTTTGGCCTTTCTTTTTTTTATTGGGACAATGCTCTATTGAATGATGATCATCACACTTCTATTTATTTACAACTCAATGATTACAACTCGATACTAAAACAAAGTATGACTCTATATGAATGCCTCCGGTGGTGTACCGGGATATGCAATGAATCAAGAGTGACAAGTATGAAAATTATGAAAGCTGGCTTTGCCACAAATACTATGTCAACTACATGATCATGCTAAGCAATATGACAATGACGGATGTGTCATGATGAACTAGACGATGGAAAGTTGCATGGCAATATATCTCGGAATGGCTATGGAAATGCCATAATAGGTAGGTATGGTGGCTGTTTTGAGGAAGGTATATGGTAGGTGTATGATACCGGCGAAAGTTGCGCGGTATTAGAGAGGCTAGCAAAGGTGGAAGGGTGAGAGTGCGTATGATCCATGGACTCAACATTAGTAATAAAGAACTCATATACTTATTGCAAAAATCTAGAAGTTATCAAAGCAAAGTACTACGCGCATGCTCCTAGGGGGATAGATTGGTAGGAAAAGACCATCGCTCATCCCCGACCGCCACTCATAAGGAAGACAATCAATAAATAAATCATGCTCCGACTTCATCACATAACGGTTCACCATACGTGCATGCTACGGGAATCGCAAACTTCAACACAAGTATTTCTCAAATTCATAACCACTCAACTAGCATGACTCTAATATCACCATCTCCATATCTCAGAACAATTATCAAGTATCAAACTTATCATAGTATTCAACACACTCATAAGAGAATTTTATTATTCTTGAATACCTAGCATATTAGGATTTTAAGCAAATTACCATGCTATCAAGACTATCAAAATAATATAAGTGAAGCATGAGAGTTCATCTATTTCTTCAAAATAAAACTACCACCATGCTCTAAAGGGTATAAGTGAAGCGCTAGAGCAAACGACAAACTACTCCGAAAGATATAAGTGAAGCTCAATGAGTAGTCGAATAATTATGCAACTATGTGAAGACTCTCTAACATTTAATAATTTCAGATCTTGGTATTTTATTCAAACAGCAAACAAAACTAAATAAAATAAATTGACTCTCCAATCAAAACACATATCATGTGGCGAATAAAAATATAGCTCCAAGTAAAGTTACCGATGAACGAAGACGAAAGAGGGGATGCCTTCTGGGGCATCCCCAAGCTTAGGCTCTTGATTGTCCTTGAATATTACCTTGGGGTGCCTTGGGCATCACCAAGATTAGGCTCTTGCCACTCCTTATTCCATAGTCCATCGAATCTTTACCCAAAACTTGAAAACTTCGCAACACAAAACTTAACAGAAAACTCGTAAGCTCCGTTAGCATAAGAAAGTAAATCACCACTTCAAGGTACTGTAATAAACTCATTCTTTATTTATATTGGTGTTAAACCTACTGTATTCTAACTTCTCCATGGTTTATAAACTATTTTACTAGCCATAGATTCATCAAAATAAGCAAACAATACAATGAAAACAGAATCTGTCAAAAACAGAACAGTCTGTAGTAATCTGAATCAAACATATACTTATGGAACTCATAAAATTCTCAAATAAGTTTCTGGACCTGAGGAATTTATCTATTAAACATCTGAAAAAATAATTAACTAAATAGCACTCTCCAAATAAAAATGGCAGCAGTTATCGTGAGCGCTAAAGTTTCTGTTTTTTACAGCATGATCAACAAGACTTTCCCCAAGTCTTCCCAAAGGTTCTACTTGGCACAAACACTAATTAAACACATAAAACCACATATAAACAGAGGCTAGATGAATTATTTATTACTAAACAGCAACCAAAATGAAGGAACAAAAATAAAATTGGGTTGCCTCCCAACAAGCGCTATCGTTTAATGCCCCTAGCTAGGCACGATGATTTCAATGATGCTCACATAAAGGATAAGAATTGTAACATAAAGAGAGCATCATAAAGAATATGACCAGCACATTTAATTCTAACCCACTTCCTATGCATAGGGATTTTGTGATCAAACAACTTGTGGGAACAAGAATCAACTTGCATAGGAAGGTAAAACAAGCATAGCTTCAAAATTTTAAGCACATAGAGAGGAAACTTGATATTATTGCAATTCCTACAAGCATATATTCCTCCCTCATAATAATTTTCAGTGGCATCATGAATGAATTCAACAATATAACCAGCACCTAAAGCATTCTTTTCATGATCTACAAGCATAGAAATTTTATTACTCTCCACATAAGCAAAATTCTTCTCATTCGGGATAGTGGGAGTATCATAAGAGACTTGAATATTATAAATTGTTTCCACATTAAAAGAGTAATGTTCAGAAAAGGGGTAACCATAATCATGACAAGTTTTATAAATGTAATCCTCACTACTTTTTATAGCATATGTATCATCACAATAATTATCATAAGTAGGAGGCATGTTATTATCATTATGAATTTGCATATCAAAACTTGGGAGGCTAAAAATATAATCTTCATTAAGCGTAGCATCCCCAAGCTTGGGACTTCTCGTATCATAAGCATAATCACTCTCATCATTAATAGCATGGATAGCACCAATAGTATAGCAATTGTTATATTCTTCCCAGCAAGTGCCAAAAAGATTTTCAAGATCATAAGAAGTATCATTATCTTCCACAATTATATTTTCATGAGGCACAATAGTAATAGGAGCAGCATTATTTGAGAGAGATATCTTTTTACCTCTCTTCCTTTTTCTTTTCTTCTTCTTCACCACATCATGTGTGGGTTCAATCCTCTTTTTGGAGCTCCTTATTAATGAGATTGGTTGAATAGGAGGCTCCTCCTCGTTACCTGATTCATCATAAGAAATAATAGGAGGATATTGGGAAGTCTCTTACCTTTCATTAGTATTCTCTTCATCTTCTACCTGTTTTCTTTTCATTATGTAATTGGCAATATAAGGATTTTCAATGCAATTCACCGCACAATACATATAAATATTTTCAAGATCAAAATCAAGAACTCTATCAAGATTAAACTTTGGAATACCCTCAGTTATATGTTTCATTTCTTCATAACCCAAAAGAAGGCTAAGCTCTTTATGATGCTCAAGGGTAATCAAATTATCACAATGTTTGGACAGGACTTGATCATGAAACAAATAGCATTGGAGCTTTAAATGACCATGTTCATTGCAAAGTTCACAAGGGGCACGAAAAATATTGAATCTTTCGGCACATTCATTTAGGCTTTCTTGCAACGATTTGGTTTCTAAGTACTTATGCCTCTTGCAATATCTATCTTCCCTATTTGGTGTGTACTTGCAAACCCAGTCTACTCCACAAAAATTGACATGTTTATAGGAGGCATTTTCATCATAACTAGTGCAATCATCATTAGTATTATGGATATTCAAAGAATTCATACTAACAACATTGCAATCATGCTCATCATTCAAATATTTAGTGCCAAACATTTTATAGATTTCTTCTTCTAGCACCTGAGCACAATTTTCCTTTCCATCACGAAAGATATTAAAAAGTTGAAGCGTATGAGACAAACTCATTCCATTTTTTTAATTTTTCTTTTATAAACTAAACTAGTGATAAAACAAGAAACTAAAAGACTCGATTGCAAGATCTAAAGATATACCTTCAAGCACTCACCTCCCCGGCAACGGCGCCAGAAAAGAGCTTGATGTCTACTACACAACCTTCTTCTTGTAGACGTTGTGGGCCTCCAAGTGCAGAGGTTTGTAGGACAGTAGCAAATTTCCCTCAAGTGGATGACCTAAGGTTTATCAATCCGTAGGAGGCGTAGGATGAAGATGGTCTCTCTCAAGCAACCCTGCAACCAAATAACAAAGATTCTCTTGTGTCCCCAACACATCCAATACAATGGTAAATTGTATAGGTGCACTAGTTCGGCGAAGAGATGGTGAAACAAGTGGTATATGGATAGTAGATAAAGGTATTTGTAATATGAAATTATAAAAATAGCAAGGTAACTAATGGTAAAAGTGAGCGTAAACGGTATTGCAATGATAGGAAACAAGGCCTAGGGTTCATACTTTCGCTAGTGTAAGTTCCCTCAACAATACTAACATAATTGAATCACATAACTATCCCTCAACATGCAACAAAGAGTCACTCCAAAGTCACTAATAGCGGAGAACGAACGAAGAGATCATGGTAGGGTACGAAACCACCTCAAAGTTATTCTTTCCAATCAATCTGTTGGGCTATTCCTATAGGTGTCACAAACAGCCCTAGAGTTCGTACTAGAATAACACCTTAAGACACACATCAACCAAAACCCTCATGTCACCTAGATACTCCAATGTCACCTCAAGTATCCGTGGGTATGATTATACGATATGCATCACACAATCTCAGATTCATTTATTCAACCAACACAAAGGACCTCAAAGAGTGCCCCAAAGTTTCTACCGGAGAATCACGACAAAAACATGTGCCAACCCCTATGCATAGGTTCATGGGCGGAACCCGCAAGTTGATCACCAAAACATACATCAAGTGAATCCCGTGGCATCCCATTGTCACCACAGATACACACGGCAAGACATACATCAAGTGTTCTCAAGTCTTTAAAGACTCAATCCAATAAGATAACTTCAAAGGGGAAACTCAATTCATTACAAGAGAGAAGAGGGGGAGGAGAAACATAAGATCCAACTAGAATAGCAAAGCTCGCGATACATCAAGACCGTGCCAAATCAAGAACACGAGAGAGAGAGAGAGAGAGATCAAACACATAGCTACTGGTACATACCCTCAGCCCCGAGGGAGAACTACTCCCTCCTCGTCATGGAGAGCACCGGGATGATGAAGATGGCCACCGGAGAAGGATTGCCCCCTCCGGCAGGGTGCCGGAACGGGTCTAGATTTGTTTTCAGTGGCTACGGAGGCTTCTGGTGGCGGAACTCTCGATCTATGTTGCGTTCCGGAAGTTTTAGGGTACGTGGATATATATGGGTGCAGGGAGGACGTCGGAGGAGCCACGGGGGCCCCACGAGGCAGGGGGGCGTGCCCCCCACCCTCGTGAGCACCTCGTGCCTCCCCTGACGTGGGGTCCAAGTCCATCGGGTGTGTTTCCTTCAAAAATAACTTCTCCAGTTGATTTCGTTCCGTTTCGACTCCGTCTGATATTCCTTTTCTTCGAAACACTGTAATAGGCATAAAACAGCAAATCTGGGCTGGGCCTCCGGTTAATAGGTTAGTCCCAAAAATAATATAAAAGTGGATAATAAAGCCCAATATTGCCCAAAACAGTAGATAATATAGCATGGAGCAATCAAAAATTATAGATACGTTGGAGACGTATCATATGACTCCTTTAAAGGTAGTCTTTGTGGGCTTGATCCGTGATGGGTTAATGCCCATTTTGCGCATTGTATCCTGATAGAGCAAGTTGAGGCTAGTGCCACCGTCCATGAGGACTCGCGTCAGGTGGAACCCATCAATTATTGGGTCCAGGACCAGTGTGGCTGAACCGCCATGACGGATACTGGTCGGATGATCCTGGCGATCAAAAGTGATCGGGCATGACGACCCTGGGTTAAATTTTGGGGCAACTGGCTCTATCGCGTAGACGTCCCTGAGCGCACGCTTGCGCTCCCTCTTGGGGATGTGGGTAGCGTATATCATGTTTACCGTTTTGACCTGAGGAGGGAACTTCTTCTGTCCCCCTGTGTTCGGCGGCCGAGGCTCGTCGTCGTCATCTTCGCTTTGCGATCCCTTATATTTGTTTTCGGCATTTAACCTGCTGGCCTTTTTAAAAACCCAACAATCTCTATTGGTATGATTGGGTAGTTTGTCTGGGGTGCCATGAATCTGGCACGGACGATCGAGTATGCAGTCCAGGCTAGATGGGCCCGAATTGTTCTTTTTGAACGGCTTCTTCCACTGACCAGGCTTAGAGCCACTGAATCTGGCATTGACCACCGTATCCTCGGTGTTGTCGTTGTTATTTTGACGTTTGTACAGGTTGCGTCGAGACTTGTCGTTGCTATTTTTAGCTTCAGGGGTGCCGGCGTCGCTTGCATTGTTTTTGCTACGGGCCAGCCAACTATCCTCGCCCACGCAAAAGCGGGTCATGAGTGCCATGAGGGCTGCCATGGACTTTGGCTTCTCTTGGCCGAGGTGGCGGGTGAGCCATTCGTCGCGGATGCTGTGTTTAAAGGCCGCTAGGGCTTCGGCATCTGGATAGTCGACTATCTGGTTCTTTTTAGTTAGGAACCTGGTCTAGAATTTCCTGGCGGACTCTCCGGGCTGTTGAACTATATGGCTTAAGTCATCGGCGTCCGGAGGTCGAACGTATGTACCTTGGAAGTTATCAAGGAAGGCTTCTTCCAAGTCCTCCCAGCTGTCGATGGTGTTTTTGGGCAGGCTGTTCAACCAGTGTCGGGCTAGTCCTTTGAGTTTTAGCGGGAGGTATTTAATGGCATGAAGGTCATCGCCGCGGGCCATATGAATGTGGAGAATGAAGTCTTCAATCCATACCGCGGGGTCTGTGGTTCCATCATATGATTCTATATTCACGGGTTTGAACCCTTCTGGGAATTCATGTTCCATGACTTCGTTGGTGAAGCAATGAGGGTGTGCGGCGCCTCTATATCAGGCTGTATTGCGACATAGCTCTGATGGGGTCCGTCTGCGGCTTTCAGCCTGCGCATGACTAGGTTTGTCACATCTGAACAGGTGGCCATCGTTGCGTGTCGGGGCACGTCCTCACGATCCGTAGATCGATCTGGTATGTCTTGCTTTATTGTTCAGGTCATGTCGAAGGTCATATGTATGACCGTGAGCTGATTTACCTCTGCCTTTGTGATGAGGCAGGGCGGGCTGGTGTTCGGCTTGAGTTGCCGCTTTGTCTCGGCCACATGGTGGTCGGTCAGCCGCATTGTGCGGCGGTGGTATGTGTTACGGCGCCTCGTCGTCGAACTAAGGTAGTAATTTGCGCTTTGGGTAGCTTTTAGTCGGGCGCTTGAGGCCATATTCTTCGGCTTCTAGGACGCCGGTCCATTTATCGTTGAGAAGATCTTGGTCAGGTTGAAGCTGCTGCTGCTTCTTTTTCAGGCTCCTTGCAGTGGCTATTAGCTGGCGCTTGAAGCGCTCCTGCTCAAGAGGTTCCTCAGGCACGATGAAATCCTCGGTGCCAAGGCTTGCCTCATCCTCGGAGAGCGGAAGATAGTTACTGTCCTCCGAGTCCTCGTGTGTGGCCTGTTTACCAGGGCTAACCTTCCCATCTCCCCGTTCATCATGTTTGGTAGCTGCGTCAACAGGGTCTTCGTTGTCTTCGGCACCTTCCGGAGTGTTATCTTCTCCTGTGCCGGTGTTGCTATCTTTACTGCGGTGTGACTTAGAGCAGCGCCGCTGACGCTGGCATTTCGATTGTATCTCAGGAGGTTTATCCTCAACTGGATCTTCTTTGTCATCGCCGTTGTTCTCCTTTGGTGCATCCACCATGTATACATTGTACGAGGAAGTGGCCGTCCAACGTTTGGTGAACGGCGGGTCCTGGACGTCTTCTTCTCCGGCATCGTCGTCCATACCGTCGATGTCATCGGAGCCGTAATCGAGCATTTCAGTTAAGTCTTCAACAGTGGCTATAAAGTGGGTGGCGGTGGGGAGCGAAATTCCCTGTCATCAGCTTCTAGTTCGAACCGGATATAGTTCGGTTGTGAATCCCCCACTAAGGATATATTTTTTAATGAATTCAGCACGTCACCCAAGGGTGAGTGTCAGAAGATGTCCGTGACGCTGAATTCGGCGATCGATAACCGATCATGCTCGACATGCGCGGACACACATAGTTCGGAGCTTATAACCGGAAACAAGTCTGTAGCTCCGGAGATACAGATGTTACTTGAAGTTGAGTCTGTGTGCGGCTCCAACGTCGTAGAGTCTGCGGCCTCTGTGGCGGGGTTGAGCTTCCTGTCCTCGGATGCCGCGACCTTCTCCGGATCTAAGGCCAGAGCGGTTTCAGGTGCGATTTCCAGGGTATGGTCCGATGACAGATCTACATCATGTTCATCATGGTGGCTGGGAGCGGCTGCCGTGGTCTCGAATCCGTTGAATATCATGTCTCCACGGATATCTGTGACATAGTTTAGGCTTCCAAATCTGACCTGGTGGCCAGGGGCGTAGCTTTCAATCTGCTCCAGATGGCCAAGCGAGTTGGCCCGCAGTGCGAAGCCGCCGAACAGGAAGATCTGTTCGGGGAGGAAGACTTCCCCTACGACAGCATCATTGTGGATGATTGAAGGAGCCATCAAACCTTTTGAGGACGGCATAGTGGAACTCTCAATGAAAGCACCAATGTCGGTGTCAAAACTGGGGGATCTCGGGTAGGGGGTCCCGAACTGTGTGTCTAGGATCGATGGTAACAGGAGATGGGGGACACAATGTTTTACCCAGGTTCAGGCCCTCTCTATGGAGGTAATACCCTACGTCCTGCTTGATTGATCTTGATGAATATGAGTATTACAAGAGTTGATGTACCACGAGATCGTAATGACTAAACCCTAAAAGTCTAGTCTGGCTATGATTATGAGGATCCGGCCTATCTATGGACCGCCCTCCAGTTTATATAGACACAGGAGGGATCTAGGGTTACACAAGGTCGATTACAAAGAAAGGAATCTTCAGGTTGGTCACCAAGCTTGCCTTCCACGCCAAGGAGAGTCCTATCCGGGCATGGGCGGAGTCTTCGGTCCTTGTATCCTTACGGCCCATCAGTCCGGCCCATATCCAATAGATCGGACACCCGAGGACCCCTTAGTCTAGGACTCCCTCAGGGACAACCCACCAGGGCGCTCCAGGAGGCCCAGGCACGCCCTGGTGGGTTGTGCCCACCTCGGGTGCCCCTCGGACCGCCTCTTTGCTTTATAAATACCCCAAAAATCCCAGAACCCTAGGGGAGTCGACGAAATATTCATCCAGCCGCCGCAGAGTCCAGAACCACCAGATCCAATCTAGACACCATATCGGATGGGGTTCACCACCTCCATTGGTGCCTCTCCGATGATGCGTGAGTAGTTCTTTGTAGACCTTCGGGTCCGTAGTTAGTAGCTAGATGGCTTCATCTCTCTCTCTCTCTCTTGATTCTCAATGCAATGGTCTCTTGGAGATCCATATGATGTAACTCTTTTGCGGTGTGTTTGTTGGGATCCGATGAACTTCAAGTTTATGATCAATCTATCTTTTTATATCCATGAAAGTATTTGAGTTTCTTTGATCTCTTTTATGCATGATTTCTTATAGCCTCGTATTTCTTCTCCGATATTTGAGTTTTGTTTGGCCAACTTGATCTATTTATCTTGCAATGGGAAGTGGTGCTTTGTAGTGGGTTCGATCTTACGGTGCTTGATCCCAGTGACAGAAGGGGAACCGACACGTATGTATCGTTGATACTAAGGATAAAATGATGGGGTATATCTCTACATAGATAGATCTTGTCTACATCATGTCATCGTTCCTATTGCATTACTCCGTTTCTCCATGAACTTAATACACTAGATGCATGCTGGATAGCGGTCGATGTGTGGAGTAATAGTAGTAGATGCAAGCAGGAGTCAGTCTACTAATCTTAGACGTGATGCCTATATAATGATCATTGTCTGGATATCGTCATAATTATTGGAAGTTCTATCAATTCCCAACAGAAATTTGTTCACCCATCGCTTTGCTACTTTTCTCGAGAGAAGCCACTAGTGAAACCTACGTCCCCCGGGTCTTCTTTCTCATATTATTTGCCTTTGCAATATATTTTTATTTGCTTTTATTTTCAGATCTATTAATCTAAAAACCCAGAAATACCTTGCTGCAATTTATTTTATTTGGCGTTCGATCTATCAATATTTACAACATTTTTCCCGTCACACACCAATTTCTGGCACCGATACCCGAAAGGGATTGATAACCCCATTAACACGTCGGGTTGCGAGGATTTGTTATCTATGTGCAGGGGCTGTTTACGTTGGGTTGCTTGGTTCTCCTACTAGTTCGATAACCTTGGTTTCATACCTAAGGGAAATACCTACCACCGTTGTGCTGCATCATCCCTTCCTCTTTGGGGAAATACCGACATAGCTTCAAGCAACATCAATTCGGTCCTCTTCTCCTTTGCTTCTCCACTGCGCATCTCTCTGCTCCCGATGCTTCCGCCCAGTCCGCATGCACTCTGTTGCCATGGGGAAGGACAAGACCGCGGCCCTGGAGCGCGCGAAGAAGGTGTCAGCGGCGCGAGGGTGAGCGCGTCCTCCTCACCACCCACATCGATCAAGGTTTTTCCCTTCCCCCGCATTCGTTCTTTCGGGGTTTCTTGAACTTTTTCGGTGTCCACATCCACCATTTCCTCCCCCCCAACACAACCACATATCTTGCTGCGTATAACTCTTTGTGCGAAAACTTTCTGGGCTGCCAACCACACTGGGGTCTCTTCAAAGACGTCTTTACTTGCCGTTCCCAAACGGTGAAGAGAGCAAATTTGACTGACGAAAAGACGCATGTGATCCAGATGTGCGGGGGTTTAGGGATTCAAACTAGGGGTAGAAGTGATTTTCCTTCTATGGCCCTTCCCGAGTCAGTCCGAGGGTGGCAGTCGACCTGGTTCTACTACAAAGACGTCCCGACTCCTAGTTAGTCGACCGGTCTTCCCCCTTTCACTATGGAGTGACTCTGTGATACGTCCATTTTGCATCATGCTTTTATATCAATATTTATTGCATTATGGGTTGTTATTACACATTATGTCACAATACTTATGCCCATTCTCTCTTATTTTACAAGGTTTACATAAAGAGGGAGAATGCCGGCAACTGGGACTCTGGGCTGGAAAAGGAGCAAATATTAGAGGCCTATACTACACAGCTCCAAAAGTCCCGAAACTTCACAGAAGTCATTTTCAGAATATATAAAAAATACTGAGCGCAAGAAGTTCCAGAGGGGGTCCACACCCTGCCCACGAGGGTGGGGGCGCGCCCTACCCCACTGGGCGCGCCCCCTGCCTCGTGGGCCCCCTGGTGGCCCTCCGATGCCTATCTTCTGCTATATGGAGTCTTTTGATGAGGAAAAATCCATAAGCCAGCTTTCGGGACGAGACTCCGCTGCCACGAGGCGGAACCTTGGCGGAACCAATCTAGGGCTCCGGCGGAGCTGTTCTGCAGGGGAAACTTCCCTCCAGGAGGGGGAAATCATCGCCATCGTCATCACCAACGATCCTCTCATCAGGAGGGGGTCAATCTCCATCAACATCTTCACCAGCACAATCTCCTCTCAAACCCTAGTTCATCTCTTGTATCCAATTCTTGTCTCCAAGTCTGGGATTGGTACCTATGGGTTGCTAGTAGTGTTGATTACTCCTTGTAGTTGATGTTAGTTGGTTTATTTGGTGGAAGATCATATGTTCAGATCCTATATGCACATTAATACCCCTTTGATTATGAACATGAATATGATTTGTGAGTAGTTAAGTTTGTTCCTGAAGACATGGGAGAAGTCTTGCTATTAGTAGTCATGTGAATTTGGTATTCGTTCGATATTTTGATGAGACGTATGTTGTCTCTCCTCTAGTGGTGTTATGTGAACGTCGACTACATGACACTTCACCATTATTTGGGCCTAGAGGAAGGCATTGGGAAGTAATAAGTAGATGATGGGTTGCTAGAGTGATAGAAGCTTAAACCCTAGTTTATGTGTTGCTTCGTAAGGGGCTGATTTGGATCCACATGTTTCATGCTATGGTTAGGTATACCTTAATACTTTTGTTGTAGTTGCGGATGCTTGCAATAGAGGTTAATCATAAGTGGGATGCTTGTCCAAGTAAGGGCAATACCTAAGCACCGGTCCACCCACATACCAAATTATCAAAGTACCGAACGTGAATCATATGATCGTGATGAAACCTAGCTTGACGATAATTCCCATGTGTCCTCGGGAGCGCTTTTCTCTATATAAGAATTTGTCCAGGCTTGTCCTTTGCTACAAAAAGGATTGGGCCACCTTGTTGTGCTTTATTTACTTTTGTTACTTGTTGCTCGTTACAAATTATCTTATCACAAAACTATTTGTTACCTATAATTTCAGTGCTTGCAGAGAATACCTTGCTGAAAACCGCTTATCATTTCCTTCTGCTCCTCGTTGGGTTCGACACTCTTACTTATCGAAAGGACTATGATAGATCCCCTATACTTGTGGGTCATCAAGACTCTTTTCTGGCGCCGTTGCAGGGGGGTGAAGCGCCTTTGGTAGGTGCAATTTGGTAAGGAAAATTTATATAGTGTGCTGAAATTTACTGTCACTTGTTACTATGGAAAGTAATCCTCTGAGGGGTTTGTTCGGGGTATCTTCACCCCGACCAGTAGAGCAAAGAGTTGCTCCTCAACCTACTCAACCTACTGAACCTACTAAAAATGAAAATGTCTGCTTTGAAATTCCTTCGGGTATGATAGAAAAACTGCTAGCTAATCCTTTTGCAGGAGATGGAACATTACATCCTGATGAGCACCTAATATATGTGGATGATGTTTGTGGATTATTTAAGCTTGCAGGTATGCCCAATGATGTTATCAAGAAGAAGGTCTTCCCGTTATCTTTGGAGGGAGACGCATTGACATGGTATAGGCTATGTGATGATATGGGATCATGGAACTACAAACGATTGAAATTGGAATTTCATTAGAAGTTTTATCCTATGCATATTATTCATCGTGATCGTAATTATATATATAATTTTTGGCCTCGCGAAGGAGAAAGCATCGCTCAAGCTTGGGGGAGGCTTAAATAAATGTTATATTCATGCCCCAATCATGAGCTCTCAAGAGAAATGATTATCCAAAAAATTTATGCTCGGCTTTCTGATAACAACCGCACCATGCTTGATACTTCTTGCGCTTGCTCTTTTATGATGAAGACTATTGAATTCAAATGGGATTTATTAGAAAGAATTAAACGCAACTCTGAAGATTGGGATCTCGACGAAGGTAAGGAGTCAGGTATGACACCTAAGTTTGATTGTGTTAAATCTTTTATGGATACCGATGTTTTCCGTAAATTTAGAACTAAATATGGACTTGACTCTGAGATAGTAGCTTCTTTCTGTGAATCTTTTGCTACTCATATTGATCTCCCTAAGGAGAAATGGTTTAAATATTATCCTCCCATAGAAGTAAAAGTAGTTGCACCTATTAAAGTTGAAGAAAAGACTATCACTTATAATGATCATGTTATTCCTACTACTTATGTTGAGAAACCACCTTTTCCTGCTAGGATAAAAGGTCATGCTAAAGCTTCAACTATGGTTCATAAAAGCAATATTAGAACCTATACACCTCCTGAGCAAGTTAAATTTGAACCTAATATTGCTATTGTAAAGGATCTCTTGGCTGATAATATTGATGGGCATGTTATTTATTTCTATGATGAAACTGCTAGAATTGCTAAACCTTGTGCTAAAGATAAACATAGACCTGTGGTAGGCATGCCTGTTATTTCTGTTAAATAGGAGATCATTGTTATCATGGCTTGTGTGATATGGGTGCTAGTGCTAGTGCAATACCTATTGACTTGTACAAAGAAATTATGCATGATATTGCACCCGCTGAGTTAGAAGAAATTGATGTCACCATTAAACTTGCCAATAGAGATACTATTTCACCAATGGGAATTGTTAGAGATGTTGAAGTCTTGTGTGGGAAAACTAAATATCCTGCTGATTTTCTTGTTCTTGGTTCTCCACAAGATAGCTTTTCTCCCATTATATTTGGTAGACCCTTCTTGAACACTGTTAATGCTAGGATAGATTATAAAAAGGATGTTATTACTATTGGTTTAGGTGATATGTCTCATGAGTTCAACTTTTCTAAATTTTGTAGACAACACCGAGAAGAAGAATTGCCTAGTAAAGATGAAATTATTGGTCTTGCTTCTATTGTTGTACCTCCTAGTGATCCTTTAGAACAATGTTTGCTAGACCATGAAAATGATATGTATATGAATGAAAGAAGGGACCTAGATGAAGTGTTCTTTAAACAGGGACCTATTCTGAAACACAACTTGCCTGTTGAAATCTTAGGGGATCCTCCTCCACCCAAGGGTGATCCCGTGTTTGAGCTTAAACCATTGCCTGATACTCTTAAATATGCTTATCTTGATGAAAAGAAGATATATCCTATTATTATTAGTGCTAACCTTTCAGAGAAGGAGGAAGAAAAATTATTGAAAACTCTGAAGAAGCACCGTGCTGCTATTGGATATACTCTTGATGATCTTAAGGGCATTAGTCCCACTCTATGTCAACAAAAAATAAATTTGGAAAAAGATGCCAAACCAGTTGTTGATCACCAACAATGACTGAATCCTAAGATGAAAGAAGTGGTAAGAAAAGAAATACTAAAGCTCCTTGAGGCAGTTATAATTTATCGCGTTGTTGATAGTCAGTGGGTAAGTCATGTTCATTGTGTTCCTAAGAAGGGAGGTATTACTGTCGTTCCTAATGATAAAGATGAATTGATCCCGCAAAGAATTATTATAGGTTATAGGATGGTAATTGATTTCTGCAAATTAAATAAGGCTACTAAAAAATATCATTACCCCATACCTTTTATTGATCAAATACTAGAAAGATTATCCAAACATACACATTTTTGCTTTCTAGATGGTTATTCTGGTTTCTCTCAAATACCTGTGTCAACTGATGATCAATCTAAGACCATTTTTACTTGCCCTTTCGGTACTTTTTCTTATAGACATATGCCTTTTGGTTTATGTAATGCACCTGCTACCTTTCAAAGATGCATGATGGCTATATTTTCTGATTTTTGTGAAAAGATATGTGAGGTATTCATGGATGATTTCTCTGTTTATGGATCCTCTTTTGATGATTGCTTAAGCAACCTTAATCGAGTTTTGCAGAGATGTGAAGAAACTAACCTTGTCTTGAATTGGGAGAAATGACACTTTATGGTTAATGAAGGTATTGTCTTGGGGCACAAAATTTCTGAAAGAGGCATTGAAGTTGATAAAGCTAAAGTTGATGCTATTGAAAAGATGTCGTGTCCCAAGGACATCAAAGGTATAAGAAGTTTCCTTGGCCATGCCGGTTTTTATAGGAGGTTCATTAAGGACTAATCAAAAATTTCTCGGCCTCTGACTAATTTATTACAAAAAGATATACCATTCGTCTTTGATGATGATTGTGTAGAAGCCTTTGAAATACTTAATAAAGCAGTAATCACTGCACCTATTGTTCAGCCACCTGATTGGAATTTACCTTTTGAAATTATGTGTGATGCTAGTGATTATGCTGTAGGTGATGTTCTAGGGCAAATAGTTGATAAGAAATTAAATGTTATTCAATATGCTAGTAAAACTCTAGACAATGCCCAAAGAAATTATGCTACTACTGAAAAGGAATTCTTAGCAGTTGTATTTGCTTGTGATAAGTTCAGACCTTATATTGTTGATTCTAAAGTAACTATTCACACGGATCATGCTGCTATTAAATATCTTATGGAAAAGAAAGATGCTAAACCTAGACTTATTAGATGGGTTCTCTTGCTACAAGAATATGATTTGCATATTATTGATAGAAAGGGAGCTGAGAACCCCGTTGCAGATAACTTGTCTAGGTTAGAAAATGTTCTTGATGACCCACTTCCTATTGATGATAGCTTTCCTGATGAACAATTAAACGTCATAAATGCTTCTCATGCTGCTCCATGGTATGCTGATTATGCTAATTACATTGTTGCTAAGTTTATACCACCTAGTTCCACATACCAGCAAAAGAAAAAGTTATTCTATGATTTAAGACATTACTTCTGGGATGATCCACACCTTTATAAAGAAGGAGTAGATGGTGTTATTAGACGTTGTGTGCCTGAGCATGAACAGGAACAGATCCTACGCAAGTGTCACTCCGAAGCTTATGGAGGACACCACGCTGGAGATAGAACTACACATAATGTATTGCAACCCGGTTTTTATTGGCCTACTCTCTTCAAGGATGCCCGTAAGTTTGTCTTATCTTGTGATGAATGTCAAAGAATTGGTAATATTAGTAGACGTCAAGAAATGCCTATGAATTATTCACTTGTTATTGAACCATTTGATGTTTGGGGCTTTGATTATATGGGACCGTTTCCTGCCTCCAATGGATATACACATATTTTAGTTGTTGTTGATTACGTTACTAAGTGGGTAGAAGCTATTCCAACTAGTAGTGCTGATCATAACACCTCTATTAAGATGCTTAAAGAAGTTATTTTTCCAAGGTTTGAAGTCCCTAGATATTTAATGACTGATGGTGGTTCACATTTTATTCATGGTGCTTTCCGTAAAATGCTTGCTAAGTATGATGTTAACCATAGAATTGCATCTCCTTATCACCCATAGTCTAGTGGTCAAGTAGAATTGAGCAATAGAGAACTCAAATTAATTTTGCAAAAGACTGTTAATAGATCTAGAAAGAATTGGTCCAATAAACTTGATGATGCATTATGGGCCTATAGAACAACATATAAAAATCCTATGGGTATGTCTCTGTATAAAATGGTCTATGGAAAAGCATGTCATTTACCTCTCGAACTAGAACATAAGGCTTATTGGGCTATTAAAGAGCTCAATTATGATTTCAAACTTGCCGGTGATAAGAGGTTATTTGACATTAGCTCACTTGATGAATGGAGAACCCAAGCCTATGAGAATGCCAAATTATTTAAAGAAAAAGTTAAAAGATGGCATGACAAAAGAATACAAAAGCGTGAGTTTAATGTAGGCGATTATGTATTGCTATACAACTCTCGTTTAATATTTTTTGCAGGAAAACTTCTCTTTAAATGGGAAGGTCCTTACGTTATCGAGGAGGTCTATCGTTCCGGTGCCATAAAAATCAACAACTTCGAAGGCACAAACCCGAAGGTGGTGAACGGTCAAAGAATCAAACATTATATCTCAGGTAATCCTATAAATGTTGAAACCAATGTTATTGAAACCGTAACCCCAGAGGAATACATAAGGGACACTTTCCGGAACGTTTCAGACTCCAAAAAGGAATAGGTATGTGGTACGGTAAGTAATCCGACTCCAAAACAGTTCTAATGGCAATTTTCCTCCGTTTTCAAATATTTAGAAAAATAGAAAAATAAGAAGCAGTCTGGGAAGGACACGAGGGATCCACGAGGGTGGAGGGCGTGCCCTACCCCCCTGGGCGCGCCCCCTGCCTCGTGGGCACCTCGTGCGCTCTCCGGACTCTGTTTTCTTACACGTTACGTATTTTGGTCGGTAAAAAATCATTATATGATCTCCTGAAGGCTTTGACTAGCGTATCACGCAAATATCCTCTGTCTTTGTTTCGAGCTGTTCCTGCTACAGATTAGAGCAATATGTCGTCCCAGGATTCGGAAGGAGAAAGCTATGTGGCTGATTATCTTGTAGATCCTAAGGTCTATGGGGACGTGGAGCATTGTGGTTGGACTATGGAAGAAGAAGAGGACTATGAACCTAAGGGAAAGGAGGAGACGAGCTTAGATGAAGATGAAGTCCCATTACCTCAACCTGGTGACATGCATGTGGAGTTCAAAAAGTCAAGCCTCCCTGATAGAGCAAAGAAACCTAAGATCGAGTTTATCCCTTTTCGCCTCTTGCAAGAAAACAAACAGGAATTATGCAAGAAGATATTAAGCCTTGAGCAGGAGATCGATGACCAGAGGGATCAAAATTCTGTCCTCAAGCGCAAATTAAGGAAGAAGCCTACGCCATCAACAAAACCACCACCTTCTTCACCAACAAAGAAGAACTGAGCATCGGGTATGGGCACTCCCCTTAGCAACTGCCAAGCTTGGGGGAGTGCCCCGGTATCGTATCACCATCACTTCTATCTTTACCGTTTTTTCTTAGTTCGATCCTTTTGGTAATATCTTGATCTATTTGTGAGTTCTGCTTTATGATCCTTCTATGTAATCGAGTCCGTGAGCTATATAATAAATATTATTGTTGAGTCAAGGGCTTGATTATCTTGCTATAATCTTGAGTGAATAAAAGAAAAGAGAAAGAAATAAAAGAATAAAAGAGATCATATGGATCTTATGGAGAGTAATGAGCTCACATATAAAGAGTATGATGAATAAAAGTTGTTGAGAGTTGACAAACATAGCTTTGGTCATCGTTGCAATTAATAGGAAGTAATAAAGAAAGAGAGGTCTTCACATATAATTACACTATCTTGGACATCTTTTATGATTGTGAGCACTCATTAAAATATGACATGCTAAAGAGTTGATGTTGGACAAGGAAGACAGCGTAATGGGTTATGTTTTGGGAAAACTTTGTTTTTGCCACTCTAGTTTTTGCCAACTTTGCTTATGCCACTCTAGAATTTGACATTTCACTTTTGCCACTCTTAGCTTTTGACAATATATCACTTTTGCCATTCCGTGGCAAAAGCAAAAATTTTAGAGTGGCAATTGTGATACATGTCAAAAGCTAAGAGTGGCAAAAGTGAGATGAAAAATTATCATTTTTGCCACGGAATGGCATTTGTGATGTATTGTCAAAAACTAAGAGTGGCAAAAGTGAGATGTCAAATTCTAGAGTGGCATAAGCAAAGTGGGCAAAAACTAGAGTGGCAAAAACAAAGTTTTCCCTTATGTTTTCTTACATCTGAGATAAATTATATTGTCATGGATCATCCAACATGATTGAGCTTGCCTTTCCCCCTCATGCTAGCCAAATTATTTGCACCAAGTAGAGATACTACTTGTGCTTCCAAACAACCTTAAACCGGTTTTGCCATGAGAGTCCACCATACCTACCTATGGATTGAGTAAGATCCTCCAAGTAAGTTGTCATCGTGCAAGCAATAAAAATTTCTCTCTAAATATGTATGACTTATTAGTGTGGGGAAAAATAAGCTTTATACGATCGTGTGATACGGAATAAATAAAAGCGACGGACTGCATAATAAAGGTCCATATCAAAAGTGGTAATATAAAGTGATGTTCTCTCGCATTAAGATTTTGTGCATCCAACCATAAAAGTGCATGACAACCTCTGCTTACCTCTGCGAAGGGCCTATCTTTTACTTTTATCTCTTACCTTACATAAGAGTCATGGTGATCTTCACCTTTCCTTTTTTACATTTTATCTTTTGGCAAGCACAACATGTTGGAAAGATCCTGGTATATATGGCTAATTGGATGTGAGTTTTCATGAACTATTATTGTTGACATTACCCTTGAGGTAAAACGTTGGGAGGCAAAACTATAAGCCCCTATCTTTCTCTGTGTCCGATTAAAACTCCATACCCATAAGTATTGTGTGAGTGTTAGCAATTGCGAAAGACTATATGATAGTTGAGTATGTGGACTTGCTGAAAAGCTCTTATATTGACTCTTTCCTATGTTATGATAAATTGCAATTGCTTCAATGACTGAGATTATAGTTTGTTAGTTTTCAATGAAGTTTATGATTCATACTTGAAATTGTGGTTGAATTGTTACTCTAGCATAAGAGATCATATGACAAGAATTATATAAGTTGTTGTTCTAAGAATGATCATGATGCCCTCATGTCCGTATTTTATTTTTATCGACACATCTATCTCTAAACTTGTGGACATATTTTTCGATTTCGGCTTTCGCTTGAGGACAAGCGAGGTCTAAGCTTGGGGGAGTTGATACGTCCATTTTGCATCATGCTTTTATATCGATATTTGTTGCATTATGGGCTGTTATTACACATTATGTCACAATACTTATGCCTATTCTCTCTTATTTTACAAGGTTTACATAAAGAGGGAGAATGCCGGCAGCTGGGATTCTTGGCTGGAAAAGGAGCAAATATTACAGACCTATTCTGCACAGCTCCAAAAGTCCTGAAACTTCACGGAAGTCATTTTCAGAATATATAAAAAATACTGAGCGCAAGAAGTTCCAGAGGGGGCCACACCCTGCCCACGAGGGTGGGGGCGCGCCCTACCCCCTGGGCGCGCCCCCTGCCTTGTGGGCCCCCTGGTGGCCCTCTGATGCCCATCTTCTGCTATATGGAGTCTTTCGATGAGGAAAAAATCATAAGCCAGCTTTCGGGACGAGACTCCGCCGCCACGAGGCGGAATCTTGGCGGAACCAATCTAGGGCTCCAGCGGAGCTGTTCTGCCGGGGAAACTTCCCTCGGGGAGGGGGAAATCATCATCACCAACGATCCTCTCATCGGGAGGGGTCAATCTCCATCAACATCTTCACCAGCACCATCTCCTCTCAAACCCTAGTTCATCTCTTGTATCCAATTCTTGTCTCCAAGTCTGGGATTGGTACTTGTGGGTTGCTAGTAGTGTTGATTACTCCTTGTAGTTGATGCTGGTTGGTTTATTTGGTGGAAGATCATATGTTCAGATCCTATATGCACATTAATACCCCTCTAATTATGAACATGAATATGCTTTGTGAGTAGTTACGTTTGTTCCTGAGGACATGGGAGAAGTCTTGCTATTAGTAGTCATGTGAATTTGGTATTCGTTCGATATTTTGATGAGATGTATGTTGTCTCTCTTCTAGTGGTGTTATGTGAACGTCGACTACATGACACTTCACCATTATTTGGGCCTAGAGGAAGGCATTGGGAAGTAATAAGTAGATGATGGGTTGCTAGAGCGACAGAAGCTTAAACCCTAGTTTATGCGTTGCTTCGTAAGGGGCTGATTTGGATCCACATGTTTCATGCTATGGTTAGGTATACCTTAATACTTTTGTTGTAGTGGCGGATGCTTGCAATAGAGGTTAATCATAAGTGGGATGCTTGTCCAAGTAAGGACAGTACCCAAGCACCGGTCCACCCACATACCAAATTATCAAAGTGCCGAACGTGAATCATATGATCGTGATGAAACCTAGCTTGACGATAATTCCCATGTGTCCTCGGGAGCGCTTTTCTCTATATAAGAATTTGTCCAGGCTTGTCCTTTGCTACAAAAATGATTGGGACACCTTGCTGCACTTTATTTACTTTTGTTACTTGTTGCTCATTACAAATTATCTTATCACAAAACTATCTGTTACCTATAATTTCACTGCTTGCAGAGAATATCTTGCTGAAAACCGCTTATCATTTCCTTCTGCTCCTTGTTGTGTTCGACACTCTTACTTATCGAAAGGACTATGATAGATCCCCTATACTTGTGGGTCATCACTCCGCCAACCTTCTTCACTGATTGTGACCCCATAGGAGAAAGGCGAGGTGTCCCTTTTAGTCGACCAAGTCGTTAATTTAGTCTGGGAGGGTGTGACTGGCATGGATCTATTGGAGGTGTTCCTCAGTCGACGTATCCAGCCTCTCCAAGCCCGTGATCATCCAATGTGGATGTACTCGGGCCCTGGAGACACCGCTCGGGTCCACTCAGAGGAGGTCACCGAGGAGACGGTGGCTTAGTGGCTGCGGAGCATTACCGGGAACAAAGATAACCCCATGGGGTCAAGGAGGGTTCTGCCATTCGACGCCAAACATGAGCCGGAAGAGGTCAGGCTCAAAATACCGAGTGTTTTCTTCTTTCGATCTGCAATTGCTCCCGAATCCGATTGATACTTGTAGCTTATGTCTTGTAGATTTATACCAAGATGTATTCTATGCCAAACAGGGAGCAGCTCCAACAAGGAGCAGAGAGCGATGCTGACAGTGCCGAATGGGAGTATGCAGACGACAATGATGAGGACGATGAGGACTCGAGTAGTGGCGAGGAAGTTGACTCGCCACCCCGCTTAGAGCGTCGTTCCAAACAGTCGCAGGATCCTGCGGACGGGCACGACAAGACAGCTCCATCAGGTACGAAAGTTCCGAAGCACACTCAGACCTCGACTCCAGAGCCATCGGAGAAGGCCGCGAAGCAGCCCAAGGTTTTCCCACCGAAGCCCCAGAAGTCCTTGCCCAAGATCAAGGTGGCTGTTCATGTTGCCTCCGTGTAAGTGTTTTGTTTCTTCTCTTTGTCTTTTGTGATGTCGTCGACTCATGCGCTTGCTTGACCGAGTGGATTCTAGAGCTTTTAATGTTGTGACTTTTGCAACATCCATGGAAGTCAACGAGGAGCATGGTGATGCGGAGACTGCAGACGCGGCTACTTCTCGGGCGGGTATTGATGGGGTTATGTACCTAGGGTAGGGTCATGGACCTGATCTAAGTACCTTACCCAAGGACACCCTTAGAAGAGGTCGCCTTCCAGTCGACCAACGAGGGACTCACTCGACTGACTTGAAGGACTCGACCACGAAGACTCACTCGACCACCAGAAGGTCAAGAGGCACTCTGCACTGCAACGGCCTGTAATTAAGTAGACTTTATGATAGTAAAGACACTTTATGTGGGGCGTTACCAGTAACGCCCCGGACTTAACTCACCTTAAACCCTCTCCTACGTGGGCTGGCTGGGGTCCTGGCGCACTCTATATAAGCCACCCCCCTCCACAGGTAGAAGGGTTCGGCACCTTGTAACTCATATACTCATAATCCACTCGACCGCCTCCGGGCTCCGAGACGTAGGGCTATTACTTCTTCCGAGAAGGGCCTGAACTCGTACATCCCTTGTGTTTACAACCTCTCCATAGCTAGGACCTTCTCTCCATACCTACCCCCCACTCTACTGTCAGGCTTAGAACCATGACAGTTGGCGCCCACCGTGGGGCAGGTGTTTTAGCGATTTTTGTGGAGAAGTTGCGATTCTTCCGAGTACTTTCATCATGGTGTCTGCTGGAGTTTTGGTCGAGGGTCGAGAGATCCGTCTCGGCACTCTCACCTTCATCGCCGACGACTCCGGTGGCTCCAGGAGGCTCCACTCGATGTTGATGCGCCCCCCGTCCGCGGTGCGACGCATTTTCGCGCATGTGTCCGTGGCGTTCTGCTGCGGCAACCGTCGACCCAGTATCGGTCGGCTCCTCCATCGTCCACCCTCCCGGTCTCCCGCCAGCGCAAGCGCTCGGGCCGGTCGAGGCTTCAGCGATGGGTGAGGCACGCGGTGGCTCACCAATCGGCCACCACCCAAGTTGCGGCAATCGAGCCCGACGAATCTCTCTACGGCTTGTTCGATCTGTCGACTGGCTCCATAGAGACTGCATCCGAGTGCGGTAGCAGTGATCCAGCGGCGGAAATCTTGATTGTCGACGGGCCCTGCAGTCCCCCTGGCTTCGCCCGTGATGGTGGAGCAGGTGACGGAGGCGACCCCGCATGAGGCCACGAAGAGTACCAGCCCGAGCCACTCGACTCTCTGCAAAGAGAGGAACTTCGCCGCAGGAACGTGGATGCCCTGCGTACTCCCATCGCAGGAGAAACCCCCGAGGCTCGTGCCTTGGAGGAGGCACGTCTGGCCAATTTGGCCGAACGCACTCGACTGGAGAATCTTCAGCGAGCACTCGACGAGCGCGCGCGGCAACGAGTTCCCGACACCAGTCGACGCCAACTCTTCCCGCCGACTCAGGTATATCGAACCCCAATCCAGAATTTAGCAGCTGCGACCCGTATAGCAGAGTCCATCCAGCCTTCGCAGTCGGAAGCTGGCAGAGGTTTGCTGCAGATCAGGGATCTGCTCCGGGCAGCAGGAGATCAGAATTCAGCCGTGTCTCAGTCGCGCAACAGAATTCACAGTCGATCCGTCACTGCGAATACGGTTCAGTCGGCTCATAGCCCCAGATCGCCCCCGCGGCGTGAAGGGCGCGAGAATCGGCGAGATCAATATGGCGACCGACTCGACCGAGATGATAGGCGTCGAGTGCCCAATTCCCCTCCGAGGGGTGGGTCTTACGCTCCTCGGCAGCAAGATGACCGGCGTCAGTACAGTACAGGGCGAAGGGTTCCAGTCGACCCCAGAGAACCAGGCTTCGACGCGCGATCCATTATCGTGCAAGGTTTGGTCGACCGGAACAGAGCCCATCGAGGCGGACTCGACAGAGATGCACCCACAAGCAGTCGAGTGCATGTTTCTGGTCCTGAATGTTTCAGCAGGGCTATCAGAGCCGCAGTTATCCCTCCCAATTTCAGGTTGGCAACAGGAGTCAGCAAGTTCACTGGTGAGTCTAAGCCTGAAACTTGGCTTGAAGACTACCGAGTGGCAGTTCAGATTGGTGGTGGGAACGACGAGGTGGCCATGAAGCATTTGCCCCTCATGCTGGAAGGTTCTGCCAGGGCATGGTTGACTCAATTACCTCCTAGCAGCATTTACACTTGGGAAGATCTGTCCCGAGTGTTCATCAGAACGTTTGAAGGAACTTGCAAGCGACCAGCTGGATTGATAGAGTTGCAAGTCTGCGTGCAGAAGGCTAATGAGACTCTCAGAGAGTATATTCAGAGGTGGATCACTTTGCACCACACTGTGGAGAATGTGTCTGATCATCAGGCAGTCTGCGCCTTCAAAGATGGCGTCAAGAACAGAGAACTGAGTTTGAAGTTTGGTCGAACCGGTGACATGACCTTGAGTCGGATGATGGAGATTGCTACCAAGTACGCCAACAGCGAAGAAGAAGACCGACTCCAAAGCGGCAAGCACAAGCCGAGTCAGTCGGAAAAAGGAAACACCAGTCGGAAACAGAAGCGGAAGGCTGAACCGGCAGCTCCTGGAGAGGCTCTGGCCGTGACTCAGGGAAAGTTTAAGGGGAAACCAAAAGAATCCTGGAACCCCAAGAAGGTAAAGGATAAAGAAGGGAACGACGTAATGGATATGCCATGTCACATCCACACGAAGAAAGACGAAGAGGGGAATATCATCTACCCAAAGCACACCACTCGCCAATGTCGACTCCTGATCCAGCAGTTTCAGGGAAAACAGTCTAAGGACAAGGAGAAGGAGTCGGACAAGGCTGAAGACAAGGAGGATAGTGAGGAAGGATATCCGCATATCAACTCCACTCTGATGATCTTTGCAGATGTGGAAAGCAGGAGTCGACTGAAAGTCATTAACCGAGAGGTGAACATGGTTGCCCCAGCAAAAGCAAATTATCTGAAATGGTCTCAAATACCCATCACATTCGACCAATCTGATCACCCGACTCATATTGCCACCCCTGGGAGGCAAGCTTTGGTGGTCGATCCAGTTATCGAAGGCACTCGACTGACAAAGGTGCTGATGGATGGTGGAAGCGGGCTGAATTTGTTGTATGCAGACACACTGAAAGGAATGGGCATTCCGATGTCCCGACTGAGCACTAGTAACATGAGCTTTCATGGAGTTATACCAGGGAAGAAGGCCGAGTCACTCGGCCAAATAGCTTTGGACGTGGTGTTTGGTGATTCGAAACATTTTCGCAAAGAAAAGTTGACGTTTGAGGTCGTGGATTTTCAGAGTGCATATCATGCCATTTTGGGGAGACCAGCTTACGCACGGTTCATGGCTCGACCATGTTACCTGTACCTCAAATTGAAGATGCCCGGCCCCAAAGGAGTGATCACTGTCACCGGTGATAGGAAAAAGGCAGAAGAGTGCTTTCAGAAGGGCTCCAAGATTGCCGATTCCCAGGTGACAGCGGTCGAGTTCGAGGAATACAAGCAAAACGCAAATCCGAGTGACTTGCTGCGATCAAAGAAACCCGCCACAGAGTCTGCATTCCAGTCGTCCGGTGAGACGAAGCCTGTTCACATTCACCCGACCGACCCCGATGCAGCTCCGACCCGCATTTCCAGAACACTCGACCCAAAATAGGAAGAAGCGCTCATCCAGTTCCTCCGTGAGAACTGGGACATTTTTGCATGGAAGCCCGCTGACATGCCAGGTGTTCCCAGGGGACTGGCTGAGCATCGCCTAAGAGTCGACTCATCTGCAAAACCAGTCAAAGAGCATCTTCGGCGGTCCGCCGTCCAGAAGAGAAAAGCCATTGGTGAAGAAGTGGCTCGACTGTTGGCGGCAGGATTTATCCGAGAGATATACCACTCCGAGTGGCTCGCTAATGTCGTCATGGTTCCTAAGAAGGACAAGTCGCTCTGAATGTGCATTGATTTCAAGCACATCAACCGGGCCTGCCCGAAAGATCATTTTCCTCTCCCTCGCATAGATCAAATTGTTGACTCGACCGCGGGATGCGAGAGGCTATCTTTTTTAGATGCCTACTCCGGGTACCACCAGATCCGTCTGTACGGACCCGACGAGGTAAAAACAGCTTTCATCACTCCATTCGGGTGCTTCTGCTATATCACCATGCCATTCGGCCTCAAGAATGCCGGAGCCACATTTATGCGAATGATTCAGAAGTGTCTACTCACTCAAATCAGTCGGAATGTGGAAGCATATATGGATGATATTGTTGTCAAGTCACGAAAAGGTTCCGACCTGCTCGCTGATCTCGCCCAAACATTTGCCAACCTCAGAAGATATGATATCAAGCTCAATCCATCAAAGTGCACATTTGGAGTTCCTGGTGGCAAGTTATTCGGTTTTCTCGTTTCCGAACGGGGAATCGACGCTAACCCAGAGAAGATTGGCACTATTCTCTGAATGAAACGCCCTGTGCGAGTGCACGATGTCCAGAAGCTTACTGGATGCTTGGCCGCATTAAGTCGATTCATCTCACGACTCGGTGAAAAGGCATTGCCTCTTTACCGACTGATGAAGAAGACAGACAAGTTCGAGTGGACTCCAGAAGCTGATGCAGCGTTTGCCGAGCTAAAAGCTCTGCTCTCCACCCAGCCGGTGCTTGCTGCTCCAATCAGCAAAGAGCCTCTGTTGCTCTATATCGCAGCCACAGGACAAGTCGTCAGTACTGTGCTTACGGTCGAGCGGGAAGAAGAAGGAAAAGCTCTCAAAGTTCAGCGCCTAGTGTATTATTTGTCTGAAGTCTTGACTCCATCCAAGCAGAGATATCCTCATTATCAGAAGCTTGTGTATGGAATATACATGACTACAAAGAAGGTTGCTCATTATTTTTCTGATCATTCCATCACAGTCGTCAGCGACGCTCCACTATCAGAGATTTTGCACAACCGAGATGCAACTGGTCGAGTGGCCAAATGGGCGATTGAACTTCTTCCCCTTGATATCAAGTTTGAGGCAAAGAAAGCCATTACGTCCCAGGCAATAGCAGATTTCCTCGCCGAGTGGATTGAACAACAGCAGCCGACTGAAGTTCACTCGGAGCATTGGACCATGTTCTTTGATGGCTCTAAGATGTTGAATGGTTCCGGTGCTGGGGTTGTCCTGGTTTCCCCCAGAGGAGATAAGCTCAGATATGTGCTCCAGATTCACTTTGATTCCTCCAACAACGAGGCAGAATATGAGGCCCTCTTATATGGGTTGCGCATGGCCATTTCACTCGGCGTCCGTCGCCTGATGGTTTATGGCGACTCGGATTTAGTGGTCAACCAGGTGATGAAAGAGTGGGACGTGAGAAGCCCAGCCATGACTGGATACTGCAGTGCAGTGAGGAAGCTGGAAAAGAAGTTCGAGGGGTTGGAGCTCCATCATATACCCCGACTGAAAAATCAAGCAGCTGATGATCTAGCAAAGATAGGTTCCAAGAGAGAAGCCATTCCGAGTGGTGTGTTCTTGGAACATATACACACTCCGTCAGTCAAAGAAGATCCTTTCACCGAAGAAACTCCACAGCCCAAGAGTGCCACAGATCCGACTGAAGTTGAAGTCCCAGCGGTGGTCGACTTGATCATGGAGGTCTTGGTGGTCATTCCCGACTGGACAGTTCCATATGTCGCGTATATCCTGAGAAAAGAGCTTCCGGAGGATGAGGAAGAGGCTCGACAGATCGTTCGACGATCTAAGGCCTTTACCGTAATCAAAGGACAATTATACAGAGAAAGCGCGACTGGAGTCGGTCAGAAGTGCATAACACCAGAAGAAGGTCGACTCATCCTCAATGATATCCACTCGGGAACCTGTGGTCATCATGCGTCCTCTCGGACCATCGTGGCCAAAGCATACCGAGCCGGATTTTACTGGCCAAAGGCGAATGAGATGGCAAAAGAGATAGTGGATAAGTGCGAGGGATGTCAGTTCTACTCGAATATGTCGCACAAGCCTGCGTCGGCTCTGAAGACCATCCCACTCGTCTGGCCTTTCGCAGTATGGGGACTGGACATGGTAGGTCCTTTAAGAACAGGACGAAGTGGCTTCACGCATGTACTGGTGGCAGTTGACAAGTTCACCAAGTGGATCGAGGCCAAACCAATCAAGAACCTTGACACCGGTACTGCTGTTAGCTTCATCAGGGAACTAATATTCATATATGGAGTCCCGCACAGCATCATTACGGATAATGGATCGAACTTCGACTCGGAGGAATTCAGAGATTTCTGCAACTCCCAAGGCACACAGGTCGACTACGCTTCAGTCGCCCATCCGCAGTCAAATGGACAAGCAGAGCGAGCTAATGGACTGATTCTTAAGGGATTGAAGCCCCGACTGATGCGTGATCTCAAACACGCGGCTGGAGCTTGGGTCGACGAACTTCCCTCAGTGCTTTGGGGGCTGCGGACCACACCTAATCGGTCGACCGGAAGAACTCCATTCTTCTTGGTCTACGGAGCTGAAGCAGTCTTGCCGAGTGATCTTCTCCACAATGCTCCTCGAGTTGAAATCTACAACGAAGCAGAGGCTGAACAAGCGCGGCAGGACGCAGTCGACCTTTTAGAGGAAGAAAGGGAGATGGCTCTGATCCGGTCGACCATCTACCAACAAGATTTGCATCGTTTCCACGCCAGAAATGTGAGAGGTCGAGCCTTCCAGGAAGGAGATTTAGTTCTCCGAGTGGATCAGCACAAACCACACAAGCTTGCTCCTTCTTGGGAAGGTCCCTTCATCGTCACCAAGGTTCTCCACAACGGGGCGTACCGTCTTTACAACGTCGAGCATAATATCGACGAGCCCCGAGCTTGGAACGCGGAACTACTCCACCCATTTTATACTTAAGTTTTAACACTCGGATGAGTTGCAATAAAGTACTTCTGTAGTTCATGGACCTCAAAATAATAGTGTCATAGTTCCTCCATAATTTCTGTCACTTTTTATTTTTGTCCAATAAAATTCCCCCTCAGTGGGTGACTTAGCTGCGAATCCGTTTCGCCTAAGTTTATAAAAATCCTACTGAGTGGTGAGCCAGACTCCCACTCGGAGGCTTAGCTGCGAATCCGTTTCGCCTAAGTTTGTAAAAATCCTACTGAGTGGTAAGCCAGACTTTCACTCGGAGGCTTAGCTGCAGCCCTGTGCTCACCTAAGTTATAAAAATCCTACCGAGTGAAGAGCAACCCTCTCACTCGGGGGCTTAGCTGCAGTCCAAGCACTCGCCTAAGTTATCAAAATCCTACCGAGTGGTAAGCCAGACTTTCACTCGGAGGCTTAGCTGCAGTCCAAGCACTCGCCTAAGTTATAAAAATCCTACCGAGTGAAGAGCAACCCTCTCACTCGGAGGCTTAGCTGCAGTACAAGCACTCGCCTAAGTTATAAAAATCCTACCGAGTGAAGAGCAACCCTCTCACTCGGGGGCTTAGCTGCAGTCCAAGCACTCGCCTAAGTTATCAAAATCCT
>NC_041388.1:255270017-255300311 GCF_002162155.2 Triticum dicoccoides
CAGTCGTCAGGATCTCACCAAACATACCTTCGGTCTCCTCCTTTGCCTTCGTCAGCTTCTCCTGAACCAGCTTCAAGCTCAGCTCGAGTTGAGTGTGCTTGTTTTCCAGCTCAGAGTAGCGAGCCACAAGATCACAAGAGTTCTGCGAAGAACCAATCGACTAAATGTCAAATATAATTCACTTCCGAGTGAAAAAGGAAAAAACACACGTTTCTAAGACTACAGCCGAATACAAGCATTCGACCGTAGTCTCGGGGACTACACCCAGTGGGTGCACTCAGCGTGCCCCCACTAATTCTGTTGAAGACAAAGTCGACCAGTCGACCTCAAAAAAAAAAGAGAGATGTATTCTTTAAGACTGTAATCAACTGCAAGCAGTCGACCACAGTCTCGGGGACTACACCCAGTGGGTGCACTCAGCGTGCCCCCACCGGTTTGTGAAATCCAGTCGACCTAGTCGACTGACAGAAAGATTGACATCATAAAGCCTAAGGCCGACTGCCAGCAGTCGACCTTAGCCTTGGGGACTACACCCAGCGGGTGCACTCAGCGTGCCCCCGCTAACACGGAGTTTAATCGACACACCCAGTGGGTGACTACTATAAATTCCGGAAAGGAAAAGTTTTTGGTAGCATATCCAACAGAACAAACAGTGGTTGACTGACCTGAACATTGCTTTGAAGGGCAGAACTGGCGTCATAAGCTGCCTGGCTCGCATCCCGGATGGTCTTTAACTGCTCCATCATGATTCCCGCCTGGCGTATCGCTTCCTTCGCCGCGCCAGCTTGGTCCTCTGGGACGTGGTGCGTCGTGAAGAGGGAGGGCTGCTGAGCACTCGTCAATGGATCTGCGAAGGACACCGTGTGTCGAGTGGTGTTCTCTTCCTCCGCAATCAGAATCTCAGGCGCCGTCACATCCTGGGGCACCTTACTGGCGGACGCTTTCCTACTCCTCCTGCGCTTCAGTGGTTCTTCATCCTCATCATCACCAGGGAGATTGATAACAGTATTGGGTGGAGCTACGGAGAAGAATCAGGATCAGAGATCGCGAGTCAGTCGACTAAGAACGACGTTAAGAATACAGTACCTGGTTTCGAAGTTGCTACGTCCTCCATCTCGTGGTCATCAGCCCGGGCTGAGGTTTCAGAAGTAGCAGCACTGCAACTCCAAAGGATCAGTCGACTAACTTCAGCGTCGACCAGAGACAAAGTTCACACAAAATAAGAAGACTTAAGCAGCATGATTACCCTGATATGGTGGGGATGGACACCTTCATCTTCGGCAGGAGCTTGATCGGCTTCGACGAGGCCGCCCTGGGCTGCTTCGGCGCCTTTTCAGTCGGCACCGGAGAGGTGGTCCGAGGGCGCTTGGTCGACTGAACAACGGTCGCAACCCCCTTGCCACGTCTAGTCGAAGGGTCGTGGACAAGCTTCGACCGCCTTTCTGAGCGCGGTGGTACGACCTCCTCCTCCTCTTCTTCCTCGTCCTCAACGTCATCTTCATCACCGTCATCATCATCGTCGTCGTCATCATCCTCTGCAACGTCCGAGTCCCATTCCTCCTCTTCCTGGCTCTCGCCCCCACTCGCCTCACCCTCCTCAGTCGGAGCTTGTGCCCCATTGGGCATCGAGTACAACTCGGTGAGAGCCTAGCAGATATCAAGACAAGGATCAGTCGACCAGTCGGCAGGATAAACGGAAATGAATGCGACAAGAACACAGTGGAGAGCAGAGCAAACGTACCTTGTTTGGATCGCTGTTGTGGTCGAGTGGAGGAATCCTTCTGGCTCCGCGTGGGTTATCCTTGTTTCCGGTAACGGCTACCATCCATCTTTCCAGAGTGACATCGTCGACTGCTTCTGGATGGACTCGAGTCTCGTCTTCAGTCCCACAGTACAACCACATGCAGTGGCTCCGGAACTGAAGGGGCTGGATGCGACGCCTAAGGAAGACCTCCAGGAGGTCCATGCCCGTCACTCCCTCCCGAACCAACTGCACCACGCGCTCCATCAACATCTTCACGTCAGCTTTCTCCTCCGGAATCAACTTCAGAGAGGAGGGCTTGTTCACTCGGTCCATGGTAAACTGAGGGAGTCCACTCGACTGCCCCGGCGTCGACTGGTCCTGGCAGTAGAACCAGGTCGACTGCCAGCCTCTGACTGACTCGGGAAAGGTCATGGGCGGGAAGGTGCTCTTATTCCTCACCTGGATCCCCAGACCCCTACACATTTGGACGACTCGGGTTCTTTCATCGCCTGGGCTCGCCTTCTTCATGGTCTGAGAGCGACACGTGAATATATGCTTGAACAAACCCCAGTGCGGTCGACAGCCCAGGAAACCCTCACACATGGACATGAATGCGGCAAGATAGGCGATAGAATTTGGGGTAAAGTGGTGGAGCTGCGCTCCAAAGAAGTTCAAGAAGCCACGGAAGAAAATACTCGGTGGCAAAGAAAATCCACGATCAACATGGGTAGCCAAGAGCACGCACTCACCCTCTTCTGGCTGGGGCTGCCACTCCTTCCCCGGAAGCCTCGCAGCTCCATGAGGGATCAAGCCCTCGTTGGCCATGTCGAGGAGATCTTTCTCTGTGATGGTCGACTGGATCCAGTCCCCTTGGACCCAGCCCTTCGGCAGGCGGGATCTGGACGAAGACCCGCCGCGGCTGGTAGATCTCCCCTTCGCCTTCTCCGACGCCGACGCCTTCTTCGCACGTTCCAGCGCCGCCGTCTTCTCCTTGGCCATGGTTACCGGCGAGATGCGCGTGGGGAAGTTGTGCGGGGGCGAGAGCGAGCGCGCTGGACGGGGACGAAGGGAGCAGAGAGAGAGAGAATGCGGAGGCACAGTACAGAAATCCTCGCCGGGCGCATTTATAAGGTCCCTTCCGAGTGGATGACAGGTGGGCCCGGTCGATCTAATCATATCCAGGAACAGTTATGCAGACGGGATACGTGGCGAAGAAAGCGGCGCGGGGATCGAGGCGTCTATGTCCCGTCCCATCCGAACGCCGCGGTCCGCCCCGCTTCGCGCGTGTCCCCAAATTTTGCATCCCGCGGAATCCGCGAACAGCAGATCAGTCTGTCAGACGCGGGGTCTCCCGCGATCCGTCGCTCGGAGATCGTCGAAACCCGAAAGATCACTCGACGAAAGAAGAGAATGGATCGAGTCGACTGAAGACAAGTTGCTCACTGTCGACGAAGAGATTCTTTGGTCCAGAACAACGCACGACCAGAGCGCAAAGGTTAATCGGAAACGACATCAACTCCTTCCTCACTCGAAGCCTCAATCCATTCGGGGGCTAATGATGGGGTTATGTACCTAGGGTAGGGTCATGGACCTGATCTAAGTACCTTACCCAAGGACACCCTTAGAAGAGGTCGCCTTCCAGTCGACCAACGAGGGACTCACTCGACTGACTTGAAGGACTCGACCACGAAGACTCACTCGACCACCAGAAGGTCAAGAGGCACTCTGCACTGCAACGGCCTGTAATTAAGTAGACTTTATGATAGTAAAGACACTTTATGTGGGGCGTTACCAGTAACGCCCCGGACTTAACTCACCTTAAACCCTCTCCTATGTGGGCTGGCTGGGGTCCTGGCGCACTCTATATAAGCCACCCCCCTCCACAGGTAGAAGGGTTCGGCACCTTGTAACTCATATACTCATAATCCACTCGACCGCCTCCGGGCTCCGAGACGTAGGGCTATTACTTCTTCCGAGAAGGGCCTGAACTCGTACATCCCTTGTGTTTACAACCTCTCCATAGCTAGGACCTTGCCTCTCCATACCTACCCCCCACTCTACTGTCAGGCTTAGAACCACGACAGGTATGATACCATAGCCACATTCATGTCCTATCAATTGCTTCTCTAGTCGATTGGGTTCTTACTATCGAGTGTTTGTAGCACCACATGTTATCCAGCTTCCTGACGATGATGATGAGGATGTGCCCCAGAAGAACACCGAGGGGGGAGGCAGAACTTTGAGTAAGAGGACTTCTCGCTCAGCATCAGAACCTGTGGTCCAACAACTTGATGATCCAGTACGGACTTCGGTCTCTTTTGCTAACTCTCTGTCGACTGGCCAACCCTCAGCGTCGACTGCTCAGGCTCCTACCCCGATCGTGCAAGTTCAAGCTTCAGCTCCACTGGCCATGTCATCAGTTCCATCATCTCCTTTATTTGTTTCTCACCATGTCCCAGAAGACCAAGTAGGAGCTGCCAAGGAGGCCATGATCCAAGAAGGTGTAATGATGGACCGACTGAAAGTGGTGTATGACAACAGCAAGGCCGCCTATGACGCCAGCTCTGCCCTCCAAGCCATTGTCTGAGTAAGTGGGATTGTAAGTTGATTTCCGATTGGCTTTCAGCTTGACTTTTGCTCTGTTAGGATATGCTATCTGAAAACTGATGCTTTATTATTCATAAGATGTCTGTGGTTGAGCGTTTTGTAACCTTATGTGCATCTATCATGAGTTTGCATCTTGTATCGTTCACCCACTAGGCGTTTGTATCTTGCTTTGTAGCTCTTTCACTTGAGTCGACCAGGTCGTGTCGAGTGAACTCTTGAACCAGTGGGGGCATGCTGAGTGCACCCACTGGGTGTAGTCCCTGAGACCGTCGTCGAATGTTTGATTTGGCGAGGGTCTTTGCAAAATGTTTGTTTGTAGTACTTCCACTCGGTTTAAACAGGTCGTGTCGAGTGGGAACCAGACCAGTGGGGGCACGCTTAGTGCACCCACTGGGTGTAGTTCCCGAGACCGCGATCGACTGCGGGCAGTCGGTGGTGGTCTGAGAACAGATGTTGTTGTTGTTGTTGTTGTTGTTGTTGTTGTTGTTGTTGTTGTTGTTGTTGTTGTTGTTGTTGTTGTTGTTGTTGTTGTTGTTGTTGTTGTGTTTGTTTGTTTTTTGTTTTTACTCCTTCCACTCGTGTTGGGCGGACCATGCCAAGTGGGAAATCGAACCAGTGGGGGCACGCCAAGTGCACCCACTGGGTGTAATCCCCGAGACTACCGTTGAATGTTTGATTCAACAGTAGTCTTAGAACTCTTTTTGTCATAATAATCTGACTTTGCATCTTATCACTCAGAAGTGACTGATCCTTGTTTCTATCGATTGACGTGTCTTGTTGTTGATTGCAGAAATCTTGTGAACTTGGAACCAAATTTGCTGATCTGGAGAAGAAGCAGATCGAACTCAACCTCGATCTGGAATTGGCCAAGAAGAACCTGAAGAAAGCCCAGGATGAAGCTGCTGCCATGGGAGGTAACAACTTGTCGACTGCTCGCCTTGTGATCTTTTTCCTTTCATTCTTTCAACCGAGTGATTCCACTCGAACAGATGTGTGTAGTGAAAACCGTCAACTCCAAGCTCGTCTGAAGAATGTTATTTCTCTAGACAAAATGAAGCAGGCTCTGGAGCAAAAAGACCTTGACCTAGCAGCGGCGCAGAGGACAGCGCAGGAGAAGACAGAACTTGCTGACAAGAAGTTGGCTTTAGTTGGAAAGCTAGAAGAAGAGAACGCCAAGTTGAAAACCGCTGTTGATGAAGATAAGAAGGAAGTTGTGCAGTTGAAGGGGGAGAAGGTGGCCTTGGCGAACAGAGTTGAAGTTCTCACTCGGAAGAGAGATGAACTGGAAACTTATCTGGGAGGTCTTGCCAAGAAGACGTTCCTCGTGCTTGAAGGCACTTTTCTCTATCCGACTGACTACAGAAAACCTTTCCATTATGTTATTGTCACTTCAACACTTTTTTGTGTATGCAGAATTCTGTCAGAACTTCGAGGAAGAAACTGGGCGGATCGAGACAGGCCTGGACCCCATCAACTCTCCCGTCAAGGACGAAGCTGCAATGAATGTGCTGCGACTAGAATCTCCCTTGCCAGTGTCTTGGATTACACCGCTCGACTGAAGGTCGCGCTGTCCCAGATCGACAAGGAGTTATGGCCAGGGGATGTGCTTCTGAACGACCTCGAGTCACTGATGACTTGACTCAACAACATCTCAGACTGAGTGCAGGCATGGAAGAAGTCAGCTGCCCGCTGCGGTGCTGACGTGGCTTTGTCACTCGTCCGCGTTCATTGCAAGGAAGTCAAGAAAGAGAAGCTGACGGCTCTTAAAGTTGCCAACACCAAGAAGCTTCAATTCCAATCCTTCATGGAGACCTTCATCGACGCAGCTACTTGTATTGCAGACGGTATCGACCTGGACAGTTTCGTCGAGCCAGCAAGTCCTCCTCCTGCAGAGTGAAAAACTTGATAACTTAACTTTATTTTCCTCGGAATGCCGAGTGATGCTGTAATCATTAAACTCTTTCGGGCTTGACGCCCGAGTACTTATGCTGGTGGTTCTGAACCCACATGGATTTATCCGAACTTGGTTGCTTTTTTTGAATGTAGTCGCTTTGTCTTTATTATCTTCAGTTTTTTTGGCTTATGTGAATCTAGGATCACAGCCGAGTCTTCGAGTGGGAAGATTGTTCTCCACTCAAAGTAGACGTTGTACTTGTGGCACAGATCGGAGTGCAACGAGACGTTGTACTTGTGGTGCAGCTCCGAGCGCAACCATATGTTGTACTTGTGGCGCAGCTTTAGAGAGTGCGCCCGAACTTCTGAGTGAGAAGATTGTTCTCCCACTTGGAATATGTTTTGTAGCTTAGGCGAGTACGGGATCGTAACTAAGCCCCCAAGCGAGAGGGTTGCTCTTCACTCGGAGTGTTTATGAAACTTAGGCGAGTACGGGATCGCAGCTAAGCCCACAAGTGGGAGGATTGCTCTCCACTCGGAGTAGTTTTTGGAACTTAGGCGAATCTGGTTCGCAGCTAAGCCCCTGAGTGTGAGGATTGCTCTCTACTTGGAGTAGTTTTTGTAACTTAGGCAAATCTGGTTCGTGGCTAAGCCCCCGAGTGGGAGGATTGCTCTCCACTTAGAGTAGTTTTTGAAACTTAGGCGAATCTGGTTCGTAGCTAAGCCCTCGAGTGGGAGGATTGCTGTCCACTCGAAGTAGTTTTTGTAACTTAGGAGAATACGGGATCGTAGCTAAGCCCCCGAGTGTGAGGATTGCTCTCCACTCGGAGTAGTTTTTGTAACTTAGGCGAATACAGGATCGCAGCTAAGTCCCCGATTGGGAGGATTGCTCTCCACTCGGAGTAGTTTTTGTAACTTAGGCGAATCTGGTTCACAACTAAGCCCCGAGTGGGAGGATTGCTCTCCACTCGGGGTAGTTTTTGTAACTTAGGCGAATCTGGTTCGTAGCTAAGCCCCGAGTCGGAGGATTGCTCTCCACTTGGAGTAGTTTTTGAAACTTAGGCGAGTACGGGATTGCAGCTAAGCCCCCGAGTAGGAGGATTGCTCTCCACTCGGAGTAGTTTTTGAAACTTAGGCGAATCTGGTTCGCAGCTAAGCCCCCGAGTGGGAGGATTGCTCTCCACTCGGAGTAGTTTTTGTAACTTAGGCGAATCTGGTTCGCAGCTAAGCCACCCACTAGGGGATTTGAACACATGTGCTTATGTGAAAACAATCATTAAGATACTGCAAAATCATGTCTTTGATAAGCAACTGAAGGATTCTTATTACAACTCGTCGATCCGAATGTAAAATGGCGGAGCAAATCCACATTCCACAAGTGTGGCTCGTCTTCTTTCTTGGCTACGTTGTAAAGGTGATACGCCCCGTTGTGGAGCACCTTGGTGATGATAAAGGGCCCTTCCCAGGCCGGAGCGAGCTTGTGAGGCCGTTTCTGGTGCACTAGGAGCACAAGGTCTCCTTCCTGAAATGCTCGACCTCTGATATTTCGGGCATGGAACTGACGTAGGTCTTGTTGATAGATGGTCGACCGGATCAAAGCCATTTCTCGTTCCTCCTCTAGGAGATCAACTGCGTCTTGACGTGCCTATTCAGCTTCAGCTTCTGAGAAGAGTTCCACTCGGGGGGCATTGTGCAGCAAATCACTCGGAAGCACATCTTCATCACCATATACCATGAAGAAAGGGGTTCGATTAGTCGACCGATTGGGAGTCGTTCTCAATCCCCACAGGACAGATGGCAACTTAGTCACCCAAGGTCCAGTTGCGTGAATGAGGTCGCGCATCAATCGGGGTTTCAGCCCTTGTAGGGTCAAGCCATTCGCTCTTTCCGCCTGCCCATTCGACTACGGGTGCGCAATGGATGCGTAGTCGACCCTAGTGCCTTGGGAAGCGCAGAATGCTCTGAACTCATCAGAATCAAAGTTGGAATATCGGAATATCAACTCTCTGATGAAGCTAATGGCATTGCTTGAATCAAGATTCTTGATAGGCTTGGCCTCGATCCATTTGGTGAACTTGTCGACTGCTACGAGCAAATGGGTGAAACCGCTTCTGCCGGTCTTGAAAGGTCCAACCATGTCCAACCCCCAAACTACAAATGGCCAGACGAGTGGAATAGTCTTCATGGCTGATGCAGTCTTGTGAGACATGTTTGAGTAAAACTGGCAGCCTTCACATTTATCGACTATATCTTTAGCCATCTCATTCACACGCGGCCAATAAAATCCCGCTCGATATGCTTTGGCCACGATGGTCTAAGAAGACGCGTGGTGACCACAGGGCTCCGAGTGAATGTCATTTAAGATCGGTCGACCTTCTTCTAGAGAGATGCAACGCTGAGCCACTCCGGTAACACCTTCTCTGTAAAGCTGTCCACTTATCACCGTGAAGGCTTTGGATCCACGGACGATCTGGCGGGCCTCATCTTCATCCTCTGGGAGCTCCTGCCTGAGTAGATACGCAATATATGGCACCGTCCAGTCGGGAGTGATCACTAAAACCTCCATGATCAAGTCGACTACTGCTGGAACTTCAATCTTAGTCGGATTGGTTGAACTTATCGGTTGCGGGGCTCTTCTGTAAAGGGATCTTCTTGGACTGATGGGGTATGAAGATGCTCGAAGAACACATTACTGGGAATAGGCTTCCGAGTGGAGCCTATCTTCGCCAGATCATCAGTTGCTCGATTCTTGAGTCGGGATATGTGGTGGAGCTCCAACCCTTCAAACTTCTTCTCTAATTTTCTCACTTCATTGTAGTAACCAATCATGGCAGGGCTCCTGATGTTCCACTCCTTCATTACCTGATTGACCACCAAATCTGAGTCGCCATAGACCATCAGGCAACGGACACCGAGTGAGATGGCCATACGCAACCCATAAATAAGTGCTTCATACTCAGCTTCATTGTTTAAGGAGTCGAAATCAAAGTGAATCTGGAGGACATAACTGAGTTTATCGCCTCTTGGGGACATCAGGACCACTCCAGCACTAGATCTATTCGACATCTTGGACCCATCAAAGAACATAGTCCAATGTTTTGAGTGAACTTGAGTCGGCTGCTGCTGCTCGACCCACTCAGCCAGAAAATCTGCTATTGCCTAAGACTTGATTGCTTTCTTTGCTTCGAACTTGACATCCAAAGGAAGGAGTTCAATCGCCCACTTGGCCACTCGACCGGTTGCATCTCGATTGTTCAGAATTTCTAATAATGGAGCGTCGCTGACGACTGAAATCGAGTGGTATGCGAAGTAATGTGCAACTTTCTTCGTGGTCAAATAAATCTCGTAGACAAGGTTTTGGTAATGCGGATACCTTTGCTTGGACGGAGTCAAAACTTCAGAAATATAGTACACCGGGCATTGAACTTTGTAGACTTTGCCTTCTTCTTCCCGCTCGACTGTGAGCACTATGCTGACAACTTTTCTAGTGGTTGTGATATATAACAATAGAGGCTCTTTGCTGACTGGGGCAGCAAGCACCGGCTAGGTGGAAAGCAGGGCTTTGAGCTCTACAAACGCTGCTTCGGCTTGGGGAGTCCACTTGAACTTGTCAGACTTCTTCATCAGTCGGTAAAGAGGCAATGCCTTTTCACTGAGATGAGAGATGAATCAGCTCAATGCAGCCAAACAACCAGTAAGCTTATGAACATCATGCACACGCACAGGGCGTTTCATTCAGAGAATTGCTCCAATCTTTTCTGGGTTTGCGTTGATTCCTCGTCCGGAAATGAGAAAACTGAGTAACTTTCTGCCCGGGACTCCGAATGTGCATTTCGACGGATTGAGCTTGATATCATATCTTCTTAGGTTGGCAAATGTTTCAGCGAGGTCAATCAGCAAGTCAGAACCTTTACGTGACTTGACCACGATATCATCCATGTATGCTTCCATGTTCTGACTGATTTGAGTGAGCAGGCACTTCTGAATCATGCGCATGAACGTGGCACCAGTATTCTTGAGGCCGAAGGGCACGGTAATATAACAAAAGCACCCAAATGGGGTGATGAAGGCCGTTTTTATCTCATCGGGTCCATACAGTCGGATCTGATGGTACCCGGAACACGCGTCCAAAAGGGAAAGATGCTCACACCCCACAGTTGAGTCAACAATCTGGTCGATGCGGGGGAGAGGGAAGTGATCTTTCCAGTATGCCCGATTGACGTGCTTGAAATCGATACACATACGAAGTGAATCATCTTTCTTGGGGACCATGACGACATTGGCGAGCGACTCGGAGTGGTATATCTCGCGGATGAACTTAGCTGCCAAAAGTCAAGCCACCTCTTCACCAATTGCCTTCCTCTTCTCCATGGCGGACCGACGGAGGTGTTCCTTGACAGGTTTTGCTTTTGAGTCGACACGCAAATGGTGCTCAGCCAACCCCCTGGGTACACCCGGCATGTCAGATGGTTTCCATGCGAAGATGTCCTAGTTCTCACGGAGGAACTGGATGAGCGCTTCTTCCTATTTACTGTCGAGTGTTGTTGAGATGTGAGTCGGGGCGGCATTGGGGTCTTCCGGGTGAATGTTGACGGGCTTCGTTTCTCCGGCCAACTGAAATGCGGACTCTGAAGCAGGCTTCTTAGCTCGCAACAAATCACTCGGATCTGCATTCTTCTTATATTCTTCTATCTCTACTGCTGCCATCTGCTCGTCGGCAATCTTTGAGCCTTTTTTGAAGACATTCCTCTGCTCTCTGCCGATTCCCTATGACCGTGATCACTCCTCTGGGCCCTGGCATCTTCATCTTAAGATATACGTAACACGGTCGAGCCATGAAACGAGCATATGCGGTTCTGCCCAGAATTGCATGATATGCACTATGGAAATCTACCACCTCAAATGTCAACTTCTCCTTGCGATAATTCTTTGAATCACCGAAAACCACATCAAGGGTGATCGGACCGAGTGAATATGCTTTCTTTCCTGGGATGACTCCGTGGAATCGCATGTTGCTCTCACTGAGCTTGGACATCGGAATGCCCATCCCTTGGAGGGTCTCAGCATACATAATGTTCAATCCACTGCCACCATCCATTAGAACCTTGGTCAGTCGGGTGCCCCCAACGACTGGGTCGACCACCAATGCTTGCCACCCGGGGGTAGCAACGTGCTCTGGGTGATCGGACTGGTCGAATGTAATGGGAGTTTTTGACCACTTCAAATACGTCATGGTTGCCGGAGCAACCATGTCCACTTCTCCGTTGATAACTTTCAGTCGACTTTTGCTCTCCAAGTCAGCAAAAATCACCAAAGTAGCATTCACATTGGGGTAACCATCTTCTTCTTCTTTCTCTTCCTCCTTATTAGAGTCCTTCTCTAGGGTCTGACCCTCTCTGAACTGCTAAATCAGGAGCCGACACTGTCGAGTGGTATGCTTGGGTAGAATCAAGTTAACTCCTCATCTTTTTTCATGTGTATGTGACACGGTAAATCGAGGACGTCGTTACCGACCCAATCCTTCACCTTCTTGGGCACCCACGACCCCTTAGGTTTTCCTTTGAATTTTCCTTGATTCAGAACTACAGCCTTGGCGGGACCTGCAACTTCAGCCTTGCGCTTCTGCTTCCGACCAGAATTTCCACCTCCAGTGTCCTGGGAAACTGGTTTTCCTTTGCCGCTGCGGAGTCGGTCTTCCTCTTCGCCGTTAGCATACCGAGTGGCTATTTCCATTATTTGGGCCAGAGACATGTCTCCGGACCGACCGAATTTCAGGTTGAGCTCTCTGTATCGGACACCCTCTTTGAAGGCGCAAACTCTCTGGTGCTCTGACACATTTTTCTACAGTGTGATGAAGTGTAGTCCATCTCTGGATGAAGTCTCTCAAAGTCTCATTCTTCTTCTAAACATAGTGCTGCAATTCAGTCAGCCCAGCAGGTCGCTTGCAGGTGCCCTTGAATGTTTTGATAAACACTTGAGCTAACTCTTCCCAACAGAAGATACTTCCAGGGGCCAACTGATTCAACCAAGCTCTGGCCGAACCCTTAAGCATCAGGGGGAGGTGCTTCATGGCTACATCATCGTTGCCTCCACCAATTTGCACAGCCACTCGGTAATCTTCTAGCCACGTGTTAGGCTTCGACTCACCGGTGAACTTACTCACACCCGTCGCCAACCTGAAGTTGGGGGGAATCTCAGCAGCTCGGATGGCTTTGCTGAAACACCCGGGCCCAGAAACAAATGCTCTGCTTCCAATCGGACAGTCTCTGTCTTATCCTTTTCTATGTGCCCGATCCCTTTCGACCAAACATTGTACGAGGAGTGATCTCGCATCAAACCTAGGCTCTCTTGGGTCAACTGTAGCCCTTCGCTCATCACCATATGGACGCCTATCATCATATCGCCGGGGCGCGTATGTTCCGCCCCTCGGAGGGGGCGAAGGCACTCGACGGTGGTCATCACGGGCATATCGATGATCATACTGTCTGTGGCCTCGCCCCAGGTACTGGTCCTGGCGGCGACCACAATCGTCACGCCGCGGAGGCAATCTTGGGCTATGCGCCGACTAAATTGTGTCTGCAACCACCGATCTGCTATGGATCCTGTTGCGCGACTCAGAAATAACCGAGTTTTGTTCCCCCACTGCCCGAAGCAGCGCTCGGATCTGCATCAAACCTCTGCCAGCTTCTGAATGAGAGGGCTGAATTGATTCTGCTATACGCGATGTAGCTGTAAGATTCTGGATCGGAGTGCGCTATACCTGAGGTTCAGGCGGAAACAACTGCCGCGGCTGTCGACTGGATTCAGGGATCTGTCGATGAGCACGTTCGTCGAGTGAGTGTTGGAGATTTTCCAGACGCGCGTGCTCAGCTAAAGTAGCTAGGGGCGCAACCTCCAAGGCCCGAGCCTCAGAGGTCTCCCCAATGATGGCGGTGTGGAGTGCCTCCATGTTGCGACGATGCAGCTCTTCCCTTTTGCTCCGAAGTGAGAGCTTCAGGATGATATTCATCGTGATCATGCGACGGGCCATCGCCGCCGCCGCGACGGAACCCAGGCGGGATGTGAGGCGAGTTGACCATGAGGACTTCCACCGCAGGGTCACTACTTCCGCACTCGAAAAGAGTGTCCATGGAACCAGTCGACATGTCGAATGGTCCGCAGAGGGATTCGGTGGGCTCGATGGCCGCAACTTGAGGGGTGGCCGACTAGCGAGCCACCGTGTGCTTTACCCACCGCTGAAGCCGCGATCGACCGGACCGCTTGCGGGGGCGTACAGCAAGGAGAGTGGACACCGCGGGAGCCGATCGATACTGGGTCGATGGCTACCGTAGGAGGACGTCGCAGGCACTCGCGCGGAAATGCGCCGCCCCGCGGATGGGAAGGGCCTCGACGTCAAGGGGGGCTTCTTGGAGCAAGGCGGAGTCATCCGCGATGAAGACGAGCGCGCCGAGACGGATCTCGTGGTCCAAAGCCAAACCACCGCCGGAAACCATGTTGATGGAGATTGGAAAAACTGCAACCTCACCGGAAGTCGCTAAGACACCAGCCCCACGGTGGGCGCCAACTGTCGTGGGAGTAAATCTGACAGTAAGGATATGGGGTACGAAGGAGGAGGCAATGTCCTAGGTACGGCAAGGTTGTACACACGAGTTTTACGAGTTCAGTCCCCTCTCGGAGGAGGTAAACGCCCTATGTCTCGGTGCCCTGAGGCTTGTCGACTGGAATATGTGTGTGAGTTAAGGGGGTGCCAACCCTTGTGCAAGAGGAGGGGGTGGCTTATATAGAGTGCGCCAGACCCCTCCAGCCCTCAGTTACACAGGGTTCAATCTAAGTTAAGACATGGACGTTACTGGTAACGCCTGCTATGAATGACTATTAATGACCTTTAAGACTACGGAGTGAACGCCTGACCGTTGCCATCCTGGGGTGGCTTTAGATCTTCTGTACTCCGAGTGATTCTTCATATGGTTGAGTGACTCTATCTTGGTCGAGTGGAATTGGGGTATCCGACCGGAATAGCTCGTCGAGTGGATTGCACTCCAAGATGATTTCAGTCAGTATCTTCTGTTGTACTTCAAATGTCTTTGACTCTAGGGCAATGTCTTTGGGTAGGGCGTCTAGGTTAGGCCCATGACCCTACCCTAAGTACATGGCATCGTCACCCCACGTGCTGTAGTTGTTGACGGGCGGCTTCGATCGACGATGCGGGATATTGAAACCAGCGTCAGGAGATGCTGGAACCGGCTGTGGCAACGTTGCATCCATAGTCGCCGCGTGCGGGAACCAGCTACGGTGACGCTGCATCATAGTCGAGGCGTGCTGGATCCAGTCGCCAGTGTTGTTGTGATCGCGTCACCCGTGCGCTGGAACCAACATCAAGAGATGTTTGCGACCCGTGATCGTTGTGTGTTGGAACCAAACCGATTGCGATGTTGTGATCGTGTCCTTTCTGCTGGAACCGGCGAGGGCCGATGCTGCGACTGACAATGCGGGAAGCTATGATAGCCCTGCGGTGATGCTGTGACATGGCAGTGGTGCAACGAGTACGCTGCAATCGGCATGGGCCGATGCTGTGACCGATGACACATGACAGCGTTTGGTGAGAGGATTGAGCGGATGATACCAGAGCAATGACGGACATGACGGTGCTGTGAGGTCCAATGGCAACGACGTGATGTGGCGAGCGACAACACACACCGCCGTGAGCTCGCCGGGTGGTGAGGTGCTGCGAGCGACAACTTTGCTGGTTGGGGAGGTAATGCAAGCGATGGACATGACACGACGTGCTCACTGGTGGTAAGGTGCTGCGAGCGTCGAGGGCATGGTGCGGCATTTTCACGCGGGGATTTTGAGATGGCGTTGGGTGCGAGGAAGGGTGGGAGGGAAAAAGATGGAGACAAAACCCAAATCAAACGGCTACGCGCGGGTGCATTGTACGGCTCTAGAGGGGCCATTCTAGAACCTGGCCGGTCGACCTAGCAGCACGCCTGTTTCGTGCAGCAGGGTTCGACCTCCGGCTCACTCCGGCGCTCTTCCTTCAAAACGGTTTATACACGGACCCGACTCGAGTCGACTCGATCCTCTCCGATCCGCACTCCCCCCTTTCTTCTTGCGCCGGAAGGCAAGCGCCAGACCAGCGGCGACCGAGCGAGTCCAACAACAGCACCCAGCCGCACGAGATGGGGGAGCCGTCGGCCGCCCCGCCGGCGCCGACTGACGCGGAGAGGGAGGACGCCCTGGACCGGATGCTCACGCGCCTGGCCCTCGCCGAGGACGCCCGCCTCGCGCCGCTGCTCGTCCGCGTGCTCCCCTACGCCATCACTTCGTTCGCCTCCACCTCCACCTCCGTCCGGAAGCTCGTAAGTCGCCACTCCCCAGCCATTCAGCGCGAGCTCTGGGTGTCGTTCTTAGTTGGTTTAGCCCCCTTTTAGTTGGTTTAGCCTGTGTGTGGTGATTTTTTTTCCGTTGCTCCGATTTGCTCGTGAGGTCCCGGAATTCGAGCCTCGTTTACTCGGAACAGAGGAAATTCTGCTTATATTCCCTGCAGAAATTTAATTCGTACAAGTTCCCTATTATTCTGACTTAAAACCATGCGCCGTCTAATAGTCCCCTGCACCTGCTCAAGTGCTGGCCTGATACTCAGCAATACACATGCCTCCTTTCCGGTAGAAAGAATGCTTACTGCCGAGCCTGTTCTTTTGGTGCATGTTTTATATCATGTTATAACAAACATACTACATTTTTATGCGAATGAATGGCATGTAATAGAATACCACTTCTGTATTTGACTAGGCCATGGAGATTCTCAGCCACATCAACAAACGGGTGAAGCACAGGCCTGAGATTTCGCTGCCCATGCTGGATTTATGGAAGATCTATACTGAATCTGCTTCAACGTCTATTGTTCGCAACTTCTGTATTGTTTATATTGAGATGGCGTTTGAACGCCTGCCAAGTGAGGTATAGTCTTTCCCTTTGCCGGCTTCCCATTTCCTTAGCATTATTATTTTACCTTTACTGGGAAGTTAACAATACAAACTTAACAATTTGTAACAGGAGAAGGGAAACATCGCACCTGATTTGCTAATCAATATATCGAAAGTTCCAGCTCAGCATCAGGGAATTATCTTGAGACTTGTATCAAAGGTTAGTCATGTCATGCATATATTGTCCTAAAACGGGATGTGATATAGAAGTTGATCATATTGAATTATTTTTAGTTGCACTGAAAGTTTAGCTAGGATTGTTGTGTACCATAAAGTGCACATATTATTCAAGGATGTGCAGTGCAGTATTGCAGTGGATTTTTTCCCACAAGAACAAAAAAAGACATATCATGTTCCAGGTTGGACATGTGCTGTAGTTAATGACACAAATTTTATGCTTAAAGTTAATCCTCAAAATGGAGGATAGAATTATAGATTACCTGCGTTGCACATAGAAATATGACATAAGTACTTCCCTTGAGAGAATTGTGTTTTCTCTGTACCTCCATTCTCATGTGCATGTTTAGCCAAAACCAAAGTTATTTTGGCTGTGTTGATTTTAGCCCCCTTCCCATACATACATTCTGTAGCATTTGCATGATTTTGTCCTTTCGTTTTTATTTGTTGGCCAGGCTATTGGTGAATGCAACACACGTAAGGTGGATGATAACATTGCCTTAAAATATCGATCCATAAGTGGATCTGATGATGGCTTAGTTTTTGCTGACTTCTGCTTTCACACAATATTGTATCAAACGCCATCTCAAGGGTACATTCTACTTAACTGAATCAGGTAAAGTTATAATACATGTATTGAATTCAGGAGGCTGACTGTTAGCATTCTTCAGCATTGGATGCCCAGCAGGACTTTCAGTTGCCCAAGCAGATCGTGTTACTGGAAAGCTACCACTGAAAGGTGACACACTTACATCAAGAAAGGTATACCAAAGTACATGCGATTTTTCTGTTGAGCATTCATTGGGATTGTTCAGTGTATTGTATATTTTATCCCTGTGCGCGTACTGATGTCTGCACATGCATTCACACATTTAAATTGTTGAGTGTACTACCTTCACTTTCCTTCTTATGGTTGAATTTCTCATCCAATCTTTTCAGCTAGGTATCTTGAATGTTCTTGAAGCTATGCAGCTGGCATCTGACATTCTCTACCCTATTTATTTAGCTGGTGCTTCCGATAGGTACTTTCATTTCAAAATCAATTTACAATCTGTAGAAATGACTAAGTGGATCAACAATTATGCTGATCACTGTTTCAATATAGTCAAGAGTCAGTTGCTAAGAGAGGAGACGAGTTGTTAAAGCGCAAAGCTTCAACTGCGAGCTTAGAAGATGCCAAGCTTATCAATAGATTGTTTACACTATTCAATGGTATGCACTATGTATTTAATAGGGTGCTATTTATGCATTTCACATTTCAACTACAATACCCGTCCTGTGGTGTGGCATAGCTATTCCATTTTTGTGGTCTGGAATCTGACTGACCTACTTTTCTGTGGACTAAGTGACTGAATTACTGTTTGGAAATTCAGTTTGCTAGGTAGTATAATTGTGAAACAAAAACATCTAGTTTAACTTCAGTTCTCTTTCTTTTGCTTGTTTCTGTTGTCATGATCTATAGGTGAGAAAGTCATTTGTGTTTGTATGCCTGTTCTCATGCCTTCCTGGCCTGTTCTTGAACTCCCAATTGCTTACCTTTCACAAGTATGCATACCATCTAGATTCCTCCTCCATACTCACATAGTTGCATACAGCGCATGCCTGCCACTGGCATTGATCTCCATCAGCAGGCCCCCCAATTGCGTTGTTGCACACATCCATACCCACACGTGTGCATGCTTCTCTTTTCTTCTTCCCTGTTATCAACTTGGCAGTTTCGTTGCATCTTGTCTTGCTCATGTGAATCTGAATGTTTCATGGTAATGATCTCTGGTGTCACAGGTACCGCAAGTGCAGAAAATATAGCTGCAGAACTGAAAGTCGCCCCAGCACCTAGTTCATTGCGTGTTCGCCTAATGAGTGTTTTCTGCCGGTCTATTGCTGCAGCAAACGCATTTCCATACACACTTCAATGCATTTTTGGCTGCATCTATGGTATCATATCTTTACATTCTTTTATGCATTGTTATATTTTTAGTCATGGCACATGGCCAATAAACTGCATATTTAATAAGCTCTGTTGGTACTTGGTAGCAAAGGACATTTTCCTACTTATATCTCTACCAGTCATATAAGTGCATTGAAGTAGAGGAATGAAGGACATTGAACTTCACCCTTGTTCGGACTAAAACATTTTCTTTTAGGTTAAAATAGTCGTGGATAAGTTGTGTTTACAACCCTTTGGGCATTCCATTCCATTATCATGTAAAGTTGCACCATAGGCAAAAAGAATAATAATTTGAACGTGAACGGACGGACAAAAAGAAGAGTAAAGGATGTGTGGAATATAAGACAGGAAAAAGAACATTTTTTTGAGAAAGAAGGAAAAAGAACATTAAGGTCCTGCTGAATGACTCAATTTAACTTTGAACATTGTTTTCCATTCAATAATCATGCTTAAGTTGCTTTTAGAGAGCATTTTTTTGTTAAGCCTCAATATCTCACTGCCTGGTATCTGTTCTTCATGAGATGAAACACATATTTGTCCATTATGTCCATGTAGTATTCATGTGGCGGACCTATAAGTAATGGGCCTCCATCTAAGATTATCTCATTATGTCCCATTCATTTTAATTTATTAGCATGTAGTTCCAGAATGCAAAATCTCAATTTCATCATTGCCATATGTGGTGGTGACCTCAATATGTTTCTGCTATGTCTCTGCCTCCAGGAAGTGGAACCACTTCAAGGCTGAAACAGCTAGGGATGGAGTTCACTGTCTGGGTTTTTAAACATGTATGTTCAATTTGATCATATATAGTTCATCTTGTACATTCCAGCTTGCCCTTCTTCCATCAATGTTAACCCCCGCCCTTGCCGTTGTTGTAATATGGTATGGGAAGGCTGTGTATTATAATAGTTTTGTTATTGTTTTAGGCAGTAATGGACCAACTAAAGTTAATTGGCCCAGTTATCCTCAGTGGAATATTACGGTCCCTTGATGGTTCGTCCAGTACAGAAGCAGGTCTCTTGCACTTCTTATCTACTCTACTTGTTCAAACCTGCATGTGGTTTATTTCCGCATTGTTTCTTTATATTACTCGAATTTAACATCTCTTCGATGAAAAAATTGTTCATTTTGTACTCGAGAAAATATCCAATGATTTGTTGATGTCCTCCATCTCCAGATTCCACTGCTAGAGATGTCAAAATATTTGCATACCAGGCCATTGGTTTGCTCGCCTCTCGTATGCCTAATTTATTCAGGCATGCCCTTGTCATACACTTTTACTTTCTCGGCTCATATTTTGTTTCTGCTATGGGGAATGATCTACTACTTCTGTGAACATTGCAGCAACAAAACAGAAATGGCTATTCGACTCTTCACTGCTTTGAGGTTGGAGGATCAATCACTCCGCCTCACAATTCAGGAGGCAGCCACTTCCCTTGCTACAGCATATAAGGTAGTTATGGAGCACTTGCTAAAGTATGCTGTCACAGCCTATCTAAGACGCCAGCAAAGATGATTGTGAATTTTGATTCGTTGGTTGTCTTCAGTAATCAAATAACTATATTTAATGCTTGATGCAGTACATAAGTGCTAGCTTATTGTCGATTAAGTCCCTGTAATATTGTAATGCCCCATGTCCTTACATGCTAGTCTGGTATGCATGATAAACCAGGAACCTTGGCAACACAACAACTCTTAAGATTTTATCCTTGCTTCACACAAAAGGATTTTAACTGGAGTTGCTTGTCTATACACCAATGTTTGTATGCTGCAAAATCATTCATAACACCTTTCACATGTAATGTGGCCTAACCCATCTGCAGTCTAGTGTTGTTGGCTTGCTGTTACTGTTTTACTGAAAAAAATCTATAACATGCAGCTCATAATAGTTTATGAGCTGAATATTTTCTTAGCTCCGACTGTAAGGTGCTGTACCTAACTCATTACTTGTATTTAACTCATTTTGTTGCTCATGGTATCAGGGTGCTTCAATTGTAGTACGGAAGGATCTTGAGGCGCTTCTTCTGGAAAATTGTCAAGTGGTAAAGTTTATCGTTCTAATTATCTATTCACAAATACTCCCTCCGTAAACTAATATAAGAGCGTTTAGATTACTACTTTAGTGATCTAAATGCTCTTACATTAGTTTACAGAGGGAGTACTTTTATAGTCCAGAACCTAGTCGGGCTCTACGAAGGTCAAACTGAGACCTTCTCTGTATAGTTTCACTTTCACCCTATTTTCTTGGACTGGTCTGGAGATATGTGACAAAAATAATACTGAAGGAAGAAATCTAAGATATTGCGATTGGGATGATGGATTCCATTGGGTAGATGACTATTTCTTCTCCTGATTTTTGTGATGCTATGGGGCACACTTCCATTATGCATTAGAGTAGTGTGTTTAAGTTGCAGTATCTTGCTATTCTTAAGGGCTTTATTTGAGGAAATGCATGTGCCTTTAGTTGTTCGGAGACTATAATTTTCTGATGTTACATTTATATTGTAAATTTTCTTGAAGGAGCAAATTGAGGTTCGATTTTCTGCTGTAAGATGGTCAACAACGTTATACGACATGCAGCACTGCCCAAGCCGGTACATTTGCATGCTTGGAGCTTCAGATGTAAAACTGGACATAAGGTTGGTTATTGAAGATACTAGTACACATACAATATGCCAGCATGGTGCTTTGTTGCTCTTTTGTTGCTCTTTTGTTGCATTTTTGTACTGTTATACCAGATACAAGTTCATCTTCTCCTATGTACTTAACATCTGGCCATGAAATCTGTAAAACTTGGGCCTGTTGTATGCACGCTCAACTTTTTAACCCTATAGGCAATGGTAGCACCCTTAGGATCGTCTCTTTTCTAGCACAGTGCTCCGTTTGTTTGGAAATGTAAGACACACAAGCTTTCTGAGATTCTTGCCCAACAATTGTACGAATACTTCCTCCGATCCTAAATATAAGTCTTTCTAGAGATTCCAATAAGGACTACATACGGATGTATATAGACATATTTTAGAGTGTAGATCCATTCATTTTGCTCCGTATGTAGTCCCTTTTGTAGGAACGGAGGAAGTATAAAGGTTTTATTTCAAAATTAATGTTGTTGGGTTCGTATTTATTTAAAGCATCTTCCAATGGTATCAATTTTGTATCACATAACACACATATTGGTAATTGGTCAAAGGTAAATCTTGAAAAGCGTGTGTGCCTTACATTTCCAAAATGAGGGAGCAGTATCTGGACAAGTCCAATTTAGTATCAAACACTTTCGTGGATCATGCAAACCGGACTTTAGTACTACCTCCGTCCCGGTGTATAAGTCATTCACGTAGTTCTAGGTTGACAATTTAACTATCTAAATATGTATTATATGTGACAAAAAATATATATTTAGAAACTAAATCGTGTAGAAATCTAGTGATATACTTTTCATGACATATAACACATACTCCCTCTGTAAACTAATATAAAAGCGTTTAGATCACTAGTTTAGTATTCTAAACGCTCTTATATTAGTTTACGGAGGGAGTATTTAATTCCTCAAATCGATGACCTAGAACTACGCGAATGACTTATACACCGAGACGGAGGTAGTAGTTTATTGCCAATACTTCGAAGTTGATGAGAGTTGACTTGTAGTTGTACACTTGGTACTTGTAAGTTAGTATCCATGATTTTGTCCTAATACAACACACTCATGGTTTATTTTTATGATGCTAACATATTGATGCATTCCTTAAGTTCCTGTATATATATAATTGCTGCTGTTGATTCTTCTGTACACAGGGAAATGGCTCTAACAGGTCTAAATCTGTTAAATGATGAGAGGCAGTCACCTGCAATTACTGTTGATTTCAACTATCCCGATATTGTGGAGATGCTAAATTATATCTACAGCCAGCAGCCTAAGCTGCTGGAGTCTAACGATCAGAGTGATGGAAAGCTGCTATTCCCATCAAAAACATTTCTTGCAATGATCAAGTTTCTGATGAAGTGCTTTGAGGCAAGTGATATTCCAGATCTTTCGCAAGAAGATCCATCTCATTCCCCAGTAGCAAAAATGTGTGTGGTCTTAGAACATGCCATGTCATACGAAGGGTCTAGTGAACTGCATGCATTGGCCTTGAAGTCATTGGTTGATATATCCTCTCGTCAGCCAAAGGTTTTTTTTCTTCTACCTATGTTAAAAGAAGCTTAATTCTTTGTTCACATGTTTTTACCTTTTGCTTCATAAATTTTCATAATTTGCAGTTGGTATCGTCACGGTATGCCAACCGTTTACATTGGCTGAGAACTTTACTTAGTCATGTTGATTCTGATGCTCGTGAAGCTGCGGCCCGTCTGCTTGGCATTGCTTCTTCAGCACTTTCAAGCTCGGCTGCGTTGAGTCTTCTGTCTGAACTCACTTCAGCACTTGACCCAAATCATCCGTCAAGGTATGCAGGAGAAAAGTACAACCCTTTTGATGTTTTACTTATGTTGCCATACTTCTCATGTATATATTTGATTTTTGGGCCAGATTTGAGATTTACCATGGATTGTTATGCGCAATTGGGTATGTAACCGCCTGCTGTTTGAAGGAATCTTATGTAAGCTCATTCTGCTTTCCTCTCCCTCATTTTTGTAGCTTATTGCGTATCTCATTTTCTTTGCTGAATTGTGCACTTTAAATGAAATCTTAGCATATTTGCTTTCACTGCTTTCGGTGAAACTCCATCTATGCTATGCTGTTGTATTGAGAATAGGGGATAGAAATTGGCTGACATAGTCCAGAAATTCCTAGTTTGTATCTCTTGTATTATACTCCCTGTACAGAACTGATGTTTGGTCAATTCATGGGGGGTCTTTGACCATACGACGCACGTGCTCTATTCAATCAGAGGGAAGCCGTCAGGAGGGGCTTGTGCAGCTAGGTACCTAAGTGTTCTAGTTGATTGGTTGATCTCTTTGCGAGCTAGAGAAGTGATAAAGGAGATGTTCTTGCTGTCAAGAAAGAGTATATTTGAAGAGCCATTACCTAGTTCTCCTGCTTAGATGCTCGAAGATTCTTTCAGACCTGTCTATTTTGTTGTGCCTTTTGCATGATTCTGCAGATGCGCGGCTGGTATTAGAACAATAAGTATAGTATTTCTCATGAATGTTTAATAGGAAAAAAAATTATGCTTGACATTATGGAAGAAAGGAAGAAGGTACTATAAATCATGTTTGTTCTCGTCATCATGATGCAGGATTTTAACTTCTAGAAGTTTGGTTAAAGTATTTGCTGTATAGTTGGACAGTTATGATTTATGTATCCTTTGACTTTAAAAGCATTGTTTCATCAATGTAGCCTTGAAACTATTGATTTGCTCTTATACCTGATAAGTAAATGCACAGATACCTGAAGAACTGGTCCAAAAGGTTGTTGATATTCTTGTAAAAGTTGTTGAGTCTGAGGGTTCAACATTGGCATCAATTGCAATGGAATCTCTTGGCCATATTGGGCTCCGTTGTGCATTGCCTTCCATTAGTAGGAACTGCTCTGCAGGTAAAGCTGTTCAGTGTTCACCGCCTGTCTTTGCTGGTTATTTATTTAAGCTAACTTTGTTTGTCGTACAGCTGGAGTTTTAACTGTTCTGCATGAGAGATTAACAAAGCTGCTTTCCGAAAATGATACCAAAGCTATACAAAAGATCTTGGTATCACTTGGACATATTTCATGGAATGAGTTGTCCTTTTCACATCTGAAAATAGCGTTAGACTTGATTTTCAGTCTCGCGCGTTCTAAGGTACTGTTATAATTCAAATTTTCAGTGAAAAATATTACTCCTACTGTTATGACAATAATCATATTAAGGATTTCATCTATTTAGGTTGAAGATGTGCTTTTTGCATCTGGCGAGGCTCTCTCTTTCATATGGGGTGAAGTTCCTGTGACTGCAGATGTGATACTAGAAACAAACTTTGTTTCCCTTTCCCAAGCCACAAACTTTCTTACTGGTGATGCACCCCTGCTTGACTCAAGGAACTTCGGTAAAAGAAGCAGCTGTGAAGAAGCACGTACAACGGCTCAAGAAGAAATTATAAACAAGTTGTTTGATACACTAATTTATAGCAGCAGAAAAGAGGAACGCTGTGCGGGTACAGTCTGTTTGGTCTCACTCACAATGTACTGTGGTCGGCATCCGAAGATCCTTGAACTTCTTCCACAGATTCAGGTTTTTAATAAATATATAACTTCTAGATCATCATAAAGATCTTAATTTTTCTTCTTACTAAACTGTAGCACTGCATTAAACTGATCAATCATTATGCGAACATTGGTCTGTATGATTTTATGCTAATGAGCACTCACTGTCTGGGGTGCACTAGCCAGCTTAAATAGTGTGGTATACTTCTACCTGCCATCTAAAATCTGTAATAAGAGTAGCTTTTAATATACTACTCCCTCCGTTCCATATTACTCGTCGCTGATTTAGTACAACTTTGTACTAAATCAGCGACAAGTAATATGGAACGGAGGGAGTAGTATAGAAGTTCCAAGTTCTTAAGATGTTTTTTCTACCATTCTATGACCAGAAATTTCAGCATTGTAGTACTGATAACCACCTAGTCTAAGACTGAAAGATTTACTGTGCCAAAAATAAACCTCCTTTTAGAAACATATTTTAATTTTGGGCCTTTGGGGTATCTGTACCTTTTGATTGAGAGTTTTTTCTTGCTACAACGTATATGCATATACTGGTGATTAGGTTACTGTTTCCACAGCTAGCAATGTTCTTGCTTTGGAGGGAAACAGTTGTCCGTAGTGTTGACCCTCTCTCATCTTTCACCTTTCTTTTTGTACGATAATCATGCATTTCTCAATCAAATATCGGCCTTCTTCATGCCAGTGATAATTTTTTTTTTGAAACGGATGTCAGTGATAATTTTGGGCGCCTGGAAAGTGCCACTTCTTTTGTTGGTTGATTTAAAAAGTTAGAAATGCAAATTTTGTGGCCCTAGGAGGCTAGGACTCACTTGTCAGCTCATATGCGCTGGTACTGTTTTCTAGTTATGCATCTTTGCGATGGTACTTAGCATGCCTTTTCTCAGTTAGCTGTTTGCTCTGGGCTTATGGCTATCATGAACATTTGGTGTTCACTTACTTTACAGGAAGCCTTTTCTCACCTTATTGGCGATTCTAATGAGCTTACACAAGATTTGGCATCCCAAGGTATGAGTATAGTGTATGAACTTGGTGATGCTTCTATGAAAGGGCAGTTGGTTCATGCACTGGTGAATACACTGACTGGTGCAGCAAAAAAGAAAAAGGCCATTAAGGTGCATACTATTTTCTCAAATTCTACCTTTTTATGAGATCCTCAATTATCTTTTACTTAAGTATTTTTTTCTTAATGTACTTGCATTAGTTGATGGAGGATTCAGAGGTTTTTCAAGAAGGAACCATTGGCAGTAATCCTGCTGGAGGAAAGCTTAGCACATACAAGGAGCTCTGTAGTCTTGCCAATGAGATGGGACAACCTGACTTGATATACAAGTTCATGGATCTGGCTAACTATCAGGCTGCTCTCAATTCCAAGAGGGGTGCTGCTTTTGGATTTTCCAAGATAGCCAAACAAGCTGGGGAGGCACTTCAACCCCATCTGCACACCTTAATTCCTAGGCTTGTCCGATACCAATATGATCCTGATAAGAACATCCAGGTATAAAGTATTACATTCACATTATGATATTTGCCATATTCCTTTTTTTGGTGGTGCAGTGAAATTAAATTGATAGTATTATTATGTGAATATTTGCACTTCAATGTGGACGAGTCACCTTAGCTATTGGGGAATGTTGCTTGTTGCTTCTGTGAAAGATCAGATGCCTACATAATTGGCCAGCATGACTTGCCTAGATTCTTTATCTCATGTATTACTTACCAACAAGTTGGTCAGGGAGCTTGCGGAGACTCGTTTCAGTGATTAGCAAGTATTACCTTGTACAGTGGTTCCTCGAACAAATCAGAATGTTGACCACTTCTCCAAGTTTGGCTGTGCTTTTGTGTTGCCAATATAGTCATTATTTTTCATCAAATTTAGCTTGTTTGTTTCCCTCATCCTGCACTAGTCACCACCATTTTCCTGTTGCAGCAGCACACTTGGCTATAGAAGTCTTGCCTGTTGAATAATCCTGTCTGTTGTGCGAGATTGCTGTTACTTGGCCGTACCATTCATTACCATGGTCCCATATGGTTGGCCAACCAGCTGCGACATAATCAACTATTGTTGCCACCGCTGCTGCTGTGCACGCCATCCTTATTGTGCTTGAAATTAACGAAGCTTGGATTTGTAAAGAATGGATAGTGATAACGCTATAAGCATCTTTAGCTCTGCTTTTATGTTTACTAGGTACAGCGCCAATCAGTAGTATTTTGGCATCGTCTATTAGCACTCTTTGTTGATCTTCTTATTGATGTGTGCACTCATAGATTATCTAATTATGACCTAGAATATTATCTTAAGCAGCAATAAGCTTTCCTCCTAGCTGACAATTCCAGTTGCATTTCTAGGATTCAATGGGACATATCTGGAAGTTAATTGTTTCAGATCCCAAAAAGGCAATAGATGAACATTATGATGTCATAGTAGAGGATCTGTTGGTTCAATCTGGATCACGGCTTTGGCGCTCACGTGAAGCTTCTTGTCTTGCACTTGCAGACATCATCCAAGGTCGAAGATATAGTCAGGTATGTGAATATTTTGGAGTTAGTTTGAAACTTCCAGTCAGTGCACTAGGCTGCACAATCTTTTGAGAATGAAATAGAACTCACCTTTTCTTTTGTTCTTCTCAAGGTTTCTAAGCATTTGATAAAAATATGGACAACCACCTTCCGTGCGATGGATGACATAAAGGAAACCGTGCGAAATGCTGGTGACAGTTTGTGCCGAGCTGTAAGCTCATTGACAGTTAGGCTCTGTGATGTGTCACTTACTACCGCTTCTGATGCAAAAGAAACAATGAACATTGTACTTCCATTCTTGCTTTCTGAAGGCATACTCAGTAAAGTTGCAAGCGTTCAAAAAGCATCTATAAATTTGGTCATGAAGCTTGCCAAGGTATTATCAGTGGTGAAAGTTATAATGTTTAACTGCACTTATACCATAATGTGTCAGATGTAGCATCTAATGCTATTAAGTTTCAGTGTTAGTTTCTGAGAGTTCTGTTTTATCTTAACAAATTAAGCGAACACGAGATCATAGATTACAATGGAATTTCTTCCCAGGAGGGTGCTGATGTGAAAACATCGCACTGATTGATTGTTTTTATGGTGAACTTTATATTTTTGCAGTACACTGAAACTTAAATAAACTGCAAGTAATCTATGTTCTTTCTTCTTGGTGGCCAAGAGTTATATCCTTGATAGATGGAGAAAAAACTGTTACTAATTAGCTTGGAATGGTGGAAGTCTTGAAGTATAGGGTTTTCTAGCAGTTGGCTGAAGCTTTGACAGGCTGGATTAGTTGACTGAGGAAGGAAAAGGAGTCTGATCTTGATAGTATATCCTGCTTCCTTATTTCAATTTGCTTACTTCTTTTACTTGTGGGAAGTAGTCCTAATGTACACTCAGTAACTTTGCTACCTTCATGTGCCAGTTTTGTTAGGTTGGACAGACTTTTGGACTGTCTTGGTTCCTGTGGAACCTTATATGTTTGCATGTGAATTCCTTTGTTTGACCTTACTATATTTCAGTAGGTCTCTCCCCTACTATTCTCCTCCCTAGTAGGATTGTAGTATTGATGTCGTTGGTTAATTGCATCCAAAGCATTGTTATGGTTTGCTTATGCATGGCCTATAACATACTGTTAGTGCTCATGCTCCTATGTGTCTCTTTAATGAAAAGAATAAAGAAAAGCAAAATCTTCAGTTTATGACTTCTTGATGTTCATAGGGGGCTGGCATTGCCTTGCGGCCACATCTGTCAGAACTTGTTAGTTGTATGCTTGAATGTTTGTCAAGTTTGGAGGATCAAAGGTTAAACTATGTTGAGGTATGCTACTTTTGGTGGTTTTTGTAGGAAAGTTGATGTCTTATTACTTATTAAGTCTACCATGTTATTTCTGTTCTGTACTCACTCCTGTATTTGGACGAAAGATGCATGCAGGAAATGCTGGCATCCAAACCGAGAAGCTTGACAGCTTGCGTGTAGCTGTAGCAAAAGATTCTCCAATGTGGGAAACCCTTGATATATGTATCAAAGTTGTTGACACAAATTCACTCGAGCTATTGATTCCTCGCCTGGCTCAAATGGTTAGATCTGCTGTTGGTCTTAATACAAGGTTAGTTTTCATGCTAATATGGGCCTTGTAGTATTCATGATAGTACCATTTCACTTCACTTACTGTAATCTTACCCTGTCATTGTTGCCTGATTTCAGGGTTGGTGTTGCTAGCTTCATCACCTTGCTGGTACAGAAGGTCATGATTAACATCAAGCCATACACGGTGATGTTACTGAAATTACTTTATACTGCTGTTCTGGAGGAAAGGAGTTCTGCAGCCAAAAGGGCCTTTGCGTCTTCTTGTGCTGCAGTTTTGAAATATGCCAGCCAATCTCAGGCTCAGAAACTTATTGAAGACACCGCTTCTCTGCATTTAGGTGAAAAAAGTTCTCAGTTATCTGGTGCAGTTCTTATTAAATCGTACTTGAGCAATGCAGCAGATGTTATTAGTGGATACAATGCAGTGGTTATCCCTGTAATTTTTTCTTCAAGGTATGTGAACGACATTTCTTAAGTCTTAACCTTTCATCTTGAGTTCTGAAACTAATATGTCAGCAATTCATGATCTTATGATCATTAAAACTACAAAAGCAGTTCCCTGTAGTCTACGCACTTACTGGATCTCAAATAACAAAACTTCTTTCAGATTTGATGATGATAAAGAGACCAGTGCCTTGTATGGAGAACTTTGGGAGGATATTCCTAGCAGTGAAAAAGTAACCCTTCAGCTTTATTTACCAGAAATTGTATCCCTTTTGTGCGATTGCATGTCCTCATCATCATGGGCTGGCAAGAGAAAGGTGTAGTCTCTGTCACTGATTTTCTATTCATACAAATAAATTGGTGACAGTTAAAAATGCTGTAACTTGTATACTTACCATACTATGGTTATTGCAGTCAGCCAAGGCTACAAAAAGTCTATGTGATGCCCTTGGAGAACCTGTTTCTGCGCACCACCATAATATTCTCAAATCACTTCTGAAAGAACTACCAGGTCGATTTTGGGAGGTAATTCATACTATTACTTGTAAATTTTTAATGGAAACACTGGTTTGAGTGACTATGCCACATGCGTGCACAAGTTATGTGCACTTTACATCAATTTTCCCTGCAATCCTCTAACCAACCATTCTACAAGTAATAACTAACTTATACATCACCAAGGGCTAAAAACGTTGCTCCAACAGATGATGTAGATGCAACAAAAATTTACATCACCTCCTCCAAGTGATATACTCCCTCCGTTCCTAAATATAAGTCTTTGTAGAGATCCACTATGAACCACATACGGATGTATATAGATGCATTTTAGAGTGTAGATTCATTTATTTTGCTCCGTATGTAATCCATAGTAAAATCTCTACAAAGACCTATATTTAGGAACGGAGGGAGTAAAATACAACACTTGGAGATGCAAATTTGCATCCCCATGCCACTGGTGACGTAAAAACCTGTCCGCGCGCCAACCGCCCTTCATTTTGTTTCCCATCCGCCGCCCGCCCGCGCGCCGCCGCCGCGCAGCTGAGCCCACCGCGTGCCGCCACCGCCGCGCCACCGTCAGATCCCGGCGCTCCACCACCCCCGTCGCCGGTTCCACCGCTACTGCGCCTCCGCCCTCCACCAAATCGGCCGATACCGCCGCCACCCGTCCTCCTTCGGCTGCCGCCGTCGCTAACCGATTCTG
>NC_041388.1:255300650-255337882 GCF_002162155.2 Triticum dicoccoides
CCAGCTCTGGCCCCTCCCCTACCCATTCCAGTTCGCCGCCGGCCATCCCCACCGCCCGAATCCGGCCATCGGCCGCGCAGGAGCAGAGGAGGCTGCCGGACGCGCGTGGCGGTCGCGCGCGCTTCTAGAAGGCGCTCATGACCGCGCTGCTCCGCCTCGACGCCGTCCCGGGCCACGACCTGGCAGGCGGCGTCCATGGAGGAGGAGGTGAGGAAGAGTGGCTGGGGCAGAGGAGGAGCGGCAGCGGCAGCTAGCACTGTGCAGCAGAGGAGGAGCGGCAGCTCGATTTGCTCGGCAGCTGGCGGCGCGCGAGAGCATCGGCCATTTGATCGGTGGTTCAGTTTCGACAGTAGGTTCAGTTTTGACAGTAGGTTCAATTTCAACAGTAGGTTCAGTTTACATCATCAATTACACATCACCTATTGGAGTTGGACTTTTACGTCACCAATATACATCATCTGTTGGAGTTGCCTCTTTTTTGGAGATGTAAAATGCACTTTTTGGTGAAGTAAATTATACAACACCTAGTTTTACATCTCCAAATTTGCATCATCTATTGAAGATGCTCTGAGAGTGGTGAGGATGAATAAAATTCAGTGAGCGAGAGAAATTTTGAAACTGCCATCCCATGTAACTAAAGTTATGTACCATAATCTCCTTTGTTTTGTTAAATAAAATTCGTATGGTAATATCTGTCCTTATCATCCTTCCAGGGAAAAGATGCTGTTCTGGATGCACTAGCTTCACTGTGTTTGTGCTGCCACGCTGCTATAACCGCAGATGAACCCACTATGCCTAGTGTTATTCTGAATGCTGTTTGTGCTGCATGCAGTAGGAAGCCGAAATTGTACCGTGAAGCAGCTTTCTCGTGTTTACAACAAGTAATTCTCTTTTCCATTCCTTCATTTCTATATGAATGTAAAAACTTGTCATAATTGGCTGATGTTCCTTATGTTCAAGAACAAAGATTCTTGTCTGTTACACAATTGTCAGCATAACCACATACTCAAAAAAATTATGATGTAAACTTGAAGCATGATATAACTAAATTACCTCAGGGCTTTTCCTTCCGGTGTATTAACTGAATAGGAGAAGAAAAGTTTCCTGAAAAGACTGCAAAAAAGATCTGTTTCTCGAGATATGCTGTGGAGGCATCTAAATTGGAATGATGGTATTGTTGATAATGTTGCCACTTATTAGTTTGCATAGACAAGCATCTCTAATAAATCTGCTCCATGGGAATTTAATACCACAATTTTGTTTATGATCAGCAGTCCATCGATTTTTGGCATTATATGTATATAATTTAGAATCAGTACCATTTACTTGGTTTTTATTTGCTTCTTTCTTTTCAGGTGATCACTGCATTCAAAGATCCAGGATTCTTCAATAGTGTTTTCCCTATGTTGTATGAGGTTTCTAATCAGTCTGTCATTTTTAAGACAACAAGGAGTTCATCTTCACTAAGTACATCTGCTGCTGCTGGTCAGTCGTTATTTGGGCTCTTTCGAACTAGGTCCCATGCTAAAAAATTCCTTTAATACTCCATTTTTTTCTACTCCCCTCTGTTCCTAAATATTTGTCTTTTTAGAGATTTCAAATGGACTGCCACATATGGATGTATATAGACATATTTTAGAGTGTAGATTCACTCATTTTTCTCCGTATGTAGTCACTTGTTGAAATCTCTAGAAAGACAAATATTTAGGAATGGAGGGAGTATCATATAAACACAGTATGGTAATTTATATCATAACAAAGAAAATTGAGATCCTGACGAGGAAGTTTATAACACCCTGCATGCGAATATTGATACCCTTTTATGCTCGTACTGACTTATGTATTGGTCTTCTTTTCTGCAGAGCAAGATGAAAGTGCAAGTGTCTCCGTTTCTCTCCACAAGGTGCTCAACTGTGCTGCATCTAGCATCACTATTGCTTTGCCACAAGATATTATCCACCAAAAGAAGAATATGTTAGAGGTTCTGTTGAACTCTCTTTCACCCGAGGAGGGTTGGCAAGGTATGTTTTGTATGCAGGATCGGTGATATATTCTGAGCAACTGTTTTACAAATAGATCTGCATTGATACTTGAAAACTATCACCGTGACACTTATCTGGGTTTTCATGAGCAGTTAAATTGTCATCCTTCTTGTGTATCAAAGAATTGTGCTACAAATTTTCGGATTCTGGTGGTAGCACGGCGTGGCCTGAAGGCACAGATGATTTTGTTCAGGAGGTACATCACATAGTTGTTTGGTACCATATCCGATATTTGGTCATTTCTTCGTTGTTCTGACAAATTTCTTTTACCCTGGGTATCCAAACTCAGATGTTTCATTCAGTGGCGTCAAAAGTAGTAGACTCCATACGCTTAGTTAAGATTGCTCAGGTAATCTTCTATGCTCACCAACTGATACTGCATCATCTTTACTCATTTTTATGTTAGTTCAGTATTGCTTGGTACTCCCTCCGTTCCTAAATATAAGCCCTTTTAGAGATTCCAATAAGGAGTACATACGGAGCAAAATGAGTGAATCTACACTTTAAAATATGTTTATATACATCGTATGTAGTTCATATTGAAATAGCTAAAAGGGCTTATATTTAGAAACAGAGGGATTCTAATACCGACGTCACTGGCATTGAGCCTCGAGTCCCACATGCTATCACAATCACTATTTATCGTCCAGGAAGGACTTTGGTCCTTACGAGTTGTGTTTTTTTCCCCGCAGGTTCATGTTGCTGCTTCAGAGTGCCTTCTTGAGTTGATCAAATTGTATAGAGACTTCCCGTTGGAAGAGAGAAGAGAGGCCAAGTTTGAGGGTGAACTAATCCAACTCTGCGAGTCAGAAAAAAGTGAACAGGCAAAGGCACTTTTGAAGCAATGCTTGGCTGCTCTCAAAGAGCTCACTGGCGTAACCATGACGATAGGTTAGATGTACTCTTTTTCGATACATGTAAAATCTGCTACATGAAAATGCTGCCAGTGGCACACTTGAAATTTATGGCAAAGTGGTTGCATTGCACGTTTTTCAGCTATGCAATACGAAAATTAGCAATTTATTAGAGTTCGGTTAATTATTTTCCATTTTCATACACTTCTCTGTGAGGTCACAACTTTCTTTCTGTTATGACGAAGAGGGCTCTGATTATTCAAGGTCATATGAGAACTGAGATACAAATTGAGAGTACATATCAATGTTTCATGATAAGTTTCACCTGACCCGAGTAAATTGATGCGGTATACAACAACCAAAATGGCTTGCGTAAATGCATATGCTAGACGGACAGCAATGACGTGTACTACCCCTTGTGGAGTTCCAGTATGACAATCAGGCCGTTAGCCTGCACAAAGCTGTTGCAGTCTTGGAGCCTGACGGGCGGTCCAGGTGCTTGCAGATGTAGTCGCCAGCGTCCATGAGCTTGCCGAGGTCGACGTTGGTCTCTATCCCCAGGCCGTGAAGCATGTACACCACGTCCTCCGTCGCCACGTTGCCCGTGGCGCCCTTCGCGTATGGGCACCCTCCAAGGCCCGACACAGACGAGTCCACTACGCCGATCCCCATCTGGCAATGGCAACATTGTGAAAACCGAGTCAGGACAGCAAGGCTTGCTGACCGACTCGCTGTTTTCAGCTCGGTTATTATTATTACCTGGAGAGAGACTAGGATGTTGGCAAGGGCTTGGCCATATGTATCGTGGAAGTGAACGGCCAGCTTGTCTGCCGGAACGACAGCCATGACCGCCTCCAGCATAGGAACTACCCTGCCTGAAACAAAACAGCCCATGTATGTTAACAGTGTGCAAAATCTGAACAAACAAAAAGCCTCAAGAAATCGACAGTTCTGCATCACAGTATGGTGGTACTCGGCGAATGCGATAACGTACCTGGCGTACCGACACCAATCGTGTCACCGAGTGAAATCTCCGCGCAACCCATGTCGTAGAGTTCCTTGGCAACATATGCTACCTTTGATGGATGCACAGCGCCTTCCACGGGGCAGCCCACCACACATGAAACATACCTACCACAATCAGAGGATGGACGACTTCAGAACAGATTCAGTAATCAAGCTATTCGTTCACACTTGCTTTGGACTTAGGCAGCTTACCCGCGGATACGTATTCCATGTTTCTTGGCAGCAGAAGTAACATCACGGTACCGAGCAAGGCTTTCCTCGATGGTGCAGTTGATGTTCGACTTAGAGAAGGATTCAGAGGCGGATGCAAAAACCGCAACTTCTTTTGCACCAGCTGCAACAGCAGCCTCAAATCCCTGCAAATGAAATCGCTTCATCACTACAGAATATGTCAAGTGCATTGCAACTTCTTTTGCATGTCATTTGCAGTGATTTGAGGCTGCTCTGAGAAGGATTTGAAGCGTAAAAAAAAACTATGCACAAAAGTCTACAGAAATGGGCATACTCTGAGGTTAGGAGTTAACACAGGAAACCGCACATCTGGCGCATGCTGGATACCTTCAAGGACATCCTTTGCATCAGCTAGCTGCACTTCCAAAATAAAGTTATCATTAGTTTTGCCGTATCTTTGGTCTGTAACTGTCTATCTATTATGCATGCTAGCACAACTTCACAAGAGAAAAATGGAAGTTAAATGGAACAATTTCTGAAAAAAATGTAACCAAGCAATTAACTCATAATCCTGCATGGACATACTTTAATTCGTTGAATAAGAGAAGGTATATTACTGTACCTTCCACCAGCAGGTTTTAGATATTTCAAAAAGCTAACTACTGTGCATGTTACGCAGCTTCATCTAGTTTAGGTACACCATAAATTACCTGCGGCACCCATCTTGGGGAAACAAAACTTGTGGCTTCAACTACTGACAGGCCAGAAGCCACCAACTTGTGTATCAGCTCAATCTTTACTGATGTCGGTACAATGTTCTTCTCATTCTGCAGACCATCTCGTGGTCCAACCTCAACCACCTTCACAAACCTTGGGAGATCCCACGAAACCTGAAAAATCAGTTATTCATCGACTGAGCAAAGGGGAAAACATCTGGGTAGTAATGATTCTTCTTTATTATGCTTTCAGCCGAAACTTGCATGAGTTCAAACAGTACTAGAAAGTTATGACTTTGCGGCTTAGTTTGCGGTTGATGAACTATGTTGCGCTGCGCTGTGCTTATTTTGTAATCTGTTGTGGAAAAATAGCCACGAAACTAGGGATAAGTTGGTTAAACAAACAGTAAGATAGACAAAAGCTAGTTGGGTATACTAAAGTTGAGTCATCTATTTTGGAACGGAGGGAGTAGATGTCACTTCCTTGCTTCTGTTTTTTTAAGGAGTCCTTGCTTCTGTTAGAGGAGGTGCAACCAGACATAAAATAGGGAAGCAAAATTGAATGCATACATCATCCACTATGAAATTTCACAACTTAACTTACCTTTTGTGGAAGAGTTCTAAACTCCATATCCGCTCCATTGCAGGACGAGTCGGTATACTGGCCTTGCAGATGCCATGAGTGGGAAGTGCTGTGAAAGAGCGTCTGGTTGTTGCCACTGTTGCTGGGCGTGTAACTGAAAGCAGTACAGATAAAAAAGATACTATTACTGAATGGTTGCTCACATCTGGAGATACTGGTTAAAAAAATGTGAAAAATAAAACACCGGATAAAATGGCAAGTATGAGATGAAGCATTTGGTGTTGAATGACAGGAAAACTTACTTGCCGGTGCTGCGGTCATCAGCTGTTGATCTGCAGGCACTTTGGCAGAACCTTCCAAGTCTATTAATACTCAACTTTGGCAGGTCCCCAAGGCCAAGTGGCTCCTCGAGGCTCGACATTCTGGAAACATAAATGAACAATTGAAGAGTGTGAATAACAATGCTGGCATGTACCTAAGTTTCTTTGTCTGCAGTGCCGAAAGCATCTGAAACATCGAAGGATACAAAATTGCAAACATCGAAGGATGGTATGACCAGTGGAGCCCACATCCCTCAAAAACAAAAAGAGTTACTATCATCACACACCATTTCAAACCGGCCGGATGTTTCTCAGATATCGATTTCACGCGGGTGCGCTAACTAGCAAGCTGGATTGCTAGTGCTATCATTTCATCAGCTGGGTTCCCCAGTGAAAGAGGATTAGGGTATGGAGCTGTGGCAGAGAGCAACGCTGACTCTTCAGCAACAAAGATTGCTCTGGTTCTTTGGAAGTGAAATTTTGAATTGAAGCATGAAGCCGGTTGGAACATGGAATGAAACATTGCATCCAGGCACTCGCAAGTTCATTCCAGATTTCTCCGCCTTACAATAAATCTAGGCACTTGCTTGCTGAAAAAAGAAACAGGAACGGGGGAAGAACCAAGAACCAAGAAAGGCACCTTGATCGATGGATGAATTCGAAGCCGATCCGACGGAGTACGAGCCACAACGCCTGACGTGGTATAGGGCAGCAGACTCGCGCTCGCTTGAATCCGACGAAAAGATCGCGGAGGTCGCGGCACCCGCTAAAATGGAGGTCGCAGCTGCACCACCGCGTCTCCGCCAAGGGAAAGGGGCCGGAACCCGGCCGGCGCCGCGTCCACCTGAAAGGAGAGTGGACCCGGTCTTCGGCGGGAGACGCGTCGTGGCGCCGCGGGGCCGGGTGTTAGTGGGAGCGGGTCTAGGGACCGGGTTTATGGAGAGGCAGGATGTTTGGCGGAGGGCTTGGTGGGAGTTGTGGAGGCAACGGCGTTGGCTGGTGCCTTTCAGTTGGGTGAGCGGCCACCAAACCACGCGCGATCCTGCCGGGTTCTCGGATCCGCCACGCGGGCCGTGCCCGTTAAGTTGGATTCGCGTTGGAGAAATGGATCGAGTAGGTGGAAGTCGGTGCGCAAATATGCATCCCTTGGACAATGGGTCGGTGATTGTAGTTGCGTGTTTTGTGGTTTTGGTGGCTTGAGCCGACAGAATATTTCTGGGTTTTTTCTCTAAAACTTTGGGTGGTGATATCGGGTCGGACGTGAGACCCGGTTGGCGGATGTATGCTGCTGAATGAATTCTCTAGATGCAAACGTGGTCGACACTACTCCAAGAAAACTGGGATCTTATTTTCCTCTTTTTGATGGGAAACTGGGTTCTTATTGGTGGTGCATGTGGTTTGGATGGATTTCCTCGTGTTTTATGTGGCGGAGAATGTTATCTCATTTAATGTTTGGTTGAGTTAGATACCACGTTTGCGGTTAAGACTAGTCATAATGGGGAGTAACTTAGACTAGTAACATCATATTTTACTAGACTATGTTACTACCTCCATAGTGGGTAGTAACATATGTGCGTTGTCATGTTATGGTTCATTTATTAGCCTATAGACTCATATTGTCTTGGTATGTGTGATGTTACAGTAACTAGCTAAGTTATCACGATTACCTCTCTCATCATTAAATAAGTGCCACATAAGCAAAATTATCTTGAAAAGTGTGATGTTAGGCTGGTCATAGTGGGGAGTAACTTATACTAGTGTCATGCATATGACACTAGTCTAAGTTACTACCTTTATAATGCAAAGTAACATAGTAGTAGTGTCATAGATAGCTTCATTTATTAGCTTGTAGACTCATCTTGTATTGAGAAACGCTATGTCACAGTAACATATTATGTTACTACTTCTCATTAATTACTTGCCACATAAGTAAAAAAATTCTTGGAGTGCGCTATGTTACTCGCTAAGTTACTCCCACTATGACCAGGCTTACTCTCACTATGGCCAGCCTAAAAGTGCACATGATGTAGATATGTTATTAAACTAGAGGATACAGCGCGCGTTGCCGTGAGAATTGGTTGATAAATGTTTGAATTGATACTTCCTCCTTCCATCTATATAGGACCTAATGCGTTTTCAAGATCACTTTTGACTGTTGACAAGATTAATATTACATGAGATGTATAATGTGAAAATTATATCATCAGAATCTCCTTTCACATACGAATTTAACAGTATACTTTATGTAAGTTATATGTCATATATTATTGCTCTAAAATTTGATTAAAGTTAGCCTCGAAAAACACATTAGGCCCTATATAGATAGAAAAAAGGAGTAACATAAGAATCAAAATTAAAAATACATGTGAACCAACTCGTGCTTGGATGGTTAGGAGGACAGTGCTATTCTCAACCCACAAGAGTTCAATTCCTAAACCTGACACTGGTGCTCGCATTTTTTGGATTTATTTCAGGTCTTCCGGCAATATGCGTTCAGTGAGAGGAGATGTTCTCGTCGACTATGAAGATGTATGTGTCGGCTTAGTCTCTCAGAGGTGTTCATAGGGGTAAGGTGTGCGTGCATGTATTCATAAGGATGAGTGTATGTGCGTATGTATGAGCATCTTCCTCTGTTCTATGTTCAATAAAATAAAATAAAAATACATATGCCATTTTATTTGATTATGTTTAGTTGTAATAATATTTATTAAATTATGTGAACTATGCATAGATCAGATGGTTATGTTTCTTATGGTGGAACCAACCCACCAAAGTTCAAGTCCTAGACTCGGCACTCGTGCTCGTATTTATGTTCGGTGCGCAAATATGGACCTCTTCGACATTGGGTCGGTGATTGTACTAGTTGCATGTGTTTCTGGGTTTTGTGGGTTGAGCCGACATAATATTTGTGGTTTTCCTAAAACTTTGGGTGCTGATATCGGGTCAAACGTGAGACCCGGTTGGCAGATGTATGCTGTTCAATGAATTCTCTAGATGCAAACATGGTCGACACTACTCCAAGAAAACTGGGGTCTTTTTTCCCCCTCGTTTTGATGGGAAACTGGGATCTTATTGGTGGTGCATGTGGTCTGGATGTATTTCCTCGTGTTTTATGTGGCGGAGAATGGCGTCTCATTTAAATTCGGTTGAGTTAGGCATCTCCAACAGCAACCCTTAAGAAATTTCCCGCATTTGTCCGCGGACAGGGATCAATCCATGGACATGGATGCGGGAGGTCAAAATCCAATGCTAGCCGCGTACATTTCAAACTATTTTTCAATAAACCGGATGAAATTTATGCAAACGCGGTCGGATTTTGTTGGGGATATAACTACCAGGTATGACCCGCCCAGAAGGGGCCGGGTCAATCCTAACGGCGGGTTACTAAAAGTTCAGTGAATATACAAGGCGATGGTTTAGTATAAGGCTTGTAGTAGGCCCAAGCCCAGAGGCGGCTTGAGGCCCATGATTGTAAACCGCCATAAGTAAGAAAGGCTTGTAAAGAAAGGCATGTGAGGGAAGTCACCGAGCCGGACACGTTATATGAGCCGGCCGGGACTCTGTAGGCCGCTAGGAGTCAACCCATGTATATAAGGAGACGAACCGGGGGCGGCTTAGGGAAAGAAACAAGAGATCGAGAAGCCAAGCTAGCGTATTTCGCTCCTTGGTCATCGAAACCTAGCAATACCACATCAACTGGACTAGGATTTACCTTCACCGCAAGGGGCCGAACCAGTATAAACCTTTTGTGTCCTTTGTCCCGATTAACCCCTTTAAGCTTTCTAGTTGCGATGGCTCCACGACTAAGTTCTTTCACTAAGACATCCACCGTGACAATTCCATGATAGTTGGCGCCCACCGTGGGGCCAGCGCATGGTGGATTTGAGTTCTTGAAGGGCAACTTCGAAGGGCTCAAGGGATACGCTGTGGGCCGGATGACCAAGAGTCGTCGCGGCAAGCTCTACATCGACGACGAAGGCTGGGGCTCCGACGCTGGCTCAATTGAGTACGGATATAGGGTCCCCTTCGGCGGAATCCACGTCTTCATCGGTCGGATCGGCGAGCCAGGCCCTGAGCCGGACATCTGCACCAACCTCATCGAGACGGCTCAGCGCGCTAGATCCGCCCGGGCTCAACCCGCTATGAGGCGTGCCTTCGTGGGTTGCATCCATGAAGGGGAATTTTCTGAAGGATCGGTGGACGGTGGTGAGACGGCCGTTTGTTCTGATGGTGAGTCGTCCGCAGGCGAAACAGATTCTTTGTATCAGTTGCAAGACGGCGGGCTTGGGGGCTGTTCCGATGGCAGCAGTATTCCGGACCCCACTGAGCCGCTGAATTGAGCCGGAGTCTTCATGGCTGGCACTCAACCTGGTCAGAATTCTACGGCTGCGGCAGCCATAACCACCGGGTCAGCAGCGGCCGGGTCAGGAGACCCCGTGCGCCCACCAGCTCAGGTATTAATGGACCTCATGGATAGGATGACGACCCTGTTGACTTCTGTGGTTTAGTCGGCGGATAAGGCTCAGCATGACACAGAAGTAGCACGACTACACGGAGAGGTAGCACAAGCCAAGGAAAATTTAGCAGTGGAAGATGTCATGATGGCCGCAGAACGGGCGACTCTGGATGCATGTGCTCAGCAGCTTCAAGCGGAGACTTTCCGGCTCTCTGTGGATCTGAATGCGTCAAACGAGGTCATGAGGAGGAGCACCAGAAGGCTCAATCACGCCTGCCTCTGACTTATGATCCTAGGAACCTTTTTCACACACCCGGGGCTGGTCCCAGTAACCCGCCGGAGACAAACCGGATCACAACACCCGGGGCTGGGGCGCCGGTTCAACCACGGGCCATGGAGCCGCCACGTGTGAATACTGCTCCGCCTCACTACACACCAATACCACCGGGTCACTTCTCTAACCCTTTGGAGAATTTAATTGCTGTGTCGGCTTGTTTGGCGGCTCTCCCAATGGAAGGTGACTCTCCGACGGTAATCGAAATATGAAGGGTCAGAGAACTTCTTCAGACAGCTCTGGCACAGCAGGATGCGTATTCTTACAGCCGGGATAGAATCCATTCAACCCCTCGACCAAGCCGGAGCCCAAGCTATAGCAGGCATATGGACTCAGCGGCCATGTCGAGCAACGCCCAGCACCGTAACCAACCACACGGGCATGACCCGGCCCCGGGCGGAGCCCTTAACTTGGCGGACCAGGAGAGGATCCATCAAGAGGCTGAACGGGCGGTTCAGCAGGCGGCTGAGCAGGCTTTCCCGGTTTATCCAGCGACCTCTATTGAGGCTGGGGTGGCCACCAGGACAGGAGGCGTCCCTTGTCTTGTGCCGGCTTTGCATAATGAGCGCTTGCCAAAGAATTTTAAGGGGCCTCATAAGGTGCCCAATTACACAGCCGACTTGCAACCCGGAGCGTGGATTGAAAGTTACGAGATGGCCATGGAGTTATTAGAGGTCAATGATGCATCAATGGCCAAATACTTCACCATGATGTTGGATGGAATAGCTCGTACTTGGTTAAAGGGGTTGCCGCCCAACTCCAACGGCTCATGGGCAGAGCTAAAGGCCTGGTTCATTCAGAACTTCAAAGACACCTGCAAACAACCCATGTCGATGTGGACTTGACCAACTGCAAGCAAGAGGAAGGCGAATCCATGACCCATTGGGTGCGCCGGGTTAAGGAAATAATACATTCATCTGATAAGATGGATGCCGGCTCCGCGGTCTTAATGTTAGAGAAAAATTGCCGTTTTGAACCCCTGAAACAGAAGTTGGGGCGGCTCAAGCGTGACTGTAATGACATGGGCCAGCTGATGACGGCTCTCGTCAAGTACGCCGATTCTGACAGTACCAAGGACCCCGCGTCTGATGAAGAGAAGACAGGGAAGGGAAATAAGAACAACAATGGAAAGGGTCACCAGCACAACCCGGCGAATCAAGGAGGTAACAAATGTAAGGCTGACGAGTTTGTGGCTAACACCAATACATAGGGCAACAATCAACGACACAAGGGGAGGCCGCCTCCACGGTCTGGCGGGTCAGGTCCCACCCTTGAGCAGCTGCTAAACGAACCTTGTCCAAGACACGGTACCCGGGAGAAGCCGGCTACCCATCTATGGAAAGACTATACGATCATGAAGGCTTTTAAGAATTATAACATATTCGATGGTAACCACGGACTTGGCGGCGGTTCAAGTGGTGGCGGCTTTCATGGCCCGGGCGCCGGCTCAGGCGGTGGCGGTTTTCATGGCCAGGGCCATCCGAGTAATCAAGGCGGCTATAATCAGCAATCCGGCCAGGGCAGTCAGCAACAGCAGCAACAGTCCGGGTATCAGAGTAACCCAAAACAGCTGAACAGTGGGCAGTACCACGTGTTTACCACCAGTTTGTGCAAGAGGGGTCAGAAGCTTCATAAGACTGTTGTAAATGCTGTTGAGCCGGCGGTTCCACGTTATTTGAGATGGTCTGAACAGCCTATTGTGTGGAGTAGGGAGGATCACCCACCCCAGATTGATAATCCGGGTCATCTGGCTTTAGTGGTGGCGCCTCGGGTTGGTGGATATAAGTTCACTAAAGTGCTCATGGACGGAGGCAGTAGCATCAACATCCTTTATTATGAGACGTTCCGTCACATGGGGTTAACTAATAAGAGTCTTAAAACATCCAACACTGTTTTTCATGGGGTAGTGCCTGGTAAGTCGGCGTACCCAGTTGGAAAGATTGAGCTGGAAGTAGCCTTTGGAGATGAGTATGATTCTAGGTCTGAGAAGTTAACCTTTGAAGTGGTTAAGATCAAAAGCCCATGTCACGCTCTGTTTGGACGGCCGGCTTATGCTAAGTTCATGGCTCGGCCGTGTTATGTGTATCTGCAGCTCAAAATGTCGGGTTATAAGGGCACTATCACGGTACATGGAAGCAGGAAAATAGCCTTGGAATGTGAAGAAGGTGATGCCGCTTATGCCGAGTCTGTTTGTGCAACCAAGGAGTTGAAGTTTTATAAGGATAACGTTGACCCGGCAGACATGACATCTTTGAAAAAGCCAACTGCGGAACATGAGCCGACGTTGAAATTCAAACCAGCTGATGACACCAAGATGATTGATTTCGTGCCTGGCGATTCATCCAGACAGTTCATTATCAATGCTAACTTGGATCCAAAATAGGAAAGCGCGCTCATCGAGTTCATCCATGAGAACCGGGACATCTTTGCATGAAAGCCTTCTGACATGCTGGGTGTACCGAGAGAACTCGCTGAGCACACTCTCAATATTGATCCAAAGTTTAAGCCGGTCCGACAATTTCTTCAGCGGTTTAACAAGGAAAGGCGCAAGGCTATCGGGGAAGAGGTGGCCTGGCTCTTGGTGGCCGGGTTCATTGTTGAAGTTTTTCACCAGAGTGGTTGGCTAACCCGGTGCTTGTGCTTAAAAAGAACGGCACCTGGAGCATGTGTGTGGATTACACAGATTTGAACAAAGCTTGTCCGGCTGACCCCTTTGCTCTCCCTCGTATTAATCAAATCATTGATGCTACGATGGGTTGTGAGCGTTTGAGTTTTTTGGATTCTTACTCTGGTTATCATCAGATCAAGATGGCAGTTAAGGACCAGGAGAAGACAACTTTCATCACTCCATTTGGAGCCTTCTTCTATGTGTCTATGCCTTTTGGGCTTAAGAGTGCCTATGTGACTTATCAGCGGTGTGTACAGAATTGCCTTCATAAACAGATTGGACGTAATGTTCATGCTTATGTGGATGACATAGTGGTGAAATCCAGAGAGAAGGAAACCTTGGTAGTTGATCTGAAGGAAACCTTTGATAACCTCCGGGTCTACAAGATGATACTTAACCCGTCCAAGTGTGTTTTTGGAGTCCCAGCTGGCAAGCTCTTGGGTTTTTTGGTGTCTAATAGAGGCTATAAGTGCATCTAGTGCCACCCCTAGTTGGTTTTGGAGTATTGACGACAAACCTAGTTGAGGGACTAATGTGTTCGTGAGAATTGCAGGATAACACAGGTAGAAGTCCCTCATTGATTCGGTTTTACTACCAGAGATGACCCCTAAAAATGTATGAAGACATTGAAGCCAAAGGTGGTATATGAAGATATTCACATTGAAGACTATGACAAAAGAAGACACGTTATGAAGCCTATGGAGCTCGAAGAGTTTTAGCTATGTTGACTGCAGGGATAATCAAAGTCTCCGCTGCGTGCCCCGTCTTTGATGGAACTGAATATCCCTACTGGAAGAATAAGATGCGCATGCATCTTGAAGCCATTGACGTCGACCTATGGTATGTCATCGAGAACGGCGTTCCCAAGGCTGGAGAAGGTGTCACTGCTGCTGATGTCAAGAAGTTCACTCAACTGGACTCTACTGCCAAAAATATCATCTGTGGTCATCTGACAAAAGGACAGTATGGCCGTGTGAGTGCCTTGAAGACATCCAAGCTGGTCTGGGACTGGCTCTCCAAGGTCAATGAAGGCATCTCAACCCAGAGAGATCAAAGAATTAGTGTTCTTCGCAACCTCTTCAACCGCTTCAAGCGAAATGACAATGAGAATGTCCAACACACATTTGACCGGCTCACTGACATCACAAATGAGCTTCAAGCCCTCGGCGCCACTGAGATCACCAAACATGAAATCGTCAAGACACTGCTAAGATCACTTGATAGTTCGTTCGACATCCTAGCCCTGATGATTCAAGAATGTCCTGATTTCAAGACACTAGATCCGTCTGACATACTTGAGAGGCTCAACACACATGAGTTTCAGCTTTCTGAGAAAAGAGATATCTATGGTCCAAACTATGGGCGAACTCGTGCCTTGAAGGCAAAAGCTGTTTCCTCATCTGAAGAAGAATCTGACAGCAGTTCTGATGATCCTGAAAACATTGGAAGAGAACTTGCAATGCTAGTGAAGAAGTTCCAAAAATTCACCAAGAAGAAAGGCTTCAGAAAATCTTCACGATCAAGCTCAAGGAATGATGAAGCTTCTGCTCATGACTACAAGAAGAAAACATGCCACAAGTGCAAGAAAACTGGACACCTCATCTCTGAGTGTCCACAGTGGGACAATGAGAACAGAAGGTAGAAAAAAAGCAAGGAATATGATTCTGACGACAAGAAGAAGAAGAAATACTCAAAGTCTTCTTCCAAGTCTTCCTCAAAGTCTTCATCACACAAGAAGAGCTCATCTGGCAAGGCACGTGCGTTTGTTGGCAAGGAAATGGATTCAGAGGAGGAGTCCGCTTCTGAGGAGGCAGAGGTGGAGTCTGAGGAGGAGTCTGATTCTGGCATTGCGAGTCTGGCTACAGCATACGTCGCCAAGTCCATCTTCAACACTGAAGACAATGACTTCATCACCGACACCGATGCAAATGACAAGAATGACTCCACTCCTACCTATTGCTTCATGGCACGCGGTGCCAAGGTAAACACACGCACTACTCGCTATCAAACATCTAGTGACGATGACTCTGACTGTGATTCAAAACCCAGCTACAAAACACTTGCTAAAATTGCAACTGAACAACAGAAAGCTATGGAACATATTCAAAAACTGTTAGACAGAAGCGATGATCTGTTGGGTGCTGAAATGACTCGATCTGAATCCTTAATTGAAGACATAAAAAATCTTCATGTTAAGTATCAGGAACTTGAAGATCGTCTTGATACTCTCTCAACAACTCATGAAAAGCTTTCCTATGATTATCTTCAAAGGAAGCAAGAACTTGAGAAATTGAGAGCGGCTCATGAAGATCTTCAAAAGGAAAACGAATCACTTCGCGCTGAACAGATCAGTTCCGCTCAGGAAGGATTTGAACCACCATGTCTTAAATGCATTGAGCGTGATAATGCTACTTCTGTTGCTGAATGTTCCACTGCTACTGCTGTTGCAATATCTTCAACTGTTGATGTGGTGACTAACCCCTCTGCTGAGGATACCACTGCTATTGCTGATGAGAATGCTAGGTTGAAGACATTGCTTGAAATAGGGATGTACAAAAGTCTTAAAGGACATCAGACATTATGTGATGTCCTCAAGAAGCAGATTCTGAACCGAAACCCTAGGAAAGAGGGTGTTGGGTTCATGAGGAAAATAAATGCAGATGGCTCTTACTGGAAACATGAGCAGTACCCCATAACTACATGGGTTGCTGCAAAGGAACTTTCAGCAGATCCACCCAATTTATCTGGCTTCACTTGTGCTAACCCCATTATCATTAATGAATCCTTTGATGCAAACTATAAACTGTTTAAGAATCAGAATGGTGAAGTGTTTGCCAGGTACATTGGTACTAACTGCAGGAATGGACCGCCTATGAAGAAGATCCGGGTTCCGAAAAAGTGTCTGGAAAATCTTCCTGTGAATGTCTTCATGACACCTCACTTGAAGAAGACAAACCTCAGACCAAAGGCTTCATACGGTCCAAAGGCTTCATACAAACAGAGGACTCACCTGAGTCACACTAATGCAAATGTTTTGCAGGGAAACCATACTCAGGCATATGAATATGAGAGCGGTTCATCGAACCGTCATGTTCATATGACCAAAAATTATTCTGCTTATTCCTATGAGTATTATTGTCCACCTGCAAGACTGTTTGCTAAGGCTTCAAAGCCAAAATTCTCAGATGCTGCACTTAGACTTATTTCTTCTAAGCCACCCTTGAAGATATGGGTGGTTAAGAAGGCTTAACTCTCTTTTGCAGGGAAAGGTCTCCAGCAGAAAACCAAAATCTTCTGACGCTATTGCTGGGGACCTTAAAAATCTTGTAGGGAGCAAGATAAAATGCCCGAATGGCATCATTATGTACTTCGTTCCTGAATCGCATGCTACTCTCCCTATTAGTCCTAATCAGGATCTAAGTTTTCATAACCCACTGGTTCGTCAAATGTTTTTGCTTCACAATTCTCTTCGTGAAGCCTATCCCCCTAACTGCACTGTAGGGTACGACACCAACGTCTTCAAAGTCTTCAGAATGGATTATTGACAGTGGGGGTACAAATCACATGACTGGCAAAAGAAGCCTTCTTATGGACTCAACCTTACGTCCATCCGACAAGAGCCACATCACATTTGCTGACACTGGTAAAAGTAAGGTATTGGGTCTAGGTAGAGTTGCAATCTCAAAGGATCAACACATGGATAAAGTTATGCTTGTTGAATCCCTTGGCTTCAACTTAATGTCTGTCTCAATGCTTTGCGATTTGAACATGATCGTAATGTTTGGAAAATATCGTTGCCTAGTTCTAATGGAGACAAGTCTCTAGTGTTTGAAGGGTATCGAAAAGATGATCTGTACGTGGTAGATTTCTCAGCAGGGCCACAACTTGCAGTATGTCTTCTTGCAAAAGCTTCAGAATGTTGGCTTTGGCATCGGAGGCTTGGGCATGCTGGCATGAGGAACCTCCACACCCTTGCGAAGAAGAAGCATGTCATAGGCATCGAGGGCGTCAAGTTCAAGAAAGATCACTTATGCGGTGCCTGTGAAGCAGGAAAGATGACAAGGGAAAAACATCCTTCGAAGACAATCATGACTACTACTCAACCCTTCGAACTGCTCCACATGGATCTTTTCGGCCCCACTCATTACTCAAATTTTACTACTACTGCTTGCCTCTATGGCTTCGTCATTGTTGATGATTACTCTAGATATACTTGGGTGCACATAATCCTTTACAAGACTGAAGTGCAGGATGTCTTCAGACGCTTCGCCAATCGTGCTATGAACAATTTTGGTGCCAAGATAAAACACATCAGAAGTGACAATGGCACTGAATTCAAGAACACTGGCCTTGATACATATCTTGATACCTTGGGCATCACACATGAATTCTCAGCTCCGTACACGCCACAGCAGAATGGCATCGTCCAACGCAAGAACAGAACACTCATTGAGATGGCCAGAACAATGCTAGATGAATACAAGACTCCAAGAAAATTCTGGACTGAAGCCATTGACACTGCATGCCATACAATCAATCGTGTTTATCTTCACAAGCTTCTGAACAAGACATCTTATGAACTCCTAACTGGCAAGAAGCCAAATGTCAGTTACTTCAGAGTATTTGGCGCAAGGTGCTGGATCAAGGACCCACACCACACCTCAAAGTTTGCACCAAAAGCACATGAGGTCTTTATGCTTGGATATGGAAAGGATTCGCACTCCTACAGAGTCTTCAATCTCTTTCATTACAAAGTGGTTGAAACAGTGGATGTGCGGTTCGATGAGACAAATGGTTCACAAAGAGAGCAACTGCCAAATGTGCTAGATGAGATTCTAGCTAGTGAATCAATCAAGCTAATGGGAACTGGAGAGATTATACCTTCTAAAGCTCATCCTGAAGAAGAACTTATCATCTCAGCACCTGATCAACATGAAGACAATGCTCAGCCTGAAGACATTCCTCCCAACAACAACACAGATCAGCAAGAGCAAAGTCTTCGCCCTGTACATCCTCGTGTTGCCAATGAAGTGCAGATTGACAGAATAATTGACAGCATCAATGCACCTGGTCCACTCACTTGTTCAAGGGCAACTCAGCTAGCAAATTTCTGTGGGCACTTCGCATTCGTCTCAATATCAGAACCCAAGAAAGTTGAAGAAGCCTTCATGGAACCTGAATGGATTCAAGCTATGCAAGAAGAGCTTCAACAGTTTGAGCTGAATAATGTATGGGAACTGGTTAAGCGTCCTGATCCATGGAAGCACAACATAATAGGCATCAAATGGATATACCGCGACAAGCAAGATGAGCATGGTAAAGTTGTCAGAAACAAAGCTCGTCTCGTTGCTCAAGGATATACTCAAGTGGAGGGCATTGACTTCGATGAAACATTTGCTCCTGTGGCTAGGCTTGAAGCCATACGCATTCTGCTGGCCTATGCAAATCATCATAACATACTTCTATATCAAATGGATGTGAAAAGTGCCTTTCTCAATGGCAAGATTGAAGAAGAAGTGTATGTTGCACAACCACCTAGCTTTGAAAATCCAAAACATCCTGACATGGTATACAAGCTCAACAAGGCACTGTATGGCCTCAAACAAGCCCCTAGGGCCTGGTATGACACACTCAAATATTTCCTGAAGAGCAAAGGCTTCATACCTGGTTCCCTAGGTCCCACTCTTTTCACGAAGACATATGATGGTGAACTGTTTGTGTGCCAAATATATGTGGATGACATTATCTTCGGCTGCACCAATCAGAAGTACAGTGAAGAGTTTGGATATATGATGCAAGAGCAATATCAGATGTCCATGATGGGGGAGCTGAAGTTCTTCCTTGGTCTTAAAATACGACAACAACGCAATGGCATCTTCATATCTCAAGAGAAGTATCTCAAAGATTGCCTGAAGAAGTTCGGTATGCAAGACTGCAAAGGCTTCACAACACCAATGCCAGCCAAACATCATCTAGGTCCTGACGACAATGGTAAAGAGTTCGATCAAAAGGTATACCGCTCCATGATTGGTTCTTTGCTTTATTTATGTGCATCTAGGCCAGATATTATGGTTAGTGTTTTCATGTGTGCTCGATTTCAAGCGGCACCAAAGGAGTCGCATCACTTAGCTGTGAAGCGAATTCTTCGATATTTGGCTCACACCCCAATTCTAGGATTATGGTATCCAAAGGGCTCAGAGTCTGATTTGGTTGGATTTTCGGATGCTGATTATGCTGGTGACAAAGTTGATCGCAAGTCTACATCAGGCACATGTCACTTTCTGGGACGATCACTTGTATGTTGGTCTTCAAAGAAGCAGAACTGTGTATCCCTCTCCACTGCTGAATCTGAATACATTGCTGCTGGATCTTGCTGCGCTCAGCTTCTGTGGATGAAGCAAACACTCAAGGACTATGGCATTCATCTGAAGCAAGTACCACTTTACTACGACAACGAAAGCGCCATCAAGATTGCCAACAACCCAGTTCAGCACTCGAAGACAAAGCACATTGAAATTCGTCATCACTTTCTCAGAGATCATGTTGTGAAGGAAGACATTGATATCATACACGTCAACACTGAAGAACAATTGGCAGATATCTTCACCAAGCCCTTGGATGAGAAGAGATTTTGCAAGTTACGGTGTGAGCTAAATATCCTGGAATCCTCAAATCTCCTGTGATCAGGCACACATCCTAACACTTATGCATATGATGACTTAAATGTGCAACACACAAAGTAAAGTATATCTTCAATCAATGAAGACATACATTCTAAGTGTGAATACATTAATGTGGAATTTGACTTCGGAGCGCCACGATAATTGTGCGCCGTGTCTGGGTCTAATACTTCCTATACTGTGGGTAACGCCACCACCAGACGTTCCATTTTGAAGTGTTTCACTCATGGCGTTACCTTGCAATATATTCACATTTGATTTGGCTTCGAACTCAACCTGTCTTCATGATTATCTTCACTACATTGATTATATAGATATATACATACTAGTGTTCTGTCCTCTACAACATTCACTTATAGCTATGTCTTCTTGGTTGAATCTTTTGAACTAAGTGAATGTGATCGGACCCTAATCTCTCTATGCTTTCTATCTCAAATTCTATCTCTCCAAGTCATATGCATTCTATTGAAACTGTCGAATGTCTTCACTGCGTCCTTCAGCAGAAGATAAAGAGACAACCATAAAGTCCGTTTTCAATGCTCATTCCTCCACATAAAATCCGGAGAAGCAGGAACGACCGCCCGACAATCCAGGCGTGCGTGGGACGTGGAACAAACCCCAAACTTTCGCAAACTGGCCACGCGTTCCTCAGATGCGAATCGCCAGGGGCACCTGTGTAATAGCACAGTGCCGCCCCTGTGCCTATAAATTCACACTTACCATGGTCATTATCTCCTTCTTCCACCCTCGCACGAACCCTAGCGCCACCGCTAGCTCTCGACGACGCCGGAGACGAAGTGCTTCGCTGCCGCAACCTCTCCGACACCGTCCTCACGCCGACCGCGGACATCGTTCTCTCCACCGTCGCTGGAGGTGTCTTTCGTCGCCAAGTTAGGGCACGGAGGACTGAACTGCTCGGCATCATCTTTCACTTCCGTCTAGCAGTTCCAAGTGTGGTAAATAAAACTTCTTTTTACAGCCCCTTTTGATCTCATGGTTCTGTCACTTTCTACCATAAGAAGTTTATCTTCACACAAGTTAGATCTCTCAATCTGCATCTCATAACATGCCTAGTATATTCACTTGTGCTTAATAAAGTAGTTAGATTCCTCACTTGTACTGATCTGTGGGTTCGTACAAATCTGGAACCAACTTCTTATCTATGAGTGAATGTCTTCGCACGATGAGGTCAATGTCTTCTAAACTGGTTAATCTTCAAAATCTTCTGAGAATGCATATGACCTCTTCCCCTTCCCTCGCACCTTAATGCTGTCACAGGTACATGTCCGTGGGAGAATCCTTCGGTTCTCATAGTCTGCATTCATTTGCAGAATTCCTACAGAAACACATAAATTCTCCTGAAGCCAGTTCCTGTTGGTCCAGCAAAAGAAATCCTTTGAAGCCTTTGAAAGTTTTGAAGCCTTTCAAGCTAAAGTTTATGGCTTCAGAAGCAGCAGCAAGGAAGGGGGGCAGACAGAGACGTGAAGGAACTTCCAAAGATCTGCCTGAAGACTTGGCAGAAATGTATAAAACAGATCCCGAAGAGAGTTATGGGCGGCGCAAAACCGGAATCCAATGGATTCGACGCTATTGGGCAGAACAATGGTTCAAATACCGCTTCGTCACCCAGGAGTATGCTGAGAAAAGTGCCATCAAGAGACCATGGGGGGACATCCTTTACAAGAATCTCATACCCAGGACCAGAGATGAAGCCATTGCTCAAGGCTTCTACCCATGCATGGTCCGAGGACCACAGCCTGATGATGCACATCCGTCGTCGCTCCTCTGGTGTCGTGACGACAATCTATTCAAGCGCAACTTCCAGTTTACCCAACAGTCAGCGAAGCTGAACAAGAAGAAATTTGGGTTAGACTTCAACCCTGGTCCCTCAGCTCCAAGGGCAGATGGCACACGCTACGCGGAACCTAATATCATCGGTCCGTATGCCAATCTTGAGGGTCTCATCACTCGCATCTTAGTCCAAGGGACTGCCGTGAATGACCCTCCAGCTGACTCTGAGTCTGATGAAGCTCCTGCTGTACCGAAGCCAAAGCAGTCGAAGAAGCCAAAAGCTTCAAAGCCAGCCCCTTCATAAAAAATCTCAAGGGCGAAGCCATTGGCAACTGCACCTCCTGAAGACAGTGTGCAGTCTGAAGACGTATCCCGCGTCTCCAAGCCCCAGAAGGCGAAGGTGCCTCAGCCACACACCGGCAAAGAGCTCACAGCTGCTGCCATTCTGCGCAGCGAAGCCATTGATCTGTCAAGTGATGAAGATCTTGGAGATGACGCTCTAGAGCAGCTCATCAAGAGCAAAGAAGAAGCTGAAATCTTCAACAATTTGCCTCTCTTTGATGTCACCATCATCCACAACTTCATCGACGAATGGTTTGCCACACCAAACATCAGCTTCGAAGATCTGCAGCTGCCTGTTGGCCTCAGCGTCGCCTTCCAAGGCGCAATTGCTTCAGAACTTGCCATTGCCCAGCGCATTGTTGAACTGAAGCAGAAAATTGATCATGAAAAGGCTCAGTTCAAGAAGAATATGGCCAAGCTCAGCGTGCAAGAAGTGAAGAGCTTCAAGACCATGTTGCATGAGCTCAAGGAAAATTTTCTGAAGAAGCATGCAGAAGCTCAGGGCTCACGTGAGCGGATGAAGTCTCTGGCTGAAAGATGTGTACAAGCCTACAATGAGGCTGAGAAGCGCAAGGCACTTGGGCATCCTGGCATCGACCCCAAGATGGCCGCGAAGAAGAAGAAGAAGCCTGCTATGGCTGAACCAGAGGCACCTAGGCAAGAAGCAGTTCCAATTGTCTTCCCAACTGCAACGACTGGCTCGAAGCCAAAGAGCCGGTCAACAGCTTCAGAGCTCAAGAAGACAAGAACTGCTAAGGCTGAAGCCAGGAAGAGGAAAAGATCTGAAGCCTCTCCTACTGCCCCCGGCAAGAAGAAGCGCAAGATCAAGAGATCTCGGGCTGCTCCCACAGAGCCCTTGATTGTTGAACCTATCTCTATGGTTCACCCCAACACAGAACGACGATTAACAGTTCATGAGCCTGCTTCCACAGAGGCTCCTGAAGCTGAAGACATACCAGCAGCCGACCCCATTGCTGCTGAAGACATTGGTCATCAGGACAATGTAGAAGATGATGCAGCCCTTCCTCAGTATGAACAAAGCGAGCTCATCAGCATTGGTTGTCCTCTGACGCCAATTGCACAAGATGCGTCATGGGCGGATCGCCCTCAAGAGGAAGAAGACATTGAGGCCCAGCCCACTCCAACACCTCAGGCGTCGTCTGCATTCCGTAGGCTTCGCAAAGGTCCAAGGCCTCAAGTCTATACTGAAGACATTCCGGCTGCATCAGCCGAAGACAATGAAGAAGCACCACCAGAACCCACTCCCCCGCTCCATCAAGACGCAGTTCTCCAGGAGAACGTGCCTGAGTTTGTCCTTCCAACTACACCAGTGGAGGTTGAAAATGTTGAGGCTGCCACAGCCAATACTAAAGCCAATGTGGAGCCCTCCCCACCAAAAGCTTCAGCAGACAGCGAAGCTACTGTTCCAGACACTTCTGTTCCTGAGTCTGCTGCAGGTCCTCAGTTTGATTACCATGTTGAGCACATGCCTCATGTCCAGAAGCCAGTCCCAAGGCTGCCAAGGTTCCCAGGTCCTGCATCAGCACCTGGCTCCTTTGATATCAATAGCTTCAAGGCAGACAATACATTCTTCAACAGCTCCAAGAACCCCTATTCAAGGGAAAGGATTGTATCAGATAGGTTCTGGAGCTATCCTCAGCGCAGCTACTATTCATGCATCCTATACAACCAAGGTCGCATCTTCCCGCACAAGCGCCTTGAGGTTGAAGCCATTGCTGGTCTACCCTGTCTAGAGGAAGCTTTGGATTGCTTTAAGCAAGTGGGTCTACTGCAGTTTGTCACTGATGAAGAGCACTGGAATGAAGAGCTTCTGCTTCAGTTCTATGCCACCCTTCATATTAAAGGATACAACAGAGATCCGAAGACTTGGGTCCTGGAGTGGATGACCGGCAATGTCCATCATGAAGCCAATGCATTTGATATCATTGAGCTCACCGGCCTGCCCACTCCTGGCGAATTCTTCGAGGAAGGTTGTCAACTACATGCTGAAGCTATTGAGAGCATATTCCAGAGGCCTGAGCCAAATATGAGTCAGATGCTCTCAATGATGAAGCCATTGCCCCATGATGCACCCTATCCAACTGAGTTCTTTGTTGAAGACCTTGAGTACCTGCCCAGGACCATATATCACATCATCCGGCGGACTCTCTGGCCCATTAAGGGACACTCTCCACATGCCAAGATTGAGGGTGCAATGAAGACTCTCATATTCTATATCCTTCATGGCAAATGCTTCAACGGACAGGATTTCTTCATACGCCAACTTGCAGCGTCAGGATCAGATTTATTTGGTTTGAAGTTCTATGCTCCTTGGGTGATGAGGCTGATCAAACTGCACTCTGCGATCTCATATCAGCCCTCAGCCCGAAACCATCGGATCTTCTTGCCAGATGTGGATACCTCTGCTGAAGCTATATATCCTGAACCTGCCAAGCAACCTATAAGTCTTCAGAATGCAGAACACCAGAGCTTCACGCAGAACATTGAAGGTGTTGAAGCCATATCCAGGGTGTATCCGTTGGCTGGCACTACACGTGCACCAGCATCTACTGAAGCCACAAACAGCACAAATGCTCAAAGACCCAAGAAGCGCGCTCGTGCCCTCAATGACCGAGAGCTTCTTGTGGCCCTTCACCAAAAGCAAGATAGGCATCACGACTGGCTAAAGCATCAGATGAAAAGCCTCTTGGTGGATGTTAATCGTCTTCGAAATCTTGCCACCAAGAATGCTTTCGTCACTCATGGAACCTGTTGTCGTACATGGAAAGGGCTATCAATGATATGTACTGAAGCTGAACTTGAAGAGGATGGCTTCACAGAGCGATTCAAGTTTGACACCACACCTCCTAGAAGGGCTGTGATGCGCAACACACCATCACTTGAAGACTCTGAGTTTTCTTCATCTGCTGCCACAGTCACTGCCAGAATCATTGATGAAGAAGACGATGCTACATCACCGCCACCTGCTTCAGCACCTCCAAGCTCTTCTGCACCGCCAACCACCTCCAATGACCCTACTGCTCCTGGGAACGAGTAGACACTCTATGTCTTCAAACCTTTTTGGTCCTTGCTGACAAAAGGGGGAGAAGCATATGGGTTGATAGTCTTCAAGCGGCTCCATATGGGCGGGTGCTTTATGTTTTGCTATATTTTGCTTCGTGCTTACAACTCTTGTTTTTGCTTCATTTGGTTCTTTGAGTTGTAACACTAAAACTCGATGGTCGTCTGCTACTCGTTTGCCACCCTGTTTGCGAAGATAAATTCCGCATGTGCGACGATAAATTCCGCACTTATCTCATTCTGCAGACGTCCATTTTCCATTATGCATGTCATCATCTTCATATACTTTCATATGCATAGTGGATTGTCATCATAAGCTGAAGTGGATCTCCACAAGTACAACCTGCCATGTGCATTTGCATTCCAAAAGCAAATTAACTTATATGCACATCTTTAGGGGGAGCCCTTGCAACTTATGAAGACAATTCCTTATCCTTTACAATTTCACAGACTATATTCCCCGTTGAAAACTTCAACTAGTTTGTCATCAATCACCAAAAAGGGGGAGATTGTAAGTGTATCTAGTGCCACCCCTAGTTGGTTTTGGAGTATTGACGACAAACCTAGTTGAGGGACTAATGTGTTCGTGAGAATTGCAGGATAACACATGTAGAAGTCCCTCATTGATTCGGTTTTACTACCAGAGATGACCCCTAAAAATGTATGAAGACATTGAAGCCAAAGGTGGTATATGAAGATATTCACATTGAAGACTATGACAAAAGAAGACACGTTATGAAGCCTATGGAGCTCGAAGACTTAGATCTTTTGTAGTTCTTTTTTCTTTTGTGTTGAGTCACAGGAACCACCGTACTGTTAAGTGGGGTCCAGGAGAACCAGTCAGAATGACTGAAGTGATGCCTAAACCAAAAACCTATGTCTTCGAGTGAAGACAATGAGAGCGAATCTTGTCCAGAGCCGGACAAGTCAGCTTTGCTTGTAGCCCAAGTAAAGTTGCCATGAGAGTTTGAAATCTGACCGTTGAGACACGTGTCAGTTCCTTAGTGACCCAGGGTCATTTCGGACAAATTAGGTCAGGTTACCAAGTGGCTATAAATAGCCCACCCCCTACAACCATAAACGGTTGGCTGCTCAGATTTCAGTGCACGGCTTTTGTCGTTTGAGAGCAACCCACCTCGAAGACTTTGAGAGAAAATTCCTAGCGAGGAGAAAAGCCCTAACCACCCAGAGCCAGAGTAAATTGGGCATCACTTAAGTCTTCTTGTCTGTGTGATCTGAAGACTTATTACACTTGAGGACTGTGAATCCTCCAGACGGTTAGGCGTCGCGTTCAGAGCATCCAAGAGACATTGTGGATTGCTAGTGAACGAAGTCTGTGAAGGTTTGGGAGTCTACCTTGAAGACTTACCAGAGTGATTGGGCGAGGACTAAGTGACCTTAGCTCAAGGAGAATACGGTGAGGACTTGGTGTCCTGAGCTGCATGTTCAGGACTGGGTGTCCGGGACTGTGTGTCCTAAGGTTTAAATACCTAGCCGCTCCAACCAGATGTACATTTGTCACAACAACTAGAACTGGTCCAACATATCATTGTCTTCAACGAGTCACTGGTTTCATCTTCACTTCCTTTTACTTACTGTTCCTCATTGTGAAGCCATCGCATGCTTGCTCTATCTTTTGTCTTCACAACGTGAATGTATGATCTGTTTGGCTTCATAACTTCTTCCTACCTGATCCTTATTACACTGCAGCTGTTTGTCTTTGTGCTTTCACTCTATTGAATACTTGACCATGGCTTGCCTAGTGTAATCTAACTTCCGCTGCATAGTAATAGGCAAAATCTTCGCTGTCTGTCTTCATAACTCCCACGTTTTGAAGACTTTCATAAAAATCGCCTATTCACCCCCCTCTAGTCAATATAACGCACTTTCAGAGGCATTGAGGCTAACCCAGAGAAAATTAAGGCAATCACATCTTTGGCTAAACTGGCATGCATCAATGATGTTCAGTGGCTGGCGGGCCGTATTGCAACTTTAAGACGGTTGGGTGAGAAGGCTATGCCTTTGTATCAAATGATGAAAAAGGCAGATGACTTTGTCTGGAGTGACGCTGCCAATTCTGCCTTTGAGGATCTGAAGAGACAGCTCGCTGAACCGCCGGTTCTTGCTGCTCCTGTTGAGAAAGAGCCATTGTTGTTATATGTGGCTGCTAACTCACGTGCTGTCAGTGTGGCTATTGTGGTGGAGCGCAAGGAAATTGGCAAGGAACATCCGGTTCAGTGGCCGGTTTACTATGTCAGTGAGGTGCTCATTGAATCTAAGAAAATGTACCCATATTGGCAGAAGCTTGTTTACGGAGTATTCATGGCAAGACGGAAGCTCAAGCATTACTTTCAGGGTCACCCTATCACTGTGGTTAGCTCCGCTCCGTTAGGAGATATTATTCAAAATAGAGAAGCCACAGGATGAGTCGCCAAGTGGGCCATTGAACTTGGGTCTCATGGTTTAAATTATGTGCCACGTACTGCGATCAAATCTCAAGTGCTGGTCGATTTCATTAACGATTGGACAGAGTTACAGACACCTGAAGAAAAGCCAGACAACACATATTGGACGATTCATTTTGATGGTTCCAGACAGTTGGAAGGCTCGGGGGCTGGAGTTGTTTTAACTTCTCCTTGAGGTGACAAGTTTTGTTATGTGTCGCGATTGATGTTTCCTTGTACTAACAACACAGCAGAATATGAGGCCTTGCTCTATGGTCTTCGAATGGCTAAAGAGATGAGTTTGAGCCGGGTACGGTGCCTTGGCGACTCAGATTTGGTGGCTCAGCAGGTGTCAGGCAAGTGGGATTCCAAGGACCCTCTCATGGCGGCTTATCGTCGAGAGGTGGAACGCTGTGGCTGGACACTTCAAGGGGTATCAGGTGGAACACATCGATCGTAGAAAGAACGAAGCGGCGGATGCCTTAAGCCGGTTGGGATCTCAGCGTAAGCCGGTGCCACCTAACACCTTTTTAGATGTTTTACATAACCCTTCTGCCAAGTTGCCTACAGAGGAAGACTTGGCCGTTCCTGACCCGGAGGCCCAGTTGGTGGCAGCTCTTCATGTCATTCCAGATTGGACAGTGCCATATTTGGCTTACATGACCCGGGGTGAGTTGCCAGAGGATGAGACCTTAGCAAGACAGATAACCCGGCGGTCTAAGTCAATGGCAATTTCTAATGGTGAATTATATCATCATAGTGTCATTGGGGCGTTTCAGCGATGTGTCTCTCCTGAAGAAGGTCAAGAGATTCTTCGTGAGATCCATGAGGGAGATTGTGGCCATCATGCAGGCTCAAAATCTCTAGTGGCCAAAGCTTTTTGTCATGGCTTTTACTGGTTAATGGCTCATGCTGATGCGGAGGATCTGGTTAGTAGGTGCGATGGATGTCAAAAGTTCGCACGACGAGTACACGTACCGGCTCAAGAACTGTGGATGATTCCAATCACTTGGCCGTTTGCGGTTTGGGGGCTTGATATGGTTGGGCCTTTCAAAAGATCTAGGGATAAAAATACACATCTTTTGGTGGCAGTTGACAAATTCACGAAATGGGTTGAGGCAGAGCCAGTGAGCAAGTGTGATGCAACCACGACGGTTCAGTTCATGAAAAAGGTGATCTTTTGCTTTGGTTTTCCACACATCATTATAACTGACAATGACACTAATCTGTCCAAAGGTGCTATGGAGGAGTTTTTGTCAATGTGAGCATATCCGGCTTGATGTTTCATCAGTAGCTCACCCCCAATCGAATGGTCAAGCTGAGAGAGCAAATCAAGAAATCCTAAAAGATCTCAAGCCCCGGCTTATGGTTCCCTTACAACGGATGCTGGGTTGTTGGGTAGAGGAATTACCCTCGGTGCTGTGGAGTATCAATACCACTCCTAACAGGTCTACAGGTTATACACCTTTCTTCATGGTTTATGGAGCAGAAGCAGTGCTGCCTAGTGACATCCGTCATGACTCGCCTCGCGTGGCGGCTTACATTGAAGCTGATAATGAACAAGCCCAACAGGATGCACTTGACTTGTTAGATGAGGAGAGAGATTTGGCGGCGGCTCGATCAGCAATTTATCAACAGGACCTGCGCCGTTATCACAGCCGTCGGGTTAAGTCCAGAACCTTTCAAGAAGGTGACCTGGTGCTCCGGCTCATGCAGGATCTGTCTAATGCACACAAACTATCCCCGCTTTGGGAAGGACCCTTTGTGGTCAGCAAGAACTTAAACAATGGATCATATTACCTCACTGACATTCGAGAGCACAAAGACTCACGTAAGTCAGAGGAGGAGACCCGCCGGCCGTGGAACATTGCTCAGCTTCGGCCATACTATACTTAAGCCACCGGCTCTCGTCATGTACATACTTTGACGTTGTATATATTATGATAAGTAATAAAGCAGGACCTCTGTCCTTTTCCCTTTCAATGATCATATATCTTTATTATTTTCATTATTTAAAATGACCAAAAGGGGGCTGATCGTATCCAAATCTAGCTTAACCCTTTTGGTCCGGCCTGTGATCGTATTCGAATCTAGCTGCAAACCTCATGGTCACTTGGGGGCTTCCTGTTCAAACATAGGTCGTATTCGAACCAAAGAGAACATATCTGACGTAACCCTCTTGATCGGCTCAAAGCCAAACTCACTAGGGGGCTTCTTGATCGTATCTGAATCATAGCTTAACCCCTTTTGGGTCCGACTTGGATCGTATTCGAATCAGGGTCGTTAAAAACCTCTCAAGGTCATTTGGGGGCTTCCTATTCAAACATAGGTTGTATTCGAACCAAAGTGGACATAGCTGTCGGTACCCTCTTGATCGGCGCAACGCCAAAGCCACTAGGGGCTATATGATCGTATTCGAATCTTAGCTTAACCCCTTTGGTCCGGTTTACTGATCGTATTCGAATTAGAAGCCTCCAGTTTTTATTTAAATGTTTTGATTTACATTGTCTGAAGCCTAGTGTTTTGTCTTACTATTTTTTATCATCTCAAATCTAACTGTTAGTATGGTTTTAAATTAAACCGGCTCAGTTATTTGACAATGAGTTGCCAAGGCATAACAGTCATCAGACATATGGAAGTATTGACTTCTACAAAAGATTGGGTTATCAACCTCATCATCCGGGTCATGTAAACCGGCAGTCCAGATTCAAAGAACACAGGTATGATAGTGTCATTCATGAACATGTTTCTCTGTGTTTTTTCATTAATCAAAGGTTTTTTCAGCCTTGTTTATCTTACATCTGGTTCTGTCTTTTCCACTATGATAATTTCATAAGTCATATACCGGGTGTTTTGACCCGTCCGGTGCTAAATCGCCAGGACAGTTTTTTCATTTTTTACAGGAACAGAGTTAAAACATTGCAGATGTAATCACGGATGTGATGCATATATATATATTGACATCATTGGTAAAGAGTCATATGCAACATTTTATGTACGATGGCATAGGCAAAACATGCAGTTTTCAAACTAATCTATTACAAGGCTTTGAGAGCCCAAAAGATGGTTATGACTCTCCCCTCGCCGGTTCACCTCCCTCTACTGGTTGGAAGCTGGGATTGGACCAGTCAAAGCCGTTCAGAGCAATGAACTCTGCTTCATCGTCAATCAGGCCGACTGCGTCGACTTTTGGGGCAAAAGTGTGTTGGCGAACCGGTGGGATAAGATCTGTCACCTTATAAGAGGGAATCGCCATCTTCTTATTCTCCATATCAAAACCCGGCTGATATTTGTCAATGTTGGTCTCCTCTCCAAGAATGGTATCTTGAGGACGAACTCCCCTCACATAGGCAATAAAGTCATCTTGCTCAAATGGAGTCCCGTCTTCCTTCACGGTAGGGTACCGCTCAGCCACGTCCACCGGGTCTAAATCCGGCACCCAGGCTTTCGAGCGGCTCAGGGCAGTCAGGGCTCTGGCTCTGGCACAAGATCGTTTGACCTCTTGAAACCCGGCGGGTAAGATTGATAACTTCTTCAAAACATCACTCAAACGGTTGGGTCCTTGGTTGGCAGGGGAGATAGTAGCAAGTGCTCGTTGAGCACCAGTATACAATTGCTCCACCAAGGTATAAACCGCCTTCAGTTTTGTCACACCGTCTTGGCTCAGATTTTTATTTCGTGGACCTATGAGTGTTTTTTAACAAAAGCTCAGCAGGCAGCTTATATTCCTGGTCAAAATAAAGTATAAGTGATTAATACAAATGACTCACCGAAGATGGCGGAGACCATTTGAGACACACGGTTTTTTAAACCGGTGAGCTCGTTGGTAACCTCCCCAAGAGTCGCCTTTGCTGTCTTGACACATTGTATCAGCAAGGTCTTCTCATCGGCCCATGATTTCTTCTTTTCAGTCAAGCTGGTCTTCAATTTTTCAGTCTCAGAGAGACTCAATTGAAGTTTGGAATTAGCAGTCTTTATCTCTACTTCCTGATCCACCAAACGGGTCTTTGCATCCGTCAATTGAGAGCCCAATTCAGTTAGGGTGGTCTACAAGCATGCACAGGTGTGTCAAGATTTAACTAAAGGTTATAATGATTGAAGTCCCAAGTGCTTTGCAAACGCAATACCACTTGGCACTTGGGGGCTAATGTCTGCCAAAGCAATTTTTATGCAAAATGACTCTTCTATGCTTCAAGTCCCAAGTGTTTTACAAAGTAACAACGCTTGGCACTTGGGGGCTAACGCATGACATCCAGAAAGTTTTTAAGTTGAGCCGGATTACACTACTTATTTGGACTGATTTAAGACAATTATGAAGTTAAGTACTGGCTCATTTATGATAAATTGAGCCGCCCTTGGGGACTACAGGTGAAAGTTTATACTAATCTGTTGGACTTAGGAAAAATCTAAAGACAAGGTATCAACCTATATCATAAGTCTACAGATCATTCAGATTCATCATAATCTGAAGACTTGGGGGCTGGCAGGGTATATATAAACCGGAGTACATACCTCATATTTTAGTTGCAATTGCTTGACCATCTCAATTTCCGAGTCACGACTGGAATGCACATGACTGAGATAGCCGGACAGCACGTCACTAACATTCAGGTGAGCGTAGTGAGAGATATCAAACTGTACTTGCTGCCTTTCCAAGGCCTCCTGTTTGGCAGAATGCCTGGCCAGCATAGTCGGATTACCCGGCGCAACAAATCTGCTGCCAGTGATCAGAACGTCATGGTCAGAAGACGCTGGCGGGTTAGCTGAACCGGATGGTCTGACGGTGGATGGATCGACAATGGTTTCGTGAGCTGACGGCTCAGGAGGGTCCAATTGAGCATGGACAGCCGGGTCTTCTGGCACTTCAGATTGAGCGGGAGGAGTTAATGTTGCCGGTTTAGGTGCAGGATTTTTTGGGTCTTCTGCCGGCTTAATCACCTTAGCTTTGTTGGACTTCGCTTGACCACTAAGAAAGATTTTTTATGAGACAATTAGTATAATGATGCAGTTTTAAAGATGCAGAGGAAAGATGATTTTCCTTACCCAAGGGAGGTTTTGAAAGCCGGAAATTGAGTCTGAGATGAGTCACCAGAAGAGCGAGAAACGTCCTGCAAAGGTAAAATAAAGTTGAAGAATATAAGGAAATAGATTCATGGATAAAAACAAAGGACAAAGGTGAAAAAAACCTCATTCTGGCGTTTTCGAGGAGTTTTTTGTAAGTCGGAAGGTGGTTCATCATCATCATTAGTTCGGGACTGACGGCGGCTCTCATGTTGCTGCTTTTTCAAAAGAAAATGAGGGTCCAAATAAGCCAAAGGGTGCGAAAACCTTACTTTCCGGATTACCAGTCGAAGTTTCTGTCTTGGCAAAGGGGCTGAGTCGGAGGAAATAGTTACCTCTTATTCCACGGCTTGGCTGCCCCCCGTGTCATCCTGGCAATAGTCAGTGTCAATAAGATAGTTGAAAAATTGGCCAAGCACTACAAAAAAATACACTTCTGTGATGATACGTGTTTGTCGCAGTAGGTCGCTTTTTTTGTCATGCATGTACATCCATGACAAATTTATGACAGAATCAAGATAGTCATACCTGTGCTGTCGTAGAAGTGTTCCATGACATTACCAAAATTATCATCATGGAAGTGTCCACTTCCATGACGATAAATCGCGCGTCATAGAAGTGCTTTCGTCAAGGGTGACCGACATGTGGCATCCACCGTAACGGAACACCGTTAAGCTATCGGGTCGGGTTTTGGATCCGATAACCCGTTAACAGCCCCGACCAATGGGAAATTTCCATGTGTAAAATTCTTATTGGCCGGACGAAACACGTGTCAGCTCGTCAGCGGGTCAGATAGGCGCCTATGATACGTCAACACGTGGGACGACCCAACAGTGGCCCATTCCTGTGAAAAGGCTGGCCCGTTTGACTTGGTCAAAAGCTGGCGGGCCGGCCCATGGAAAGCCTGTTAACGGCCTGTTCGCATATAGCCCATTTACAGCCTGCTAACCCAAGGCCCGTTTTGCCCTATCCGAATTAGGCCCAGTAGCATCATCTGGGCCATCCACTATGATTCCAGCCCGTTTTCACTTCTGGCCCATGTATAGCCCATGCCATCTTTCGGCCCATATGAGGCCCTTTGTAACTCTTGGCCCATTAGCGGCCCGTGCTGAAACTGGCCCGTAATGAACAGTGTATTACTTTACACCCATTAACGGCCCGTGGTGAAACTGGCCCATAATGAGCAGTGTATCACTTTATACCCATTAACGGCTCGTTATTCCGTTGGGCCGTTTCCAGCCCAAGTTAACTTTCGGCCTTCTGAGGGCCCATTTATTCTTGGGCTCATTTGTAGCATTCGGTTACTTACGGCCCGTTACTGTCATTTTCTGCTTGTGTGCCAAATTCAGCCCGTCGTTACAGTCGGCCCGTTTGTGGACCGTTAGTCTGTTGGGCCATTTTCATAGCATCACCAAATACGGCCTATTAATGGCCCGTTATGGTCAGCCCATAAAACGTACGATTTCTATTAAAGGCCCGTCTACGGCCCATTAAAGGCCCGTACAAGACCCATAAATGTGCCGGCGGCCCATGGATCCTATGAGACGTACAAGGCCCATGGATCCTACGAGATGTAGAAGGCCCATGGAACCTACGAGACGTAGAAGGCCCATGGATCCTACGAGACGTAGAAGGCCCATGGATCCGATGGCCCGTGAAGGGCCATGGTCGGCCGAATTGGCCCCCGTTTAAATGATATAGCATATTCAAAGAATTATCCTACTCAATACTATCACCTCTAAAAAGACTACACTATTACAACAAAGAGATCAAGGCATAGAAAGGTAGAATAATCCTACACTATACAATAAAGAAATTACAGCCGATTATACCCACTGGGCATTATGGTTTGGTACAGGTGATAATAAAGATACACAAACAGCAAATTACATACACTGGGCAAATACAGCTCATACATCATGGACGCGCATCAACTTAACTCCATTTGAACTATAATCTCTTCAGAAAATAGGATTGGCCGGATTCAGATAGCACAAATTTTAGTCTGCAAAATCTCCAATTCCTTCATGGTTACCTCAGTGTCTTGTTTCATTTTTTGACTCATGCATCTAATACCTGCATGTCCAGTCTCAACTTGTTGATTATACGTTGACAATCATGTACATGTTGTCTTGCCACCTCTAGTTGATGCTCGAGAACATCAGCACATTCCAATTCCAATCCATAATCATTCGGTAACGGCCATGTCGCACTTCTCGCAGATCTTTGTGTTGATGCCACTTCATCCTGAAATGTTTCTGTAAGTACACATGACTAGGGCAAAAATATAGTTACAACAGTGAAGCGAACAAGACACTATTTTGTACTACATGGCAAAACAGGACTAACAATAATGTTACATGTCACTTAAAAAAATGTTACACGTCATGAAGCATAAGCATGTGATATTTTAAAAATTATAAAAAAGATAGTCTGTGCAGCCTGCATACAGAAATCCATCTTAGCTCACCAGAGGAGCATGATGTTGGGGCCCAATCGAAAACACAGACAAGTTACAAATTTAGACAGCACGTTGCGTATAAGTAAGCAAGCAGTTGGCCATTCTGTGCCTCAATTAAAGTCTTAGGGAGCATAATGAACAGCAGTGGGTTTCATACAAACATACTACAGCAGGCAAAACTATGCAATCATTAGCGTAGTATAAACTAGATTGTGAGCCTCATGCAATAATAGTTGGTTAATAGACTTCAAAGCTTCAGGCACACTTCGACAACGTAATTAAATGGTAAGGCCTTTAATTATTTCAACTAATAGTGATACAAGTACCAAACATCAGGCATGATTATTTGGGCATCTCATTAACTGAGGACAAATAAAGCAATTGAAAAGAGAAAATTAACTATGCCTGAAACAAACAAGGAATCAAACTGTTGAGTTGCATACAGTGACTTACCTTAGCAGGTTGAAGAGGCTCAGCGCAGCTCCTACTTATCTTGCAAGGCTCCTTCCTAACATCTTGTACTTGGAAATCCTCAATCTTATCTTCATTGCACCCCCTCTGCAAGGTGACACAAACTAGTTACTCGTCTCCTTGGAAGATAAATATGCATACTTTCCAGTCTGTGAACACAAAAGGATGAGATTATAACAAAACAACACCACATAATGAAACATGCCGCATCTCTTGCACTTGCACACAATGAAATGAGCATTTACTATGTCTACACTATGTAAAAACTAGGCATACCTTCGAACTGGATCTCCAAGTACTCTTGGAGAGCCTAATGTAGTGTACGACCAAACCTTTATGTCACCTATGAGTTAGACAAGGCCCCACTACAGCAGCCCTTAGTGTTTAAATCGTTGACAAGCTCTGTTAGAGTGTTAGGTCAAGAACAGCAAGTAATCAAAGCAAACAGTCCTAGTATGGCTGGCTGATGCAAACAAGCAATTGAAGAGAAGTGTGAGCAAATCTTACATATCAACAAAAGAAGCAAAGAAGGAGGCTTAAAGACCATCACTTGACTGACCAGATTTAAGGGGCATTTAAACATCATGTGCAATGTATGAACTAACATAAACATTGCATATTCCAGATTCTACAATGGAATGCACATGTATTAGGTTATGCCATGTATGATGATGCCTAAATGTACAGATAGCAGGCATGAGTGATTCATCATTACACGCACAATTGAATTGCAGGTTAAGGGCCAGTTCGATTCCGCCTTTTCAGGGCATATTGTCAAAATAAGCCATAAAAGATGTAAAGAAGTCATTTTTGAGTTATGGGCTTGGGCTTAACTAATTTCGCTTTGGAGGGGGGGGGGTGTTTCGGGTAGAACCTCGCTAAAAATTGAAGGGAAGGGGAATAGTGAAATGACTCTGTTGTCTACCTATATTACACTCAAAATGCAACTGCTGACGCCCGTGTCACACCTGACCCTCAAGTAAAAACAAACACGCAAGCATTCATTGCCCTGCCCGCTTGCATCTCCTCTCCCCTTTCCCTCTACCTCGATCCCCTGCCTGCAGCACCAGGGTTCCTCCAGCGAGCCATCGCCACTGGTCCCATCTGGCCTTGTCCTCGACGATGCTATGCCCAGCTAGGTTACATGGCCGGCGGGTAGGGGCAAATCTCCCTGGCTTCTCCTCCCTCTGGCGCCGCCCCTCATTCTCATGGTCTCCAGCAGCTGCTCCACTATGGTTCGTCTAATGCACTACTCCAGCGGGCGCTGCACAACTACGGCTGATGCCACACTGTGGCAGAAGGCACCTTATTCCCCCTCCCCTCCTCCTAGGCCATGGCCTTGAGGTGCTGTTGAAGGATGAGCTCATCCAACAAGGTGAGGATCTCCTCTGATTTTTTTGCCAAATTTTCATTCTGATCCACTATACGATGAATTGCTATGAGCTGCTTCTGCTGCTGCTATATGATGCATTGCTATGAGCTGCTCCTGCTGCTGCTATATGATGAATTGCTATGAGCTGCTACTGCTGTATGATGAGTTGCTATGAGCTGCTGCTGCTATATGATGAATTGCTATGAGCTGTTGCTGCTGCTGCTATATGATGAGTTGCTACAAGCTGCTCCTGCTGCTGCTATATGATGAGTTGCTACAAGCTGCTCCTTTTGCTGCTATATGATGAGTTGCTACAAGCTGCTCCTACTGCTGCTATATGATGAATTGCTATGAGCTGC
>NC_041388.1:255339028-255346048 GCF_002162155.2 Triticum dicoccoides
CATAAACTAGCCATGACTCTGTATGCTGGACTAGCAGGCACTCTAAGGGAGCCTAATGTAGTGCACTGGAATTCCTACATGCCACCTACGATTTTGTGTAATGTACTGCCCCTGTTCCTAAATATATGTCTTTGTAGAGATTCCAGTATGGACCACATACAGATGTATATAGATGCATTTTCGAGTGTAGATTCACTCATTTTGCTCCGTATGTAGCCTATAGTGGAATCTCTAGAAAGACTTATATTTAGGAACGGAGGTACGAGGTAGTATCATGTATGACATCTACATATCTAATTTAGCAGCCAGTAGTAGAAATCATTGTCTGCACAAAGGGATTACTGGTCGAAAATCCTAGCAAAGCACGCTGGCAGGCACAGAACAATACAAGAGAGAGAGACACGCTTACAAGATCATAGCAATGCCTCAGTCCAGGATCTTGGTTGGCCAAGCTGTTAGATCCATAAGAAACATCGTCCTTGTAGTTTTTGCCAGCTGCATAACAGGTAACAGCGACCGGTTAGTATATTTGAAGTACATCGGGCAGGTGATGCTGGACGGGTTTAAAGGTGACAAGTACCTAGGCCGTGACGGGTGCTTGGCATCTCTCCAGACTGTGGGAATCAGGTTAGAAACATCAAGGGTGATGACGCTGCGCTGGCTGTCGGGGTCCGGTAAGGAGATCTAGAACCGTCGAGTAGGGTGTTTGTGGAGCGGCTCCGGTAGGGTGGACTATGGTGTGGGCGAAGCGGATCTATGGCCGTGGATGAGGGCGTAGGTGAAGCTGCTTCGATGGTTGGGTTAAGGATGGTGTTGACGATGCGGATCTGCAGCAGTGGACGGGGCGTCAGAAGCTGCTCCGGTGGTTGGGTTAAGGGTGGTGTCGACGATGCGGATCTGTGGCCGTGGATGGGGCGTCAGAAGCTGCTCCGGTAGGTTGGATGAGGGTGTGAGGAAGCGGATCTGAGGCCGTGGACTTGTGAGTTGGCAATGTTGGGGAACGTAGCAGAAATTCAAAAATTTTCCTACGTAACACCAAGATCTATCTATGGAGAGACCAGCAACGAGTAGAAGGAGAGTGCATCTACATACCATTGTAGATCGCTAAGCGGAAGCGTTCAAGTGAACGGGGTTGATGGAGTCGTACTCGTCGTGATTCAGATCACCGATGATCAAGTGCCGAACGGACGGCACCTCCGCGTTCAACACACGTACAGCCCGGTGACGTCTCCCATGCCTTGATCCAGCAAGGAGAGAGGGAGAGGTTGAGGAAGACTCCATCCAACAGCAGCACAACGGCGTGGTGGTGGTGGAGGAGCGTGGCAATCCCGCAGGGCTTCGCCAAGCACCACGGGAGAGGAGAAGAACTTGGGAGAGGGGCAGGGCTGCACCAACGAGAGATCAAATCGCGTGTTATGGGCAGCCCCTAGGCCTCATATATATAGGGGAAGGGGAGGGCTGCGCCCCCTTTAGGGTTTCCCACCCCAAGGGGCGGCGGCCAGCCTCCAGATGGCATCTGGTGCGGCGGCCAAGAGGGGGGGAGGAGTCCATCCTCCCCAAGGCACCTCAAAGGTGCCTTCCCCCTTGAGGACTCTTCCCTCTAGGGTTCCCTAGGCGCATGGACCTCTTGGGGATGGTGCCCTTGGCCCATGTAGGCCAAGGCGCACCCCCTTCAGCCCATGTGGCCCCCCGGGGCAGGTGGCCCCACCCGGTGGGCCCCCGGGACCCTTCCGGTGGTCCCGGTACAATACCGATGACCCCGAAACTTGTCCCGATGGCCGAAACAGGACTTCCCATATATAAATCTTTACCTCCGGACCATTCCGGAACTCCTCGTGACGTCTGGGATCTCATCCGGGACTCCGAACAACATTCGGTAACCACATACAAGCTTCCTTTATAACCCTAGCGTCATCGAACCTTAAGTGTGTAGACCCTACGGGTTCGGGAGACATGCAGACATGACCGAGACGTTCTCCGGTCAATAACCAACAGCGGGATCTGGATACCCATGTTGGCTCCCACATGTTCCACGATGATCTCATCGGATGAACCACGATGTCAAGGACTCAATCGATCCCGTATACAATTCCCTTTGTCTAGCGGTATTTTACTTGCCCGAGATTCGATCGTCGGTATCCAATACCTTGTTCAATCTCGTTACCGGCAAGTCACTTTACTCGTTCCGTAACACATCATCCCGTGATCAACTCCTTGGTCACATTGCGCATATGATGATGTCCTACCGAGTGGGCCCAGAGATACCTCTCCGTTTACACGGAGTGACAAATCCCAGTCTCGATCCGCATAAAACAATAGATACTTTTGAAGATACCTGTAGTGCACCTTTATAGTCACCCAGTTACGTTGTGACGTTTGATACACCCAAAGCACTCCTACGGTATCCAGGAGTTACACGATCTCATGGTCAAAGGAAGAGATACTTGACATTGGCAAAGCTCTAGCAAACGAACTACACGATCTTTGTGCTATGCTTAGGATTGGGTCTTGTCCATCACATCATTCTCCTAATGATGTGATCCCGTTATCAACGACATCCAATGTCCATAGCCAGGAAACCATGACTATCTGTTGATCACAACGAGCTAGTCAACTAGAGGCTCACTAGGGACATATTGTGGTCTATGTATTCACACGTGTATTACGATTTCCGGATAATACAGTTATAGCATGAATAAAAGACAATTATTATGAACAAGGAAATATAATAATAATACTTTTATTATTGCCTCTAGGGCATATTTCCAACAGTCTCCCACTTGCACTAGAGTCAATAATCTAGTTCACATCGCCATGTGATTAACACTCACAGGTCACATCGCCATGTGACTAATACCCAAGAGTTTACTAGAGTCAGTAGTCTAGTTAACATCACTATGTGATTAACACTCAATGAGTTTTATGTTTGATCATGTTGCTTGTGAGAGAGGTTTTAGTCAACGGGTCTGAACCTTTCAGATCCGTGTGTGCTTTACAAATCTCTATGTCATCTCCTAGATGCAGCTACCACGCTCTATTTGGAGCTATTCCAAACAACTGTTCTACTTGGAGCTATCCTAAATTATTGCTCCATTATATGTATCCGGTCTCTCTACTCACAGCTATCCGGATAGGTGTCAAGCTTGCATCGTCGTAACCTTTACGACGAACTCTTTTACCACCTCCATAATCGAGAAAATTCCTTAGTCCACTAGTTACTAAGGATAACTTTGACCGCTGTCCTGTGAGCCATTCTTGGATCACTCTTGTACCCCTTGACTGTCTCATGGCAAGGCATACTTCAGGTGCGATACACAGCATAGCATACTGAAGATCCTACGTCTTAAGCATAGGGGACGACCTTCGTCCTTTCTCTCTATTCTGCCGTGGTCGAGCTTTAAGTCTTAACTTCGTACCTTATAACTCAGGCAAGAACTCCTTCTTTGACTGGTCCATCTTGAACACCTTCAAGATCATGTCAAGGTATGTGCTCATTTGAAAGTATTATTAAGCATTTTGATCTATCCTTATAGATCTTGATGCTCAATGTTCAAGTAGCTTAATCCAGGCTTTCCATTGAAAAACACCTTTCAAATAACCCTATATGCTTTCTTGAAATTCTACATCATCTCTGATCATCAATATGTCAACAACATATACTCATCAGAAATTCTATAGTGCTCCCACTCACTTCTTTGGAAATACAAGTTTCTCATAAACTTTGTATAGACCCAAAATCTTTGATCATCTTATCAAAGCGTACATTCCAACTCCGAGATGCTTACTCCAGTCCTTAGAAGGATCGCTGGAGCCAGCATACCTTTTAGCATCCTTAGGATCGACAAAAACTTTCTGATTGTATTACATACAACCTTTCCTCACGAAAACCGGTAAGGAAACTCATTTTGACGTCCATTTGCCAGATTTCATAAATACAGCTAATGCTAACATGAATCCGACGGACTTTAAGCATCGCTACGGATGAGAAAATCTCATCGTAGTCAACTCCTTGAACTTGTGAAAAAACTCTTCGCCACAAGTCGAGCTTCATGGACGGTGACATTACCGTCCACGTTCGTCTTCTTCTTAAAGATCCATTTATCTCAATGGCTTGCCGATCATCGGGCAAGTCCACCAAAGTCCATGCTTTGTTCTGATACATGGATCCTATCTCGGATTTCATGACTTCTAACCATTTGTTGGAATTTGGGCCCACCGTCGCTTCTTCATAGCTCGTAGGTTCATTGTTGTCTAGCAACATGACCTTCAAGACAGGATTACTGTACCACTCTGAAGTAGTACGTATCCTTGTCACCCTACGAGGTACGGCAGTGACTTGATCCGAAACTTCATGATCATTATCATAAGCTTCTACTTCAATTGGTGTAGGTGCCACATGAACAACTTCCTGTGCCCTGATACACACTGGTTGAAGTGATGGTTCAATAACCATATCAAGTCTCCACCATCCTCCCACTCAACTCTTTCGAGAGAAACCTTTCCTCGAGAAAGGACCCGATTCTAGAAACAATTCATATTGCTTTCGGATCTGAGACAGGAGGTATACCCAACTGTTTTGGGTGTCCTATGAAGATGCATTTTATCCGCTTTGGGTTCGAGCTCATCAATCCTGAAACTTTTCCACATAAGCGTCGCAGCCCCAAACCTTTAAGAAACGACAACTTAGGTTTCTCTAAACCATAATTCATACGGTGTCATCTCAACGGAATTACGTGGTGCCCTATTTAAAGAGAATGTGGTTGTCTCTAATGCCTAACCCATGAACGATAGTGGTAATTCGATAAGAGACATCATGGTATGCATCATATCCAATAGGGTGCGATTATGATGTTCGGACACACCATCACACTATGGTGTTCCAGGCGGTATTAATTGTGAAACAATTTCCACAATGTCTTAATTGTGTGCCAAAACTCGTAACTCAGATATTCATCTCTATGATCATATCATAGACATTTTATCCTCTTGTCACAATGATCTTTTTACTTCACTCTGAAATTACTTGAACCATTCAATAATTCAGACTTGTGTTTCATCAAGTAAATATATTCAACATCTACTCGAATCATCTGTGAAGTAAGAACATAACGATATTCACTGCATGCCTCAGCACTCATTGGACTGCACACATCAAAATGTGTTACTTCCTACAAGTTGCTATCTTGTTCCATTTTATTGAAAAATGAGGCTTTTCAGTCATCTTGCCTATGTGGTATGATTTGCATATCTCAAGTGATTCAAAATCAAGTGAGTCCGAACGGTCCATTTGCATGGAGTTTCTTCATGCATATATACCAATAGACATGGTTCGCATGTCTCAAACTTTTCAAAAATGAGTGAGTCCAAAGATCCATCAACATGGAGCTTCTTCATGCGTTTTATACCATTATGACTTACATGGCAGTGCCACAAGTAAGTGGTACTATCATTACTATCTTATATCTTTTGGCATGAAAATGTGTATCCCTACGATCAAGATTCAATAAACCATTTAGGTTTAATACTAATCTTGATGGTAGAGGGAGCGTGCGATGTTTGATCACATCAAACTTGGAAACACTTCCAACACATATCGTCAGCTCACTTTTAGCTAGTCTCCGTTTATTCCGTAGCTTTTATTTCGAGTTACTAACACTTAGCAACCGAACCGGTATCTTATACCCTGGTGCTACTAGGAGTACTAGTAAAGTATACATCAACACAATGTATATCCAATATACTTCTATCGACTTTACCAGCCTTCTCATCTACCAAGTATCTAGGGTAATTCCGCTCCAGTGGTTGTTCCCCTTATTACAGAAGCACTTAGTCTCGGGTTTGGGTTCAACCTTGGGTTTCTTCACTGGAGCAGCAACTGATTTGCCGTTTCATGAAGTGTCCCTTCTTGCCCTTGCCCTTCTTGAAACTAGTGGTTTCACCAACCATCAACAATTGATGCTCCTTCTTGATTTCTACTTTCGCGGTGTCAAACAACGTGAATACCTCAAGGATCATCATCTCTATCCTTGATATGTTATAGTTCATCACGAAGCTCTAGCAGCTTGGTGGCAATGACTTTTGGGGAAACGTCACTATCTCATCTGGAAGATCAACTCCCACTCGATTCAAGTGATTGTTGCACTCAGACAATTTGAGCACAAGCTCAACGATTGAGCTTTTCTCCCTTAGTTTGCAGGCTAAGAAAATCGTCGGAGGTCTCATATCTCTTGACGTGGGCACGAGCCTGAAATCCCAATTTCAGCCCTCGAAACATCTCATATGTTCCGCGATGTTTCGAAAACGTCTTTGGTGCCTCTACTTAAACCATTTAACTGAACTATCACGTAGTTATCAAAACGTGTATGTTCGATGTTCACAACATCCACAAACGACGTTTGGGGTTCAGCACACTGAGCGGTGCATTAAGGACATAAGCTTTCTACTGATCGCATAATCGCTGCTATCAACTTTCAACTATAATTTTCTCTATGAACATATCTAAACAGTAGAACTATAGCCTGAACTACGACATAATTTGCAAAAGGTCTTTTGACTATGTTCAGTATAATTAAGTTCATCTTATGAACTCCCACTCAGATAGACATCCCTCTGGTCATCTAAGTGATCACATGATCCGAGTCAACTAGGCCGTGTCTGATCATCACGTGAGACGGACTAGTTAACGTCGGTGAACATCTTCATGTTGATCGTATCTACTATACGACTCATGCTCGACCTTTCGGTCTCCGTGTTCCGAGGCCATGTCTGCACATGCTAGGCTCGTCAAGTTAACCCTAAGTGTTTTCGCTGTGTAAAACTGTCTTACACCCGTTGTATGTGAACGTAAGAATCCATCACACCCGATCATCACGTGGTGCTTAGAAGCGACGAACTGTAGCAACGGTGCACAGTTAGGGGAGAACACTTCTTGAAATTTTGTAAGGGATCATATTATTTACTACCGTCGTCCTAAGTAAACAAGATGCATAAACATGATAAACATCACATGCAATCAAATAG
>NC_041388.1:255346675-255357986 GCF_002162155.2 Triticum dicoccoides
TTTCCTACGTAACACCAAGATCTATCTATGGAGAGACCAGCAACGAGTAGAAGGAGAGTGCATCTACATACCATTGTAGATCGCTAAGCGGAAGCGTTCAAGTGAACGGGGTTGATGGAGTCGTACTCGTCGTGATTCAGATCACCGATGATCAAGTGCCGAACGGACGGCACCTCCGCGTTCAACACACGTACAGCCCGGTGACGTCTCCCATGCCTTGATCCAGCAAGGAGAGAGGGAGAGGTTGAGGAAGACTCCATCCAACAGCAGCACAACGGCGTGGTGGTGGTGGAGGAGCGTGGCAATCCCGCAGGGCTTCGCCAAGCACCACGGGAGAGGAGAAGAACTTGGGAGAGGGGCAGGGCTGCACCAACGAGAGATCAAATCGCGTGTTATGGGCAGCCCCTAGGCCTCATATATATAGGGGAAGGGGAGGGCTGCGCCCCCTTTAGGGTTTCCCACCCCAAGGGGCGGCGGCCAGCCTCTAGATGGCATCTGGTGCGGCGGCCAAGAGGGGGGGAGGAGTCCATCCTCCCCAAGGCACCTCAAAGGTGCCTTCCCCCTTGAGGACTCTTCCCTCTAGGGTTCCCTAGGCGCATGGGCCTCTTGGGGCTGGTGCCCTTGGCCCATGTAGGCCAAGGCGCACCCCCTTCAGCCCATGTGGCCCCTCGGGGCAGGTGGCCCCACCCGGTGGGCCCCCGGGACCCTTCCGGTGGTCCCGGTACAATACCGATGACCCCGAAACTTGTCCCGATGGCCGAAACAGGACTTCCCATATATAAATCTTTACCTCCGGACCATTCCGGAACTCCTCGTGACGTCTGGGATCTCATCCGGGACTCCGAACAACATTCGGTAACCACATACAAGCTTCCTTTATAACCCTAGCGTCATCGAACCTTAAGTGTGTAGACCCTACGGGTTCGGGAGACATGCAGACATGACCGAGATGTTCTCCGGTCAATAACCAACAGCGGGATCTGGATACCCATGTTGGCTCCCACATGTTCCACGATGATCTCATCGGATGAACCACGATGTCAAGGACTCAATCGATCCCGTATACAATTCCCTTTGTCTAGCGGTATTTTACTTGCCCGAGATTCGATCGTCGGTATCCAATACCTTGTTCAATCTCGTTACCGGCAAGTCACTTTACTCGTTCCGTAACACATCATCCCGTGATCAACTCCTTGGTCACATTGCGCATATGATGATGTCCTACCGAGTGGGCCCAGAGATACCTCTCCGTTTACACGGAGTGACAAATCCCAGTCTCGATCCGCATAAAACAATAGATACTTTCGGAGATACCCGTAGTGCACCTTTATAGTCACCCAGTTATGTTGTGACGTTTGATACACCCAAAGCACTCCTACGGTATCCAGGAGTTACACGATCTCATGGTCAAAGGAAGAGATACTTGACATTGGCAAAGCTCTAGCAAACGAACTACACGATCTTTGTGCTATGCTTAGGATTGGGTCTTGTCCATCACATCATTCTCCTAATGATGTGATCCCGTTATCAACGACATCCAATGTCCATAGTCAGGAAACCATGACTATCCGTTGATCACAACGAGCTAGTCAACTAGAGGCACACTAGGGACATATTGTGGTCTATGTATTCATACGTGTATTACGATTTCCGGATAATACAGTTATAGCATGAATAAAAGACAATTATCATGAACAAGGAAATATAATAATAACACTTTTATTATTGCCTCTAGGTCATATTTCCAACACAATTATATAGTTGTGACATGATATGGCCAATATCATATAGCTCCATTGATCTTCATCTTCGGGGCTCCATGATCATCTTGTCACCGGCTTGACACCATGATCTCCATCATCGTGTCTTCATGAAGTTGTCACGCCAACGACTACTTCTACTTCTATGACTAACATTTAGCAATAAAGTAAAGTAGTTTACATGGCGTTATTCAATGACACGCAGGTCATACAAAAAATAAAGACAACTCCTATGGCTCCTGCCGGTTGTCATACTCATCGACATGCAAGTCGTGAATCCTATTACAAAGAACATGATCTCATACATCACAATTCATCATTCATCACAACTTCTGGCCATATCACATCACATGATCAATCGCTGCAAAAACAAGTTAGACGTCCTCTAATTGTTGTTGCATCTTTTACGTGGCTGCAATTGGGTTCTAGCAAGAACGTTTTCTTACCTACGAATAACCACAACGTGATTTTGTCAACTTCTATTTACCCTTCATAAGGGCCCTTTTCATCGAATCCGCTCCAACTAAAGTGGGAGAGACAGACACCCGCCAGCCACCTTATGCAACTAGTGCATGTCAGTCGGTGGAACCGGTCTCACGTAAGCGTACGTGTAAGGTTGGTCCGGGCCGCTTCATCCCACAATACCGCCGAAGCAAGAAAACACTAGTAGAGGCAAGTAATATGACAAAATCCACGCCCACAACAAAATTGTGTTCTACTCGTGCAAAGAGAACTACGCATAGACCTAGCTCATGATGCCACTGTTGGGGAACGTTGCAGAAAATTAAAAATTTTCCTACGGTTTCACCAAGATCCATCTATGAGTTCATCTAAGCAACGAGTCAAGGGAGAGAGTTTGCATCTACATACCACTTGTAGATCACGAGCGGAAGCTAGCCAAGGGGATGGTGATGATGGAGTCGTACTCGAACGTGATTCGGATCACCGATGTCCAAGTGCTGAACGGACAGCACCTCCGCGTTCAACACACGTACGGGACGGGAGACGTCTCCTCCTTCTTGATCCAGCAAGGGGGAAGGAGAGGTTGAGGAAGATTGCTCCAACGGCAGCACGACGGCGTGGTGTAGTTGGTGCAACAGTACTCCGACAGGGCTTCGCCAAGCATATACGGAGGAGGAGAGGTGTTGGGGAGGGGAGGGGCTGCGCCTTGGCTTGTGTTAAGCTCCCATGCGCCTCCCCACTATATATAGGGGTGGAGGGGCTGGTTTCTTGCCCTCCAAGTCCATTGGGGCGTTGGCCAAGGTGGGAGGAAAGAAATCCCATCATTTCCTTCCCCACCGATTGTTATCCCCCCTTTTTAGGGATCTTGATCTTATCCCTTCGGGATATGATCTTATTCCTTCTAAGGGGGGATCTTGGTGCGCCTTGACCAGGGGTGTGGGGCCTTTCCCCCACTACTCACGTTCATGTGGGCCCCCCCATGCAGGTGGGCCCCACTCCGGAACCTTCTAGAACCTTCCCGGTACAATACCGAAAAATCCCGAACATTTTCCGGTGGCCAAAATAGGACTTCCCATATATAAATCTTTACCTCCGGACCATTCCGGAACTCCTCGTGACGTCCGGGATCTCATCCGGGACTCCGAACAACATTCGGTAACCACATACAAACTTCCTTTATAACCCTAGCGTCATCGAACCTTAAGTGTGTAGACCCTACGGGTTCGGGAGACATGTAGACATGACCGAGACGTTCTCTGGTCAATAACCAACAGCGGGATCTGGATACCCATGATGGCTCCCACATGCTCCACGATGATCTCATCGGATGAACCACGATGTCAAGGACTTAATCAATCCCGTATTCAATTCCCTTTGTCTATCGGTATGTTACTTGCCTGAGATTCGATCGTCGGTATCCAATACCTTGTTCAATCTCGTTACCGGCAAGTCACTTTACTCGTTCCGTAACACATCATCCCGTGATCAACTCCTTGGTCACATTGCGCATATGATGATGTCCTACCGAGTGGGCCCAGAGATACCTCTCCGTTTACACGGAGTGACAAATCCCAGTCTCGATCCGCATAAAACAATAGATACTTTCGGAGATACCTGTAGTGCACCTTTATAGTCACCCAGTTACGTTGTGATGTTTGATACACCCAAAGCACTCCTACGGTATCCAGGAGTTACACGCTCTCATGGTCAAAGGAAGAGATACTTGACATTGGCAAAGCTCTAGCAAACGAACTACACGATCTTTGTGCTATGCTTAGGATTGGGTCTTGTCCATCACATCATTCTCCTAATGATGTGATCCCGTTATCAACGACATCCAATGTCCATAGCCAGGAAACCATGACTATCTGTTGATCACAACGAGCTAGTCAACTAGAGGCTCACTAGGGACATATTGTGGTCTATGTATTCACACGTGTATTACGATTTCCGGATAATACAGTTATAGCATGAATAAAAGACAATTATTATGAACAAGGAAATATAATAATAATACTTTTATTATTGCCTCTAGGGCATATTTCCAACAGGCAAAGCGGCCTCGGTAGGGTTGAGAATGGTATAGGCGAAGCTACTTCGGTAGGGTTGAGGAAGGTGTCGGCGAAGCGGCTCCGGTAGGGTTGAGGAAGGTGTCGGCGAAGAGGATCAGAGGCCGTCGACGGGGGCGTCGGTGGGGCGGCTCCGGGGGGTGTGCACGAAGCGTCTCCGGTGGGGAGTATGCATGAGCCGCTGCAGATGCGCGGCGGTTGACGAGAGTACCGCGAAGCAGATCCGGCGCCGTGGACAAGGCCGGCACTGAATGGGCTGTGGTACAATGGTGGATGAGCAGTCTACTTGTTTCTAGGGGAGGTGGGAGGGGTAGATGCAGCCGCAGAAGCAGATCCGGCGAGGTGGACGCCGCTGGCAGTGAATGGGCTATGGTACGCCGGTGGATGAGCAGTCTAGGGTTTAGAGAGGGGAGGGGAGAAAGGGGGATGAAGTACGGACGGCGTGCCGTGTAGTTAGTCGTTTTTGCGGGAGGGGAGAGGAAATGGGGGTGCCGTGTAGTGGGGGAACCGGAAGTTACCAAAGCAGCCCCGACCTATCATGTAGATGAGGGCGGTATTGTAATTGTTGGTCTCCGTGCGCCAAGGACAAAAGGGGGATTTCGCATGCTAAAGACTAAGGTGGCGGAAATTTTAGAAGGAGGCGGGAGATTTTGCCGCCCGCGGGATCGTTCGTATCCAGTTTCAACTAATTTTGGACCGTGCTAGAGGGAAGGTCATGCTAGACTGTGTACACGGGGCACGCGTCAGCAGTTAATAACTGGTGTGAAGTCCACCCCAGAAAAAAGACAATAACTCGGGATGATGCGCCGATAACTTGGACGTTCACATGGGCGCGGCCAATAGTACGGGTGTAGTGGCGCGTTCACAAAAAAGGGAACGCTCAGCCTATGTATTTCTCGTGTAAATAGATAATTTAGTGCCATTGGTTATTTACTTTAAACATAATGCATTGACGTGTTAGTGTAGAGGCGCACAAAAAGAAATGGACATTGTAGTCAACTACTTAAAAGTGTTACCTCATATGATTACATAGCCTCCATTTAATAAATTGTGTACCCGTTGAATTCATATATGAATATTACATATATTACTTCAAAATAGAAACTTAAATCATCCAAGACTAATGAATTTGAATGCAATAGTAACAATGGTGCATGTTCATGATAGCTACATTGGTTGTTTGAAGAAACATCACTGTAACTTTGGCATGCACAACTAAAAAGGCTTATTTAAATAGAAAAACATGTGATATGTGAGTGTCCAATCTTTATAGCGTTGAATCGATATTGTACCTTTGGCCACGATACGAAGTAGATATTGACTTATGTTCAAGCGATGCACGTCCACGATCGCTAGATAGTGATACGTCAATGAATTGTGTAATCTCTCTCACACGCATACACATCTCATTTCCCTGTGGGCATCGGAATCACACACGTGCACTTCGTGTATTTCTCTCCCTCCGTCAGGATTAAATTCGTCTCTCTACCCCGTCCTACAAGTCTCTCACACAGAAACACACACGCTCTCTATGTCTAACGCGCCCACCCCTTTAATTCCGCCCACCCACAGCCACTAATGTCTCTCACGCATATGCTATCTACCTATCCCTTAATATAGCTAGATATGTGTCACACAAACTCCTTCTCCCTACTAGCAAGATGCCCATGCGTTGCACGGAACATCAAGATGCATTTGTATGAGAAGTTTATCTTGTGGGAGAAAAGGATGAATGAGGGAATGCCTTATTTGCAAATGCAGAGAGGGGTGTGGGTATCTTTTTGCAAAATTGCCATAGTTTCCTTCCTGTCCGTCGTATATAAATCGATGGCCTATATTGCAGGATGGCAGGAACACCATCATCACCAACTATGTTTTTTATAAGAGTAGAGATATGTGAGTGTCACTGCCCCCCCCCCCCACACACCCACACTTCTCAACACCGAAGGAGTAGGGTGACACCTTGATCTTGATACTAATCTATCGACTGGCTTCTCTCTCAAACAAACACATAAACACACACACACACACACTACCCGGCACCGAAGGAGTAGGGTGGCACATCGATCTTGATAATAATCTATCTACTTCTCTTTCAAACACACACACACACACTCGCTAGTTGTGCCTCTGTGTCTACCGCACACACTCTCAATACGTCTTTCTCTCCCTCCCCCCAACAATGACAACAGAAGGGTGACAACTCGATCTGATCATAAGCTGTCAATTGGTTTCTCTCTCAAACATTGTGTATCGGTGCCTCGCTCGGTAGCCCCCTCGATATGTAGACTTCTCGCGCACGCACAGTTGTAGTGACGATGATGCTGAACCCAGCGTGCCTTGTTTTTATCGGCCTCATGTGATAGTTTTCACCCTGTTTTCTGTTAATTAACAAGGCAACCTTTTCTTTGTTACTACTAGTGAATCTGAAGTCATTCGGGGCAGGCATAAAATATATCACTTCAACCCAATTATCGCAGCAACTATTTTAAAAGAAATTAGCTAGTTGCCCGTGCGTTGCACGGAACATCAAGATGCATTTGTATGAGTAGTTTATCTTGTGAGAGAAAAGGTTGAACGAGGGAAGGCCTTATTTGCGAATGTGGAGAGACGTGTGGGTATATTTTTGCAAAATTGCCATAGTTTCTTTCCTATCCGTTAGATATAAATTCGACGGCCTATATTGCAGGATGACACGCACACCATCATCACCAACTCTTTTTCTACTCTCTCCGTCCGAAAATACTAGTCATCAAAATGGATAAAAAGAGATGTATCTAAAACTAAAATACGTCTAGATACATTTCCTTTTATCCATTTTGATGACAAGTATTTCCGGACGGAGGGAGTATTTGTCTTTTTAGAGATTTGAACAAGTGACTATGACCGGACCTTACCAACATACTGAAAAAAGTACTCCATAATTTTGATGTTACCCTCTTTTCTTGGCGGTGCAGTGCCATCTGGATACCTCATAAATAAATCAAGGACAAATCTGACCCCTTCCTGAAAAGACATACAGAGCAAAATGAGTGAATCTACACTCTAAAATATGTCTACATACACATCCGTATGTGGTAGTCCATTTGAAATCTGAAAAAGACAAATATTTAGGAACGAATGGAGTATATATAAGAGTAGACATGGAGATATATCTCCAGCATGGTCTACAACAAAAATGTGCTGGGCTGGTTAGCGCCGGATGCTCGCAACGCGATGACATGAGCTCGTATTCTGTCTTTTAACTTTATATTTTTATATTATATATTCCTCTACTTATTTGATATATACTTCTTTCGCCACTGTACTGACAGTGGAACCCACAGAGTACTTAGAATACAAGATTAAGGATGGACTTGTTTCTTTTTAACTTTCTGTACCAAGCTGTAGCCACCCTGCAAGTCACGTGTACACTATGCATGCAATTAACTTTTTATAGCAGGACAATCATACAGGCAATTAGCTCAAATGGATTGGATGTCACTCTATTATATCCAGCATAAAGAGCATCTCTGACGGCAGCTGGCAAATTTCCCCCTGCTTCCTTAAGCGGAGGACAACATCAAACGCCAGTGACATACATTTTTACAACTCTAACCAACCAGATGAAATTCGTGCAAACACGGACTGATTTCATATAAGCATGAAGGATTTCGTATAAAAAGCCAGATCTTCATATAAACATCATGGATTTCATTACATTTACATGAACTAAGAGGTGCCAATCCGGCTCTCTTGTATAATTAATACTCCCTCCGTCCGGAAATACTTGTCCTAGAAATGGATGTATCTAGACTTATTTTAGTTGTAGATACATACAATTTATCCATTCTTAGAACAAAAATTCCCCGCCAGCTGGAGAGGGAGTACATAATCTAAATGGCCGCCCACGGATCCCTTTGTCTTCCTCATGTCCGTCAGACACTTGCGGGGTCGACGAAGGTCCTCGGAAGAGACGAAGCAGCAAAGAAACCACCTGAATCCGCGGTCGTCGCCTCGGTAGTGGCCTTCATGGGTCCCAAGTGGTAACGGCCTCCCGTGTTCTACTTCTCCTCGATGATGGCGGCGGACACGGAGAAGCTCGCCACCGACTCGTCGCTCTCCATGCACCCGGCTTCTATCTCTGCCTACATGGCGCTGCCGCAGGCACGGGAGGCGCGCCCACAGACACGGGAGGCGCTGTGACTCCCCCGATTTGACCGTACACTAATCATGCACGCAAATGTGTACGATCAAGATCAGGGACTCACGGGAAGATATCACAACACAACTCTACAAATAAAATAAGTCATACAAGCATCATATTACAAGCCAGGGGCCTCGAGGGCTCGAAAACAAGAGCTCGATCATAGACGAGTCAGCGGAAACAACAATATCTGAGTACAGACATAAGTTAAACAAGTTTTCCTTAAGAAGGCTAGCACAAACTGGGATACAGATCGAAAGAGGCGCAGGCCTCCTGCCTGGGATCCTCCTAACTACTCCTGGTCGTCGTCAGCGGGCAGCACGTAGTAGTAGGCACCTCCGGTGTAGTAGGAGTCATCGTTGAAGGTGGCGTCTGGCTCCTGGGCTCCAACATCTGGTTGCGACAACCAGGTAGAAGGGATAGGGGAAAAGAGGGAGCAAGCAACCGTGAGTACTCATCCAAAGTACTCGCAAGCAAGGAGCTACACTACATATGTATGCATTGGTATCAACTGAAATAAGGCTATCATATGTGGACTGAACTGCAGAATGCCGGAATAAGAGGGGGATAGCTAGTCCTTTCGAAGACTACGCTTCTGGCAGCCTCCGTCTTGCAGCATGTAGTAGAGAGTAGACTGAAGTCCTCCAAGTATCATCACGTAGCATAATCCTAACCGATGATCCTCCCCTCGTCGCCCTGTGAGAGAGCGATCACCGGTTGTATCTGGCACTTGGAAGGGTGTGTTTTATTAAGTATCCGGTTCTAGTTGTCATAAGGTCAAGGTACAACTCCAAGTCGTCCTGTTACCGAAGATCACGGCTATTCGAATAGATTAACTTCCTTGCAGGGGTGCACCACATACCCCATCATGCTCGATCCCATTTGGCCGGACACACTTTCCTGGGTCATGCCCGGCCTCGGAAGATCAACACGTCGCAGCCCCACCTAGGCACAACAGAGAGGTCAGCACGCCGGTCTAAACCTAAGCGCACAGGGGTCTGGGCCCATCGCCCTTAGCACACCTGCACGTTGCGAACGCGGCCGGAAGCAGAACTAGCCCCCTTAATACAAGAGCAGGCTTACATTCCAATCCGGCATGCGCCGCTCAGTCGCTGACGTCACGAAGGCTTCGGCTGATACCACGACGCCGGGATACCCATAACTACTCCCACGTAGATGGTTAGTGCGTATAGACCAAATGGCCAGACTCAGATCAAATACCCAGATCTCATTTAGCGTGTTAAGTATCCGCGAACGCCGACCAGGGCCAGGCCCACCTCTCTCCTAGGTGGTCTCAACCTGCCCTGTCGCTCCGCCACAAAGATCCACACAGAGGGCCGTTGGGACAAAGGTCCTTTCAGCCCCCAATCCGTGAATCACTCGCGGGTGCTCCACAAGCCGACCCGACTTTAGTCACCACATGTATCATGTATAAAGTATATAGTATATACCCGTGATCACCTCCCGAGTGATCACGGCCCGATAATATAGCATGGCAGACGGACAAGAATGTATGGTCACTGATGATAATCTAGCATCCTATACTAAGCATTAGGATTGCAGGTAAAGGTAACAACAGTAGCAGCAAGGATAGGCTATGCATCAGGATAGGAATTACGGAAAGCAGTAACATGCTACACTACTCTAATGCAAGCAGTATAGAGAAGAGTAGGCGATATCTGGTGATCAAAGGGGGGGGGGCTTGCCTGGTTGCTCTGGCAAGAGAGAGGGGTCGTCAACACCGTAGTCGTACTGGGTAGCAGCGGCGTCGGTCTCGGTGTCTAGCGAGAGAAGAGGGGGAAGAAACAATAAATATAATGCAAGCATATGCATAGTGATGCATGACATGACAAGTAACGGCGTTAGAGGTGCCCTAACGCGGTAGTAGGTGATACCGGTGAAGGGGGATGACATCCGGGAAAGTATCGCCGGTGTTTTGCGTTTTCGGGCAGAGGAGCCGGAGGGGAAAAGTTGCGAGTTCGATAGGTTAGGGGGGTGTGGAAGACGAACGGGTTGCGTATCCGAAATCGTCTCGTCGTTCTGAGCACCTTTCATGTTGAAAATATTTTAATCCGAGTTACGGATTAAAAGATATGATTTTCTAAAGATTTTATTAATTTCTGGAATTATTAATAATTCGAAATAAAAACTAAAATGCTAGATGCACCCAGGACAGTGTACACAGAACTATACCTAGTGGCTGACAGGTGGGCCAGGGGGTCCCATTTGACCAGTCAACGTGACTGGTCAACAGGGGGTGGGGCCCCCTGTCATTTACAACAGCTAAACTAACAGGATTAGTTAGTCTAATAAGTTAGTTAACTGGTTAATTAAGCAACACTAATTAAGTTAATTAACCATTAAATTAATTAATTAATTTAATTATTTATATAAATACATATTTTATTTTATCTTTTTTTTAAATGTTTCCAGGGCGTGGGGCCTGGTCGTCAGTGGCACTAGGCCAACCCCGCGGGGCGGGTTAACGGGCGGAACCCCGGGGTCGGGAGCGGGGCGGTCGCCCATGGAGGCCGCAGCCTGCCTGGGGCGGGGCGAGGCCGGTGGGGCACCAGCAGCTGCCAGCAGCGGCGAGGGATGGCAGTGCAGGACGGCGACGGGCAAAGGTGCGAGCAGCAGGCGGGGCAATGGCGTGGTCCCGAGCAGTAGCAGGGGACGGGGACGGTGGGCGAGGCGCGGACGGGCGAGGTCATGGCCGGTGCGGGCGCGGCGATGCGAGCCGCGGCGAGGGAGGCCGGAGCGGAGCGGGGGACGCAGGGGTGAGCACGGGGCGCGGGCGCGGCGTGGCCGCGGCAGTTGCAAGCGCGGATGTGCGC
>NC_041388.1:255358880-255367730 GCF_002162155.2 Triticum dicoccoides
CGTGGGGGGGGGGGATAAGGGAGGCGCGGGGGAGGCCGGTTGGGCCTGCGGTCAAATGGGCCGGCCTGCTGGGCCGAAGCCCAGTGGGGGCCTTTCTCTTTCTTTTTTTTGTTTTTTGTTTGTTTTTTTTCTTTTATTATTTCTTTTCTGTTTTAATTCATTTAAAAGCATTTAGGCATTTTATAAAAATGTGTTTACTTCACCATAATTACCGATGCAATAATAGACATAGCCCGAACATTTTATTTTAATATTTGAAAACTTTTGTCGTTTGGCTTGATTAGGATTTAAATTTGAAACGGTTTTGAATTAACCCGAAATTAATTACAGTGACAGAGGTGACGTGTCACCATTAACGTGAGATCACTGTAGCGTGATTATCCGGGCGTTACAAATCTCCTCCACTACAAGAAATCTCGTCCCGAGATTTAGGAGGTAGAAGGAAACAGTGCAGGGTATTCATCGCGAAGACGATCCTCGCGTTCCCAGGTGGCTTCATCTTCAGAGTGATTCGACCACTGGACCTTGAGGAACTTGATCTCCTTCTGACGGGTGCGGCGTTCAGCTTGGTCGAGAATGCGAACCGGATGCTCTTTATTGGAGAGGTCTTGTTGCAATTCAAGCACTTCATGATCCACTGCTCGGATTGGGTCCTTGAAGCAGCGTCGGAGTTGTGACACGTGGAACACATCGTGAACCTGAGAAAGGTTTGACGGAAGCTCCAGTTGATATGCCACTTTTCCACGCCTTTCGAGAATAGTGAAAGGACCAATATAGCGGGGAGCTAACTTTCCTTTGATCCCGAAGCGGTGTGCACCCTTCATTGGTGTAACTCGAAGATAAGCCTTTTCGCCAGGTTGATAGACCATGTCTTGGTGATGATGGTCATACTGACTTTTCTGACGTGACTGAGCAGTCTTGAGATTCTCGCGAATAATGCGAACTTGTTCTTCGGCCTGTTGGATAATATCCGGACCGAAGAGTGGACGTTCCCCAGTTTCTGACTAGTTTAGAGGGGTTCGACACTTTCGTCCATATAGCACTTCGAAGGGGGACATCTTCATACTAGCTTGATAGCTATTATTATAAGAGAACTCGGCATATGGAAGATATTCCTCCCATTTCTTGCCGAATGATATTACACAAGCTCGAAGCATGTCTTCGAGAACTTGGTTGACACGTTCAACCTGTCCTTGCGACTGAGGATGAAACGCAGTACTGAACGACAAATGAGTTCCCATAGCTTCTTGGAAACTCGCCCAAAACCTTGAAGTGAATAAGCTGCCACGGTCTGAACTGATAACCAGTGGGATACCGTGAAGTGAAACAATTCTGGCCATGTAGAGAGTAGCAAGCTGACTAGCAGTGATTGTCTCTTTGACCGCCAGAAAATGGGCAACTTTGGAAAGCCGGTCAATGACGACAAGAATAGCATCATTACCTTTCTGCGATTTGGGAAATCCAGTGACGAAGTCCATTTCAACATGGTCCCATTTCCATTCAGGAATGGAGATAGGTTGCAGAGTTCCAGCAGGCCTTTGATGCTCTGCTTTGATTCGGCGACAAACGTCACACTCAGCAACATAACGAGCAATGTCCTGCTTCATATTAGACCACCAGAATCTTTGACGAATATCCTGGTACATCTTTGTACTACCAGGATGGATGGACAGAGGCGTATCATGAGATTCTTGCATAACCCTTTTAGTCTTATCCAGGTTTTTCTTCGAACATGGTACCACTAGGCGGCCTTTGAAATACAAGGCGCCATCGTCAGCAATAGTGAAGAATGAGGGCTTTCCTTTTTTGAGGTCGCGCTTAATCTTGAGGACTTCATCGTCACATTTCTGTATCCATTTGATGGTGTCCACAAGATCTGGTTTCGCAACCAGCGTATTGAGAGAACCCTTGGAAACAACATGGAGGTTCCGTTTGGGGAAACCTTCGGGAGGGGGAGCGAGTGATCCCGGAGGAACAATATGGAGGTTCAGCCTTCTAAATTCTTCGACAAGCGAGGGCTGAACTTTGTGGACCTGGAGGTGGTTGCAGTAAGACTTGCGGCTCAAGGCATCAGCCATTACATTAGCCTTGCCGGGGGTATAGGATATACCCACGTCAAAGTCTGCAACAGTCTCCATCCATCTTTGCTGGCGTAGGTTCAAATCTGGCTGAGTAAACAGATACTTCAGACTTTGATGGTCGGTGAAGATCTCGCAACGATTACCGAGAAGGTAATGTCGCCACTGCTTCAGTGCATGAATGACAGCAGCAAGCTCGAGGTCGTGAACTGGGTAGTTTTCTTCGTGAGGGCGCAGTTGACGAGAGGCATAAGCAATCACTCTGCGCTCTTGCATTAGGACACAGCCTAATCCTTGACGGGAAGCGTCGCAGTAAATGACGAAGTCCTTCTTAGTATCAGGTGGAGCAAGTACGGGGGCAGAAGTCAACTTGTCTTTGAGCGCCTGGAAACTTTCCTGACACTTGTCTATCCAGTCAAACTTGACACCCTTATGCAACAGATTAGTCAGGGGCCTGGCAATCTTGGAGAAGTTCTCGACGAATCGACGACAGTAGCTGGCGAGGCCGAGAAAACTTCGGACTTGCTTCACATTCTTCGGAGGAGTCCAATCGAGAATAGCCTGAACTCGTTCAGGGTTGACGGCAATACCATCCTTGGAGATGACATGCCCGAGATAGGTTACTTCGGGGAGCCAGAATTCACACTTGGAATACTTAGCATACAGCTGATGTTCTCGAAGCTTCTCCAGCACAAGACGCAAATGTCCAGCATGTTCTTCCTCGTTCTTGGAAAATACAAGGATATCGTCTAGATAAACCACGACGAACTTGTTGAGGTAATCCATGAATATATAATTCATCAGACGAGAGAAGGTGGCGGGAGCATTCGTTAAGCCGAATGACATGACGGTGTACTCGTATGACCCATACCGAGTCACGAAGGCGGTTTTTGGGATGTCCTCCTCACGAACACGGATCTGGTGGTAACCCAACCTCAAGTCAAGTTTGGAGAACACTGATGAACCAGCCAGTTGATCATAAAGATCATTGATCCGAGGAAGAGAATATTTATTCTGAATGGTAGCTTTGTTTATAGGACGGTAGTCTTGGACTAATCGGTTTGTCCCATCCTTTTTCTTAACAAAGAGAGAAGGTTCTCCCCAAGGAGAGCAACTTGGACGAATGAAACCTTTGACAAGAGATTTGTCGATTTCCTCCTTAAGCTCAATGAGTTCATGCGGCGGCATCTTGTAGGGTCGTTTAGCTATAGGGGTAGTGCCGGGTTTCAAGTCGATGATGAATTCGACAGCTCTAGCAGGAGGAATCCCTGGAAGCTCTTCTGGAAAGACATCTTGGAATTCACGAATGACGGGAATGTTTTCAATGCCCTCGAGTGGTGCAGCGTTCAACGCATTCAAGGCATAAAGACGTGCCTCGACGTTCTGAACTAGATGAGCTTGGTAAGCAATTATTTCATCAGAAGGGTGTAGCAGATGGACGACCTTAGTGGCGCAAACTATAGAAGCAGTATGCGCTTTCAACCAATCCATTCCCAGAATGAGGTCAATGCTACAGGACTTTAGCACGATGGGGGAGGCAAGGAATTCCAGTCCTTCAATTTCAACGGGAATGTTGTGACTAACCATAGAGGTTTGACACTGGCCCGCAGGAGTGTGTACCACAATTGCAGTGTTCATCTCTTCGTATTTAATGCCATGCATGAATGCAAACTCAGCTGATATGAATGAATGTGATGCTCCTATATCAAACAAAACAGATGCTGGTACTGAATTTACGAGGAGTGTACCCATAACGGTAGCAGGCTGGTCTAGAACTTCATTGAGATCAACATGGTTGGCATGAACACGACCATAAGACTTGGCACTGTTGTTGCGAGGCTGGTTGCTTCCACGGCTAGTTGCTGGGAGGGCCAGTTGATTCTGGTTCTGATTGCAATCACTAGCACGGTGACCTGGCTGACCACACTTGTAGCAGAGACCATTATTGGGAGTGGGAATAGGAGCTTGTGGTGGTGGAGCTGGAAGTCTTGTCTGCCTAGTTGGAGGAGCAGGCAGACGAGGTGCAGCATAGGTCTGCCTTGGGGCAGGTGCATTCGGCTGGTACATGATGTTGGGAATCCATATTTTGCGCTTCTGCGAAGACGGGCCTGAAGATGAGCCCGTGTCACGGCTGCGCCTATGAGAGCTCTGGTATTCCTGCAGACCAGTTTCGACATTGATGGCCTTGTTCACCAAGGTGGCGAAATCAGTAAAGTCGTGCACTAGAAGTGCGAGCTTGATGTCAGCTTGAAGGCCATCACGGAACTTCTCCTGTCTGCGTGCATCAGTTGCAATGTCTTCTTCAGCATAGCGGGACAAGTCCAGAAACTCCCGCTGATAAGCTTTCACAGTTTTGTTGCCTTGGGTGAGGTTGCGGAACTCACGCTTCTTCCGGTCCATGACTCCCTGAGGAATGAAGCGAGCACGGAAGACAGCTTGGAAGTCTGGCCAGGTGATGATTGTTCCAGCTGGCAGAGTACGCCTGTGGCTGTCCCACCATTGAGCCGCGGGTCCTTTCAGGAAGAAAGAAGCAAAGGTGACATAGCTGGCAGGGGCTACATCAGCAGACTCCATCTCATAGGTGATGTCACGGAGCCAGTCGTCAGCATCCAGAGGCTGAGTTGAGCTGCGGTACACGGTTGGGTTGAGGCGCATGAAATCTTGCAGAGTCACTTGGGTTGGCTGCTGGTTCATATTGGGGCGAGGAAACTGAGCCATAATATTCTCCATGAACTGACGATTCAGCTCAAACTGTTGCATCATCCCAGCCATGTACTCAGGCGGTGGTGGGGCGTTGCCACCACGACCACGACCACCTGGTCTAACCATCCTGCTAATATTTAACAGGGGTAGTTCAGCATTGAGGAATTGCAAAAAACAAGAATCATTCATGATGAAATGCACAACGAACGTAGCACGATAGATACTACATAGTAGTCGGCATATCTTACAAAAGAGATCAGCATAGAGTTCATTACACAGAGTTCGGTACATAGGCTAAGACATCATAGGCGGCACACAGGCTCGCGGCGAATGCAACTAACACTAATAAGCAAGTCTACGTCAGTCCCATGCGGTACTGCGGAGGTAGGTGTAGCCCGACAGCTGGTAGTGACGCGAAGGGAAGACCTCCACGCGAGTAGCCTGGGGTCCGCGGATACTCTGGTGCGGAACCCGATGCGCAGGTGGCAGGAGAGGATCCAATGTAGGAGAGTAGCCTCCCACATCTGGCCAGCCCACGCCCTGGGGCATCACGGTCCGGGCAGGGTAGATCGCAGTACGTGACAGATCACCAGAGCGGACAGAGGGGTGCAACAGCGTTAGAGCACGATACAGGTGCTGACGGGTGGTGTACAACTCGTGGCGAAGAGCTCGGTTAGCTCTATCCAGCCCATCAGCATGCAGAACCAGGTTCTGATGGTAGAAGGGCTCTCGGGTGACAGTGGAGTAGGCAGTAGTGTAGTATCTCTCCGCACCAACATCGGATGCGATAGCAATGTGCCTGAAGGGGGAGGTGTCCAACTCCCGATACTCTCCACGAAGATGTGTCAGAGCAGCATAAGCAGCATCGTGGACCGCCATATCGATAGTCACTCCAACACCATGAGCAGTGTGCATCACGGTAGTGGAGTCATACTCCCGAGAGTAGAGGTGGACGATGGCAGGGTACTGCTCCTGGTTGAAGTCCTGATACTCCTCATAGACGGTGTACTCAGGGTGCTAGCGATAACCCAGATAGGTCATCATCTCAACCAACACAGCAGGTGATCCTGAGGCACCAATGGCCGTCGTGTGGCGCACGACCTGCCTCGTGGGTTCCATCTGAAAACAAAGATGTTTTCACAGGAGTCAAATGACAATGTGGATAATGTTCAAATACTACTCTAAAGAATAACTAGGGCTTATCCAACTTTGGGGTGAATGTCGTAACGGGATCCTAGTGTCAGAGTTAGTAAATTCGTTTAACCCGAGTAGAAGAGAGTTCAGAGTCCCAGAGTAAAGATCGAGGAGTAAAAGATCCTAGTACCACCCGATGGCGACGTGGGCCCGTAAGGCACACACCCATGTTAGTAAAAGTTTTTGCAATGTCTAGACTCGACTTCGGCCAAGGAGTTGGAAAGGGGATTCGTACAGGCAGTCGGTTCTGATACCAACTTGTGACTCCCCCGATTTGACCGTACACTAATCATGCACGCAAATGTGTACGATCAAGATCAGGGACTCACGGGAAGATATCACAACACAACTCTACAAATAAAATAAGTCATACAAGCATCATATTACAAGCCAGGGGCCTCGAGGGCTCGAAAACAAGAGCTCAATCATAGACGAGTCAGCGGAAACAACAATATCTGAGTACAGACATAAGTTAAACAAGTTTTCCTTAAGAAGGCTAGCACAAACAGGGATACAGATCGAAAGAGGTGCAGGCCTCCTGCCTGGGATCCTCCTAACTACTCCTGGTCGTCGTCAGCGGGCAGCACGTAGTAGTAGGCACCTCCGGTGTAGTAGGAGTCGTCGTTGAAGGTGGCGTCTGGCTCCTGGGCTCCAACATCTGGTTGCGACAACCAGGTAGAAGGGATAGGGGGAAAAGAGGGAGCAAGCAACCGTGAGTACTCATCCAAAGTACTCGCAAGCAAGGAGCTACACTACATATGTATGCATTGGTATCAGCTGAAATAAGGCTATCATATGTGGACTGAACTGCAGAATGCCGGAATAAGAGGGGGATAGCTAGTCCTTTCGAAGACTACGCTTCTGGCAGCCTCCGTCTTGCAGCATGTAGTAGAGAGTAGACTGAAGTCCTCCAAGCATCATCACGTAGCATAATCCTAACCGATGATCCTCCCCTCGTCGCCCTGTGAGAGAGCGATCAACGGTTGTATCTAGCACTTGGAAGGGTGTGTTTTATTAAGTATCCGGTTCTAGTTCTCATAAGGTCAAGGTACAACTCCAAGTCGTCCTGTTACCGAAGATCACGACTATTCGAATAGATTAACTTCCCTGCAGGGGTGCACCACATACCCCAACACGCTAGATCCCATTTGGCCGAACACACTTTCCTGGGTCATGCCCGGCCTCGGAAGATCAACACGTCGCAGCCCCACCTAGGCACAACAGAGAGGTCAGCACGCCGGTCTAAACCTAAGCGCATAGGGGTCTGGGCCCATCGCCCTTAGCACACCTGCACGTTGCGAATGCGGCCGGAAGCAGAACTAGCCCCCTTAATACAAGAGCAGGCTTACGTTCCAATACGGCGCGCGCCGCTCAGTCGCTGACGTCACGAAGGCTTCGGCTGATACCACGACGCCGGGATACCCAAAACTACTCCCACGTAGATGGTTAGTGTGTATAGACCAAATGGCCAGACTCAGATCAAATACCCAGATCTCGTTTAGCGTGTTAAGTATCCGCGAACGCCGACCAGGGCCAGGCCCACCTCTCTCCTAGGTGGTCTCAACCTGCCCTGTCGCTCCGCCACAAAGATCCACACAGAGGGCCGTTGGGACAAAGGTCCTTTCAGCCCCCAATCCGTGAATCACTCGCGGGTGCTCCACAAGCCGACCCGACTTTAGTCACGACATGTATCATGTATAAAGTATATGGTATATACCCATGATCACCTCCCGAGTGATCATGGCCCGATAATATAGCATGGCAGACGGACAAGAATGTATGGCCACTGATGATAATCTAGCATCCTATACTAAGCATTAGGATTGCAGGTAAAGGTAACAACAATAGCAGCAAGGATAGGCTATGCATCAGGATAGGAATTACGGAAAGCAGTAACATGCTACACTACTCTAATGCAAGCAGTATAGAGAAGAGTAGGCGATATCTGGTGATCAAAGGGGGGGGGGGCTTGCCTGGTTGCTCTGGCAAGAGAGAGGGGTCATCAACACCGTAGTCGTACTGGGTAGCAGCGGCGTCGGTCTCGGTGTCTAGCGAGAGAAGAGGGGGAAGAAACAATAAATATAATGCAAGCATATGCATAGTGATGCATGACATGACAAGTAACGGCGTTAGAGGTGCCCTAACGCGGTAGTAGGTGATACCGGTGAAGGGGGATGACATCCGGGAAAGTATCCCCGGTGTTTCGCGTTTTCGGGCAGAGGAGCCGGAGGGGGAAAGTTGTGAGTTCGATAGGTTAGGGGGGTGTGGCAGACGAACGGGTTGCGTATCCGAAATCGTCTCATCGTTTTGAGCAACTTTCATGTTGAAAATATTTTAATCCGAGTTACGGATTAAAAGATATGATTTTCTAAAGATTTTATTAATTTCTGGAATTATTAATAATTCGAAATAAAAACTAAAATGCTAGATGCACCCAGCACAGTGTACACAGAACTATACCTAGTGGCTGACAGGTGGGCCAGGGGGTCCCATTTGACCAGTCAACGTGACTGGTCAACAGGGGGGTGGGGCCCCTTGTCATTTACAACAGCTAAACTAACATGATTAGTTAGTCTAATAAGTTAGTTAACTGGTTAATTAAGCAACACTAATTAGGTTAATTAACCATTAAATTAATTAATTAATTTAATTATTTATATAAATACATATTTTATTTTATCTTTTTTTTAAATGTTTCCAGGGCGTGGGGCCTGGTCGTCAGTGGCACTAGGCCAACCCCGCGGGGCGGGTTAACGGGCGGAACCCCGGGGTCGGGAGCGGGGCGGGCGCCCATGGAGGCCGCAGCCTGCCTGGGGCGGGGCGAGGCCGGCGGGGCGCCGACAGCTGCCAGCAGCGGCGAGGGACGGCAGTGCAG
>NC_041388.1:255368519-255452051 GCF_002162155.2 Triticum dicoccoides
GGTCGAATGGGCCGGCCTGCTGGGCCGAAGCCCAGTGGGGGCCTTTCTCTTTCTTTTTTGTTTTTTTTCTGTTTTTTTTTCTTTTATTATTTCTTTTCTGTTTTAATTCATTTAAAAGCATTTAGGCATTTCATAAAAATGTGTTTACTTCACCATAATTACCGATGCAATAATAGACATAGCCCGAACATTTTATTTTAATATTTGAAAACTTTTATCGTTTGGCTTAATTAGGATTTAAATTTGAAATGGTTTTGAATTAACCCGAAATTAATTACAGTGACAGAGGTGACGTGTCACCATTAACGTGAGATCACTGTAGCGTGATTATCCGGGCGTTACAGGCGCGGCCACCGCAGACACTGGTGGAGCGGTACGACGCGACAGCGATGGCGCCCGTACCGGCGTGCTCGCCGCCGTGCCGGCGTGGAGCAACTCGCCACTCCTCATCGAGCTGAACTGGAGCGACGAGTTGCTGAACCATGCGCCTGCTTGGGGCGGCAACTAGCTCCGTCGGGCCAAGCGAGGTTGGTGAAGCACGAAGTGGCCTCTCCCGTATCCGAAGGGCTCGGCGGGCCACCCAGCCGGGTAATATGCCGGAGAACAGCTCATCGGAAGCCATCGGAGGAGTGGAGAAAATGGTGAAGGAGGAGATGGGGGAGCGGCGGAGGGGTGCGATTTTTGCCCGCTGTCTGTCTGGCCTCATGTAAATAGAGGGCGGACGGTAGGAGCTTGGCCGATGTCTGGCCTCGTTTAAACTGAGGGTGGACGGGAGGAGCTCGGCCGGTGTTGCGTTTAATTCTGGCCCGCTCATGAACGGACGGGTGGCCGGAGTAGGATTCTCGGTTTGCATGCGGGTTTAACGGAGGGGTTTAATGGAGGCACCAGGCGTGCAGCGGGCGGCGTAGTACTATTCGATTTGACAGCAGTAATGAGCCGTCAAATCACAAAGGCCCTCGCCTCTCGTGAAACCGACCGAGCTAGACTGCCCCGCCCTCTAGCCTTTTAAAAAATGTATATACTCCACTTTTGTACAGTAGTAGTATCGATGGATTGCGCCATGGAGCAAAACTTGAAATTAAAAAAAAGGTGGTACATATAGAGAGCGCTCGTCGCCAAATTATGCATATAGTACTATTAAAAAGGCTTGTCACAATAATGGTGTCCAGCACAAGTGCACAACCCACCCCTCAAATAAAACTAAGCACCCTGGAATTCTTTGACAAAACTAAGCACCCTGAAATTCTTTGACAACTAAACTGCTGGCTATATGATGTTGGCCATATATATTGTATGTATATAATGTGAAGAAACAAGTGGTAGTACTATACCAACTAAAAGATGAAATGTAAGAAATACTTGTATGTACGTACTGAAGAGTTAAAGTAACAAGAAGAAACATAACATAGTTCTGCTGGGGGCTCAGCACAACACACCCCTCAAATTAAATTAAGCACACCTGAAATTAAACTTTGCAACTATTCCGGTAGACACTGCATTAGAACCACCATGAGCAACGACACTGCCACCTTACTCGGAGTCCTCGTCCACGTCCTCAACTTCGTCCTTGTCCCTCTTCCTCTTGGCCGATACTTCTTTGCTTGAACCGCACACTTGGCTGTTGCTCTTCATCCAACCCTTGTAGATATTGAAGCAAAGGTAGCCATCCATTGCAGCGTACTGGATGTGGTCTATATCTAGTACATTCCGCTGCCATGCATGACGATGAAACGTGTATGGAGGTTTTTCCAGTTTACCGTACGAAGGATGAACCATGGCTCCTGCCAGGGTCATCATTGAAGGCTGAAGAGAGGACACTAGCCGATTCTTCTGGAGGTCGAAGGTGTTGCCTACAATGAGGCCTACCCGACGCATGACTTCTTTGTCGTTACCAAAGTCTACAATAACGAATTTGACTAGGTTGCTCCCGAGGAAGTCCTTAAAATCCTGACACTCAACGTCGGCATGGCATATGTGGTAGACCAAGCATAAGTCATGCATGCAAACCTGGATCACGGCAGGCTTCTTCCTCTATTCATCCTTTAGATCCTTCTCTTGTCCCAGGACTGTGGTGTACTCAACATCTAGCCCAACGACCCACTCATCATCTTAGTTTTCGAACATGCGTCTGAAGCGAGAAAGGCATCCTTTCACCATCGCGGAAGAACGAGTGTAGATGACATCGAACTCATCGCCGGTGATGGTTCTAACCTTGTACTCACCGCCGATCCTAGATATTTGGGATGCCATGGATTTGGGAGGAGGGTTAGGATTAGTGGAACTACCGTAATGTGAATGGACGGGACGACTAGGAGCGAACCACCGTAGTATTGAAGGACGTGCGGGGACGAGTAGGAGCGAACTGCCAGCGTGCAAACGGCAGGGTAGTGGCTTTCCATTTTCCCATGATACGAGCTTCCGAGAGCCCTTGGATCTGAGATCAAACGGTTGCATGGCGTGATTCTAGACCTATGGGTGAATATCCTATCCTGGAGGGTTATTCTACAAATTTTCAGCAACTTAGCATGCGACCGTTTGATCTCAGATCCAAGGGCTGCCAGTAGCCCGTATCGTGGTCGCGCCTACCACGACCGTCGCGTCGCTCGTGCGGTCGCGCCCTTGGAGATTTAACACGATGCGTTAGGCTATCTGATGTTTGGCATGTTATACATAGTCACCACTTAGTCACTCATACTACAACAAGGTTGGCTATAAGTGTATTTTTTTACTCCTCTCTATCTCTTTCTTCGTACTCCCTCCGTCCCATAATATAAGAATGTTTTTGACACTAGTGTAGTGCCAAAAACGTTCTTATATTATGGGACACATGGAGCACTAGTATTTATTGCATTTGCCAAGGAGTGACCTCTTCCAATGAAATGGTGTTGCTAAGTTTGCTTCATTTAATTAGCTATAGACTCAAAATTGTCTTTTCACCTAGGTACACGCGCTCAGCAACGTTTCTTCCTTGGGTCACCAAACTAGTCTCTCTCTTCTTGAATAACTTGCCACATCAGACTTTATGCCTATGTGGCAAGCTTAAGCACCTGTAGGAGCAAGTAAAAGTAAGTACAATAGTGCGCTTTACATGGCATTTTTGCATATGTGGAGGAAATAGAGGCAAGGAAAAAGTGGAGAAGTGGGCTCTCATGCAAGAGCCAGCCTCTACTACATGGTGGAGCATTGGGAGAGGCACCTGTATGGAGGTGGTCAGGAATCTGGGAGACTCACGCCGGTCGTAGCGCCACAGTTAAAATGATAATGGCAAGTCAAATCACAGGGCCCCACCTGTCCAGCAGTAACTCGCTGTCAAATCACACAGCCCTACGTTTGCAGCAGCCTACTCCCTCGTCTTCTCGCGTCTCTGTCGAAGCGACTAAAGCGCTATGTTACAGTAACATATTATGTTACCACAAGCACCTCTTTCCTCATTAAATAGTTGCCACATAAGCAAAATTGTCTTGGGATGTGTTAAGTTACTACCTAAGTTACTCCCACTATGGCTAGCCTAAGAAACAACGTGAGAGTTAATGCACCACGCCTATGTGTTTACTATTTGGTTTTCGTAAGATGACTTAATACTCACCTAGACAGAGGGAGTATTCGATTTGAAAGCATGCGGCGCAGTTCCCGTTACGGCTTTAATGCAGACGAGGGAGGGAGTAGTGGTTCCTGATATGTTGAACGGCCAATGCATCCTCCTCAATTAATGCACGAGGGAAGTAATGGGAGGAGGTCCGGGAAAAGAGGCTGCACAATGTGAATGCAATGCAGTTTGCCCTCATTGCCCTCATATAAAGGTGCCCCTCCATTCCAATGCATCTACCACATCGTACGCACCTAAGCATTTGCCTAAGCACCTACAGTAAGCACAAAAGAGCTCACTCCAGAACCATGGCGGCGATGCGCGCGAGCGGCCAGCGGCTGCGCCAGATGGTCCACGACGCCGGCCTGCGGCATGCCGCCGAGGATTGTCTCCAGATGGTGTTGGAGACAGGCTGGTGGATGGCCGCCGTCGACGCCAACTACGAATCTTAGTTGGACCAGATGATTGTTGACACCAGCAAAAAGTTCATCGTCATCAAGAAGCTCGCGGACGACATCGCCGTACTCCTCCAGCCCGCGTGCCCGGGCTCCTCATTGCCTACCACCCTAATCGGCCTCCATGGCCGGAACCTCTTTCAAGCACTGGTGGCCCTGCGATTGCCCGCCGACGCCACGAAGAATGTCCACCTAGAGGCCGCGCTTGCCGCGAGGCACCTCGCCATGCAAGAATTCGTCGACCTACACATCCACGTGTACGAGTAAATCGTGTACATAGGTATCTACAATGCCAGTGAGTACGCTACGAGGTTGGCCTTCCTCAACCGGCTGGAAGCCTTGGATGCCTTTGCTGAGAAGCACCTCGACCTCGCCACAAAAGCCGCCGCTCCTTAGCCGCCGGTCGGTGGCCCGACGCACTAAGTTGAGGAGGAGGAGGTTGTACGTTCGTGGATCCATCTTTCTTCTTTCCTTCTGTAACCACCACTACGATCGCATCATCGTGGCCTTAATTCTTATTGTGCTGTTGCATTCTCGTTCTAGTCAATACCGACATGTGCGATCCCTTTGCTTAATTATATGCATCACTGTAACTAGTACTCGATCCGTCAATTTATAAGTTGTGCTTACCTTTTCCATCAACTTCGTGCAACGCGCGGGCATCTTGCTAGAAAAACTAGAATATGTCTATATAATCCATATGTGATAGTCCATTTGAAATCTTAAAAAAGACAAATATTTAGGTACAGAGGGAGTAATATATTAGGAGTATATCATGCACACAAAGGCAGAGGAGCGGTGGGGCTGAGAGGGATGAGGGGCACATCGGGGGGATGAGGATCCCCTTACGCGAACAATCCTACCATTCTGTCACTGACATGTGGGACCCATAAGCATGGGTCCCACCTGTCAGCGAAGGAAAGGCAGGGCAAGGCAGTGATAGCCACGTCAGAGGATCCATGTCCACATCGGGGGACGTCGTGCCATGGGTTGGAGCTGCATCATGGGAATCGCGTGTGGGTGTGGCAGTGGTAGAAACAAGAAACGTGATGGTCGCTGAGGGAGTCCTGGATTAGGGGGTGTTCGGGTAGCCGGACTATACCATCAGCCGGACTCCAGGACTATGAAGATACAAGATTGAAGACTTCGTCCCGTGTCCAGATGGGACTTTCCTTGGCGTGGAAGGCAAGCTTGGCGATGCGGATATTCAAGATCTCCTACCATTGTAACCGACTCTATGTAACCCTAACCCTATCCGGTGTCTATATAAAGTGAAGGGTTGTAGTCCGTAGGCAATCAACTCCATATACAACAATCATACCATAGGCTAGCTTCTAGGGTTTAGCCTCCTTGATCTCGTGGTAGATCTACTCTTGTACTACCCATATCATCAATATTAATCAAGCAGGACGTAGGGTTTTACCTCCATCAAGAGGGCTCGAACCTAGTTAAAACATCGTGTTCCCTGCCTCCTGTTACCATCCGGCCTAGACGCACAGTTCGGGACCCCCTACCCGAGATCCGCCGGTTTTGACACCGACATTGGTGCTTTCATTGAGAGTTCCTCTGTGCCGTCACAATCAGGAAGGATGCCTCCTCCCGTCATTAAAGACGGCACCATTGCTAAGGGAGCCTTGGCTGTCGGCCAAACCCTCCGGCTAGGTGGTTTCCTCATGACCGCCTGTTCGGCTGTTGCACCGACGGTGACCTCTCGGGTCATCAAAAGCAACCTACACGTCAGCTCAGAGCTCGTCGAGCAGCTAGATCCAATGGAGCTCTCTTCCGTAAACAAGCTCTTGGATCGCATCGCCGCCTTGGGGGTCGCTATGGATTACGACCGGGTTGGGCTTAAACCCGATCTAAGAGAAATTAACTCTCCCCAAGTCACCCACCACGTTGCCGTGGTAGAGACGCAGTACGGCGACCCTTCATCTATTTTAAGGACTAGCTACGTCCGAATTCCCGATCCCTCCAAGCCGGATACCCGCGGAGGGGAGGATGTAACTCAAGACCTGAGCTTAGGATCAGGCAACGGGCTAGATTCATTGGACAACTCCAAGAATCCGAACTTCAAAGTTCGGAAACTCTTCGGCCTCCGAATCTTGGATTAGGTGAGGTTTCAGATTCAACGACACCCGCCCACCCGAACATAAGCGATCTCTCCCAAATCAGGCAGAGGCCCGAGGAAACAGTACATCATTACTGGGCCAGATTCCTCCTGGTTATGAACAGGATAAGGGATTGCCGCGAGGGAGACGCAATCTCAATTTTCTGCAGTAATTGCACGGACGAGGGAATCCTTAACACCGTAAGTCGTCGTGATATTACACGCTTCGCTGACTTGGCGTCCATAGTACAAAAATACTGTGCGATGGAAAGCGCCTGGAAAACCGAAATAAAATTTTGGGATAATCCGGCCTTGAATAGTAATCCCGTCCGAACTAAGAGGGTGCATCATCATAGGACACCCGGGATAAACACCAAAAAGCCAAAACCCTCTACAGGGCATGGAACCGTACTGGAAAGGTGGCTTGATGGACCCTGTAGAATTCACAGTACAGAGGATGCCACACCAACTCACAGCCTTAGAGCAAGTTGGATACTCCGGCAGGTGGCCAAAATTGGCGAGGACCTCTTAATTCTGGAGGCCGCAGAAAGCCAGCCCGAGGGCACCAGTACCGTTCTCACAGTCTTCGAGACTTTCGCATCAAGCAATATGCGAAAAAGAACACTCCGCAGCCTCGCCGAAGTCTATCAAGTTGCAACAATAGATCCATGGAGCGACACTGCTATTACCTTCAACGCAAGTGATGAACCTAGATTCCGAACTGCCCGAGCACCAGCCGCATTGGTCCTCAGTCCCATAGTGGACGGCTTTTGCCTCACCAAGGTGCTCATGGATGGAGGCAGCGGACTGAACCTCATTTATGAGGAAACCCTTCAAAAAATGGAAATAGACTGGAACCGCATCGAGCAAAGCAGCACAACCTTTAGAGGAATAATCCCCAGTCGGGAAGCGCGCTGCACAGGAAAAATCACACTAGATGTGGTGTTCGGCACACCGGATAATTACAGGTCCGAAGAAGTCATGTTTCAGGTGGCCCCGTTTAAGAGCGGATATCACGCTTTACTAGGGCGGGGAGCATTCACAATATTCCAAGCAATACCCCATTACGGGTACATGAAGCTTAAGATGCCCGGGCCAAATGGAATTATCACTCTAGCTAGTGATCCGGACATAGCATTCCGCACCGAAAACAAGACGGCCGCATTAGCCCTTCAGGCGCTATCCGAAGCCTTAGCGGCCGAGGAACTAACTGCGCTGCGCTCCACGGTTAACAGGGATGATGTGATACTCGATAAGAGATCCAAATCCACGTCCTTCAAGCCAGCTGACAAAATAGTCAAATTCCAGGTCCATCCAACGGACCCCAATAAAACAGCTTCCATCGGGGCACGACTGAACCCTGATGTAGACGCTGCACTGCGAGAGTTCCTGAGAACTGGGACATCTTCGCCTGGCACCCTTCAGACATGCCAGGATCCCACGCAGGCTGGCCAAACACAGCTTAAATATCCTAAAAGGATTTAAACCTGTCAAACAAGCCCTTCGGCGTTTTTCCGAACCCAAGAGACATGCTATGGGAGAGGAGCTAGCAAAGCTATTAGAGGCCAGATTCATCAGAGACATAAAACATCCGGACTGGCTAGCAAACCTGGTGATGGTACCAAAGAAGGAAAAATCCTGGCGCCTGTGTGTCGATTTCAAAGACCTTAACAAGGCTTGCCCAAAGGATCCCTTCCCCCTCCCCCATATCGATCAAATTATCGATGCCACCGCAGGACACGATTTGTTGTGTTTCCTCGACGCATACTCGGGTTACCATCAAATCAAGATGGCAGAATCAGACCAAGCTGCAACAGCATTCATCACACCATACGGCCCATTCTGCTTCAACACAATGCCCTTCGGGCTGAAAAACGCCGGCGCAACATATCAGCGCATGATCCAGACATGTCTGGCAAACCAGATCGGCAAAATAGTGGAGGCGTATGTGGATGATGTGGTCATCAAATCAAGACATGTCGAATCCCTAGTAAACGACTTGAGGCTTACATTCTATAACCTCCGAAAATATGACATCAAGCTCAACCCAGAAAAATGCATCTTCGGCGTTCCAGCCGGAAAGCTCTTGGGCTTCATTGTATCCGGTAGAGGAATTGAAGCAAACCCAGCCAAGATCTGAGCTTTGTCACAATTGGATGTCCCGAAGGACCTTAAACAAATACAAAAATTAACCGGGTGCGTGGCGGCTTTAAGCCGCTTCATCTTCCGCTTGGGAGAAAAGGCACTACCCCTTTATCGCCTCCTTCGGCGCACCAAACACTTCGAGTGGACGGATGCCGCCACGGCCGGACTTGATGAAATAAAAGCCATATTGGCAACAAACCCAGTCCTGGTCGCGCCAATCACCGGCGAACCAATGTTATTGTACATTGCAGCAACACACCAAGTTGTCAGCGCAGTGCTCGTTGTCGAGCGGGAAACGGACGGACACAAATTCCCCCTTCAAAGGCCGGTCTACTACGTGTCCACTGTCCTCACTCCATGTAAATCACGGTACCCGCATTATCAAAAGATTGCATACGCGGTATTCATGGCATCCCGGAAGCTACGACACTACTTTCAAGAGTGTTCCATAATAGTAGCCTCGTAAGTGCCACTAAACGATATTATCAACAACCGCGATGCAACTGGCCAGATTGCAAAATGGGCCATCGAGCTTCTCCCGTTCGATATAACCTATAAGCCACGGCGAGCTATTAAATCGCAAGTTTTGGCCGACTTCGTCGCAGAATGGACGGAGGCCGAGCTCCCTAAAGAGTACGGCGCATATTCAAACTGGATTATGCATTTCGACGGCTCCAAAATGTTGGCCGGACTGGGGCCGCCGTCGTCCTGACGTCCCCCACAGGAGACACAGTCTAATATGTGCTCCAGATCATGTACACAGATTCTAACAATGCAGCCGAATATGAGGCCCTCCTACATGGCCTCCGGATAGCAGTATCCATGGGTATCCAGCGCCTAGAGGTACGCGGGGATTCAAACCTCGCGATATCCCAAATAAATGGAGACTTCGACGCCAAGGACCCAAAAATGGCAGCTTACCGCGACGCCGTCCTAAAAATGTCAGCTCGGTTCGAAGGGCTGGAGTTTCACCATATAGCCCAAGAAAACAATCAAGCGGCGGACGTCCTAGCACGCATCAGAGCAAAACGCGATACAGTCTCCCCAACGTCTTTTTGGAAAGATTGTTCAAGCCATCCGTAGCATGGGAGGGGGAACCCGCAAATAACAGCCCAAACCCAGCCGCACCACTCGACGCCGAACAATCTAACACAATTGGAGGCTCTGCCAAAGAAATTACATCTTCAGCCCACGTAATAATGGCGGTTATCGCCCCGTGGACAGAACCATTCATAGCTTACCTTACTAGGCAGGAACTCCCGGAGGACCAAAACGAGGCCCGCTGCATAGTGCGGCGATCTAAGGCCTACAGAGTCCATGAGGGAGAACTTTATAAGAAAAGCACTACCGGAGTCCTTCAAAGGTGCATCTCCGAAGAGGAAGGGCGGAACCTCCTGGCTGAAATTCATGCCGGACTTGGTGGTCACCACGCCGCTGCTCGGTCCCTTGTTAGCAAGGCTTTCCATACAGGCTTTTACTGGCCGACGGCCCAAGCAGACGCTCAGGACCTAGTCCAACGATGCGCTGGTTGCCAACTTTTTGCCGACCAAAGCCATATGCCACCCACCGCACTCCAAACTATACCCATCACCTGGCCTTTTGCGGTCTGGGGGCTTGACATGGTCGGACCCCTTAAAGGTGGAACCCATAGGAAAAAAATACTTACTGGTCATGGTGGATAAGTTCACCAAATGGATAGAAGCCAAGCCTGTTAAAATGGCCGAATCCGGACCTGTGATAGACTTCATATCCAGGGTCGTACACCGTTATGGCGTCCCCCACAGCATCATAACCAACAACGGTACAAACTTTACCGCCGACGAGGTAAAACTCTGGTGCAAAAACATGGGCATCAAGCTCGATTATGCTTCCGTCTATCACCAACAAACCAACGGTCAGGTCGAACGCGCAAATGGTCTTATCATGAGCGGCATTAAACCTAGACTGGTGCGGTCCCTCAAGGAATCTAACACGCACTGGGTAGAGGAGCTCAACTCCGTGCTCTGGGGGCTGCGGACCACGCCAAATCGCACCACCGGATACACACCATTTTTATGGTGTACGGCGCAGAGGCAGTTCTGCCCTGCGACATAATTCATGACTCACCTAGAGTGCGCATGTACGAAGAAAGAGAAGCCGAGCTCGATCGACAGGACAACTTGGATGCCTTGGAGGAGGAGCGTGACGTGGCAAAAGCCCGCTCCGCATTTTATCAACAACAGGCCCGAAGATATCAAAGCAGAGAAGTACGGGCCAAAAATTACAATGTTGGCGAACTAGTTCTACGCCTGCCGGATAATAAAAAGGACAAACTCAAGCCCAAATGGGAAGGTCCATTCATAATCGAACAAGTCTTGACTGGTGGGGCATACCGCCTGCGAGATGCGTCGGATAACCGACTCGAGCCGAACCCGTGGAACGCCACCCGTCTCCGAAGATTCTATGCCTAGCACCGGACTCTGTGTTCGTCTCCTTCCTCTGTCCATTTTTTGCATTTTTTTTGCATTCTTCTGTCTTACATTTCTCTCCTTCCCCTCTTTTCTTTTATAGCTCTTAAAGGCTCATCTAGTGACGCGCCACTCACGCTCATTAAACCTGGGGGCTTCTTTAATAGAAGCTTATTTATACGGGCTTCACGCCCAACACATGCGTCAAACTTCCGCACGTACCTTTTTCTTCACCATTATATGCATCGATATGACTTAAGTTTTGGCCAAGCTGGGTTGCCTGGCTCCTGTGCTTACCCCTACGTTCACGATTGTTCGGCTAGGCAGTAAAGGGAGCACCTCTACGATTGTTACTGCCGGGTCAGCCGGATGTGTACCTCAGACTGGGTGAAGCCAAAAGCTAGCGTTCTTAAGGGAATATTCGGTCGGTGAAATAAAAGATGATCTTTTTACCCATTTTATGCGCCCCCGGATGCTTTTTTCTGTGTTTTTTCACGCAGTCCGGACATGCACTTTAGGGCATGACTCCCAGCGAAAGGAACCCCTAACGGAACTATTCTCTCTGGAAGATGTTTCTTACTAACCATGTAATATAACATAACTAGTTGGACACTTGTCTGATAAAGCACTAATGACCCCTACGCCTGGTCTCCACGCATACCCCAGTTCTTATATAACCGCTATGGTATTCGGACACACTCCGGACCGTCAGGTCCCGAGGTTGATGCAAAAAGGTCGGCAACGACAAACGATCTACAATCCGGCTAGAAGGCATTACACATGTCAATTCAAAATTACATAGTCATTCTGACTGATTGTATTCCTCTTCTATACCATCTAACAGGCTGTCTAATTTACAGTCCTGCTGGGAATACTTCGCGGCCAATTCTACTTGGCCGTATACTAAGCTTACAGGGATCTCCTTCCCGTCAGGCCCCACTGGTCCGACCTCGACCATGTGGTTTGGGTCAAACTTCGTAAAATGGGTCTTCACCATGGCCCAGGCCTCCCTAGCGCCTTGTCGGCAGGCCGATATCTTCCATAACCGGAAGTGCCGCCGAGCTTCCTTCAGCTTCTCCGCAAGCTCTCCAAGGCCCTCGGGCACGGAGTGGGCAGGCCATAAGGCTTGGGCAATACCCTGCATCGCCTGCCGAATTCGCTCGTGCAGTTGCAAGAGTTCGGGAAGAAGGTCACCCGTAGAACCGGGCATCTCCTCTGCAGGACGACCTGTGAGCATACCTATAGACATTACTTTGTTAGTCGACTTCCTCGCCGAACTTTTTTTTCAAAGTTCGTTCAAGAACTTACTAAAAATGCCACGTCAAAGCCACTGATTCTCCTTCGTGGAGTCCGACAGCCGGCCACGAACATCTTTAAGTTCGACGTCCAGCTTGGTGTTGGCATCCTGAAGATCATTCTTGTCTCGCCTCACCTTTGTCAACATACTCTCACCGGCCTTTAGCCGGCGTAAGAGTTGTTGCTTGTCCGGATCGAGTCCGGCGCCATCTGCAATATGATTTGTCAGATTTGCACCCACACTGCACAATACAAATCTTTCGAAGTGTATCTTACCTGAGGGGGTCTCTTTGGGCTCCCCTGCTGTGGCTAGTGCGGCCTCTAGTTGGGCCTTGCACTTTTCCAGCTCCTGGGACAGTACGGCATTCTTCTCTGTAAGAACTTGCATATTAAATGATCCTTAAATCAGTTGCTCTAACTGCTTCAAGTCTCGGGGGCTACTGGCATATATATATATATATATATATATATATATATATATATATATATATATATATATATATAACCAAAAATTTCTTACCCGTATGTCTTTTACATACTGCTTCGTGGCTCTGGCTAAACCATTTTGAGCGGCACGGAGGTACGCATCTCCCGGATTAAAGGCATCTAAAGCCTCTTGGGAGAAACAAGCGTCGCGTAGAATTATCCGGCGACGCCTGTGGTTCATGGCACTCTCCACTTCAGAATTTGTGGCAGACAGCCTGTCCGCATCCTCTGTCAGAGGAGCGTCCGGCGCGCGCCTTGTGCTCGCCTCCGCTTCCTGGCCAGACGTTGGAGCCTGGCTGATGGAGGCGCGATTAGCAACCTCTCGGGATGTAGTCCGACGAGGTCTCTTCATTCTGAAGATAGCACGAATGTTAATATGCCCTGACAGAATAACTCTAGGGAAACAGAGGGTGCACTATACCTTTGCGTCGGCATCTCAGTCCGGACTACATTCCTTTTTCCCCACGGGGCCCTGCGGCCCCTCGTTGGCTAGCTGCCGCAGGTTCGGCCTCCTGCCTCAGAAATCTCCCCTGCAAAACACGGTTGTCGTCAGAAACACCGGGCTACGTGAGGGGGGAATCTCTTTCAAGGGAATAAGACCCCGGTTTCTGTCACCTGGGAGGCCGGGATTAACCCTGGGTAATCCGCCGTAATGGCTACCAAGGTGTTGTCCTTGCTTAGCTGATGGAACACCCCGTCGGTAAGCTCCACCGATATGTCCGGATCCTCTTCGGAGTCCGGATTGAGGGACCGTTCTGGGTCCTCGGGTTGTGGAGGGCGGCTGTTTATATCCTTTACCTCCTGTCACAGTTCCTGCATTGAAGTCGTTAGACTACCTATCTAACCATGGGAGTCTAAAACAAACAGGCAAGCGCAATTGTTCACTTACCCAACTTGGAGGATCATACATACTGAATCCGGCCCGCGGGTTGACACGGAGGAATCCCTCCTTTTCTCCCTTATACAAACAGGATAAGATCTTTACTAAGGCGGCGGCTGAGGCCGGCCCCTTACGACCGTAACATGTGGCGTCATCCTCCCCATTGAAATCCCACATGGGGTGGCCTCTATATTGAAGCAGCTGCACCCCCCACATAATGCATGCGGCCATGACTCCAATCATGGTTAGTCCGGAATGAGCCAACAGTCTTATCCGACCCATCAGGTAAAGGACGTCTCTGTCGCTTTCTCTCTGAGAGCTCCGCGGACGCCAGCTCAAGCGTTTCTTCAATGGAGCACTGTTGAACTCAGGGAGACCGACCCGGATAGGGTCCGGTAGCGGGACGTCATCTATGTAAAACCATTTCGAAGGCCAGTCCTCGGACGCCTTCTTTGGGGTTCCGGATAGGTATCCGGTCCCGGCGATGTGCCATACTTCGGCTCCGCCCACTTGGTATATAGACCCCTCTTGAGAACGGGGCACCAGGCAGAATAACCTCTTCCACAATGTGAAATGAGCCTCAACGCCTAAAAATAGCTCGCAAAGGGCGACGAAACCCGCAATATGCAATACGGAGGCGGGCGTGAGATTGTGCAGCTGGAGGCCGTAGAACTCCAGAAGCCCACGGAGAAATGGATGAATTGGAAATCCCAGTCCCCTTATTAGATAGGGGACGAGGCACACCCGCTCTCCTTTAGAAGGATTGGGGGTGCTCTCCGCTTGTTTTCCGCCATTGTAGGTGGCGAGACCGGCTCGGACCGGGACCATGTATGCCGGAGGGAGAAATCCCTTGGCCTGAAGCGACACTAACTCGCTATGCGGGATGGTGCAACTCTCCCAGTCCTCGGGTTTGGGACCGGAGGGGTGAGGGGAGGAGCTGCGATGACTGTTCATGTTGGAATGGACCTTTGCTGGAAGCGCTCTGATGATAACTCGCGGAAAGGAGAAGATGTGGCTTGGACCTAAATCCCCATCCTGTTAAATACGCGGTTCGTTTATACGGCTAGGGGTGTGGATGTAAAAATGCCCCGGCTCTGCGCATTCGTTTAACACGTGGAAGACGGCCATTATTGGGCGTGGAAGCCGAGGAGCACTACATTACAAAAATTGGACATTATTCCTATAGGTACACAAGATTTGCAGAAGAACCCGCCTTGCAATGCCGAACAATCTGCGCGCCGGACTCGTCGTCATTGAAGCCTGGTTCGGGGGCTACTGAGGGAGTCCTAGATTAGGCGGTGTTCGGGTAGCTGGACTATACCTTCAGCCGGACTCTAGGACTATGAAGATACAAGATTGAAGACTTCGTCCCGTGTCCGGATGGGACTTTCCTTGGCGTGGAAGGCAAGCTTGGCGATGCGGATATTCAAGATCTCCTACCATTGTAACCGACTCTATGTAACCCTAACCCTATCCGGTGTCTATATAAATCGGAGGGTTGTAGTCCGTAGGCAATCAACTCCATATACAACAATCATACCATAGGCTAGCTTCTAGGGTTTAGCCTCCTTGATCTCGTGGTAGATCTACTCTTGTACTACCCATATCATCAATATTAATCAAGCAGGACGTAGGGTTTTACCTCCATCAAGAGGGCCCAAACCTGGGTAAAACATCGTGTTCCCTGCCTCCTGTTACCATCCAGCCTAGACGCATAGTTTGGGACCCCCTACCCGAGATCCGCCGGTTTTGACACCGGCAGTCGCCGTGGTTCAACTTCCATGGACAAGCTGTCATGTCTGCTGAGACATGTATATCAAAACTAGAGTGTTTATATTTCAAGCACGTGAACAAGTATTATTCTACTACTTTGGATCCATTGCAACGCACGGGCCAGCACATTGGTAGTAGTAGTGTCCATCTCTATCTCTAGAGGCCTTCCCTCGTTCATCCTTTTCTCTCACAAGATAAACTACTCATACAAATGCATCTTGATGTTCCATGGAAAGCACGAGGATGTTTCCTTGGGGGTCTCTCCAGCGCGGCGTGGCCATAGTTGCAAGTTGACTCCCCTTGAGATGCCGACGTTGAGGGGAACTCGGATTTCCTCCGATGAACAGGTAAGATGAGTTTGATCACATAGTAAATGCATTCTAAAGACTACTTCCGTGTCCATTTCCTAATTCTCCCCCTGCCCACTATTTCACAGGTTAGGCTCGGTGCGAGTGGAGATTGGCTTGCATATGTACGGGAGGGTACCAACATCAATTTGCACAACATTTACAACGGTGACACCGTTCCCGTAGAACCTTTGTCCAACATTGGGATCAGCCATGCAACGGGCCACCGCATGAATTGGTACGATGGAACCACTGTGAGATTGAATAAGAAAGCATGAACCTTGCACATGGCGGTCAAAGGCGGACCATGCTGTCTGCGGCCGATTTGATGCCGTACGAGTAGGAAGACGCTGTGCTCCTTTCTAACCGCATCTTCGCGATGACAAACCAGGGGACTTATTTTGTATGGGACACATCCTACGATATACTCCCTCTCTCCCAGTTTATTTGTTTTGAATCTTTTCGTTTTGTAAGTTTCAAATTCAAATTTAGAGCTCCACATCACATGTTGAGATTACAATGTCCACTAAATCGTTGCGTGCATGTATAGTAAAGAAACAAATCTCGAGTTTGGCACGAGTTCGTGCTGCGGGAGCACCACAAGCCCTGGTGCAGGAGTTACATTTCCCTCTCAGGGCCGTCGGGACTGAGCTTCAGCGCCTTATTACACCTACCTTTGAGTCAATAACATGTGGACCCGATAGGTGACTGGTCCACATGTAATGCTCCCATAGGCAGAGGGGCAGTGGGGCCAATAGGGGTGAGCCGCAGGTCGGGGGATGTGTGGTTTCATGGGTTCGAGTGGCGTCGTGGGAATCACAGGTGGCTATGGTAGAAACTTGATGCTCGCAGCATTTTAGGTGGCCCACATGTCATGCACACAAAGGCAGAGGGGCGGTGCGGCCGAGAGGGATGAGGCGCACGTCGGGGGGCGTGGTGCCGTGGGTTGGAGAGGCGTCGTGGGAATCGCGAGATGAAACATGATGGTCGCCGTAGTTGAACTTCCATGGACAAGCTATCATGTCTACGGACACATGCACTGCATACCGATCACTGGAAGGAGTAGCAGAGAAAGCTATATATGCGGATAAATAGTTCCTTATAGTCAAGCGGACCCACGCTACTACTCTGTTCCAAAGACATGCACACCGTCGAAATAGTCCATCTATATCAATATACACTGAGAGGGAATAATTTTTGTACAAGAGAGGAAATAGTTCATCCATCCATAATGCCCTCGTGCTTCTTCTTCTTCTTCTTCTTCTTCTTCTCATTCTCTGTGGGAGACGGCTTCGCAACAAGCTCTTTGGACCTTGCAGCTATCTCGAAACTCACTCGGGCATCGAGGGTAGCATATTTTATCCACTCGTACATCAAGGGATAATTCTCCCATCCAGACGACCTTAATGCCACCGTCTCGTCACCCTTCTGAAGATTTGTACCGAGCAAAAAAAATTCTACATCGAATAGGGATGGTGTCTGTTTATCACAAACTTCTACAGGAATTTTGATTCTGGTTTGTAGGTCAGCGATGCTTTTCAAATCAAGGTTGTACGGCTCCAGCTTCTGTTTGTCCCCTTCGATGGCTGCCCCACAGAAGTATACGTCCTCCCGAGACAAGAAATCATGAAGCTCACCTGGTATGGAGGGCGAGTGTATGATGTGGTACACCAAAATATCATCTTCGAGGCACAGCTGAAGGACGGCCGCGCGCTGGATCTTCCCAGGGGCACGCTCCGTGTACTCTGCGTCGAGACCGATGACCCTCGTCTCTACCTTTTCGAGGGAGTTGGATACATTGTTGATCCACTGCCGAACAACCCTTGGGTGGACGGTGACGGTGGCAACTATGCGCATCGAGCCTTCGACAAGGACATGTTGGACGCTAAAAACCTGCATCTCGATCTCTTTCGCCATTTGGAACCGCTGGAACGGAGGGCTATGGTTTGGAGAATTAGGGTTAGATGGCTAGTCTAACTGAAGTAGTAGATAATTATTTAAAGAGGTTAAAACAATGTGAACGCAGTGGGGTTTGGATGCAAATGAAGACAAAGGGGAGGCGAAGAAGCCGAGGAGAATCGGTTTTCGATGGAGAAGGAGTAAATGGGAGAAGTGGTGTGTAGGCAGTTGATTAGACAGCTAGGTAGACTAAAAGAAAAGGCTATGCGGGTAGACTGATGAGTCATACCTGTTCGTGTATGTGCCCATCCTTCCTGATAGGTGGGACCTATGCAAACAGATAAAAAAATGTGTCGTAGTTTTTTTTGAGCGCGTGAGTGGGAGACATAACATTCTCTGGTTAAGGAATACTCCCTCCGTTTAGGTGAGTATAAGTCACCTCATGAAAATCAGGTTTTCCCAAAACCTTTAGGCGTGGAGCATTAACTTCCTGCTCAATCCCCTCCCAGCCTCGTTAGCCAGTGTTCTCTTCCTCTGCTGCCGCGTTCTACCTTTCCATTTTTCCTCTTCTCAAGTGTGGAACGATCTGCATGCGGTCCTTGATGCACCAGAACGACCACTGCATGCATCGCGGCAGAGCATTGATTGGGCATGCACGAGAATTTGGTTCTGCTCGCAATATGGATGATACCTGAACGATGAAGTGAACAGGCATGCTAGCACGGGAGACCTATTTACGCTATACAATACTGGAGTACTCATGTACCTACTACTAGTAGTAGTACAACTGTGGTACACTTGATGGTCAAAATACTATTCATCCAGTCCTCACAGTGAAGTGACAACACCCTGCGCTTGACACTAGTCCAGGCGGCGTGTTCGGGTTACCAAAGTCAGCCTCACCCTATGCACAGTGCAGTCTGTCACCGCCGCTGTACAGCACATTGGCGCCTCGCCTCGTCTCCCTCTCCACTCCCATAGCACCACTCCATCTCCATCTCCTTCTCATTCTCCATCTCACTGTGCCCCCGTGTACCGTCGCCTCACTCGCCTCCCCAGTACCACTATTCCCTCGCTAGCCGCTCCAGCACCGACATCCTTCTCCCCCGTAAATCAAGCCCCCTTCCAAACTCCATCATGGCCGAACGCGAACCGCGCAGCATCCATATGAGCCGCGATTGGAGCAATCTCCCCAGTGACATCCTCGACCTCTGTTGTTCGTGTATGGATATGTTGAGCACCCTGCGGCTGGCTGCATGCTCGAGGGACATGCACACGGCCATCGTCGAAGCGAGTCCTAAGCTTTTCAAGACACCCTACTTGCTGCTATCTAGTCTTGCGAGATTCACTCACCATGCTACGGAGGCGTGCATGATGCCCCTTGACTTCAATCCGATCTCCATTAGCCGAAACTTCTTTGCAGGATGTAGTGGGTCGCCGTACATCATTTCCCTCGACATCGATCCGATCACCATCGCCCGAAACTTCTTGGCAGGTATGTACTGGGTCGGCATGAACTCCCACTGGATGGCTGCCTTCAGAGAAGACGGTAAAAAGTTGGTGCTCGTGAACTTCCAGACCTCCCATGAGATTATCCTTCCTCCGTTGGATTATATAGAGTATTACCATCGCGGTCCAAGTCATCTAGATTACTACGTCAGTTGGACGGACCTTGTTTTGCAGAAGATTGTAATCTACCAAGTGCCCACATGACATGCGAATTACGCAGACTTCAAGCTAATTGCCTTGTTCGACCGCGGACTCGCCTATCTTTACGCCGGTGCCTTCTTTAGCTGGAGACAACTCGGCTCGCAGTGGATCATCGTCAAAGCTGATACACAGTTCTGTGATGCTATTGAACACAATGGCATCATCTACGCGATCGAAAAAGCAGATGGCACCACGTATTGCTGGGACGACGCATGTAAGTTGTTTCCTCTCATGTTAGTTTCCTCATTTTCATGATGTAGAAACATGCACCACACTGTTGGTTTCATCTAACCATACATTAGGGAAGTAATTGTGCATATGGAGAACTCTATATTTGGAAGTAGTGAAATCCTGCAATGCTTACCATGTGTACATACCTATATTCGCCCTTCAGCAATCAATGGCTAGAATAATATCCTCACAAATTTTGTGCCCACAGAACACGAGTATATAACAATGCATGGTCTGTTAGTTACCTTGAAGAATTTGTTTGTGAGGACAGAACATGATTACATAACATGCATGACATGGTAGTTTCCTGTGAAGAATCGATTGCGAGATAACATGAGTATAACCATGCATGGCACTTCTATATTTTCGAACCCAGTATACATTTCCCTGTATTTTCCTCCTAGTTCCAACAGGGACATATCAATGTTGTTTCTTGCATTATCCTACTCATACTCTGAACAATGCTGATCTTACATTAACAATGCCTGTCCTTTTTGATATGATGCAGTGTCCCTACAGTTACTGCCCTTTATAATCACATCACCTTTGCCAAAAACAAGGAAGCACAACTGGTTCCTCGCTCGATCAGACAACGACAAAAGACTGATGATCATTCGGACACATGAGACGAAAAAGTTATATTGCAAAAACCCCACTGTATACAAGCACCGTGTAATACGTGAGTATTCGGACAGTGGCTGTTACGTCTATGAGCAGGATACCGGCTTGTTGGGGACTTTAGGATTTTTTAGTTGGAGGCGGGTAAACAGCCTTGGTTCACACTCTCCGTTTCTCGGACTCAATTATCCGATTAACCAGGAGATCACCGTTGGCAAGGACCTTGATGGCAGAGAGGCTCTGTTTGCTATGGAAAACTGTGTCTACACGGCGAGCCCTAGGAGTTCGGGAGCAAACTCCCCTGATTGTCAACGATACAGCCTGCAGCCAAAAGAATGTGAGAATGACAAAGGCATCCGGATTAACTTTGATCCTTGGATGTCTCAATTACGACAGGCAGTGATGTGGTTCGAGCCTTCAGGTTGATAGGTAATTGGGCTGTTGCATCGAAAGGGTGGAGTACTGGTGTCTCCGGATCACTGGTCGCTGAAGTAGGGCTGCAAATTATGATGGTGTTGGATCATCTCTTCGAATGACTTTGTTGTCTTTGCTGCTGGTTCTGGATGGGTAGTTCTTTCTTTTGTTATGCATATTCCTTGTCATTTGGTCATCCTCGTCTATGTCACTCTTACTATGTAATAGTTGCTTCTGTTTAGAATGTCATTCTCGTCTGGATCACGAGAGTCTGAGCGCTGCAGATGGGTGCGTTTTGGTGGTGTAGCAAGACTTCTTATGAACTATCATGTCTTGCTGTTTATGTCAGTAGTAGTCACTAGTCAGTGTTTGAATGTTGTATATATCGTTGTTTCGAACTGTTTATTGTCTCGAACTACTGGTGGGCTAAATGAGGGCATCACCATTCTCCAGTGTTCAGAGTATATCTCCTTTTTTCAAGTTATATAATTTGAGCTCAGTGTCTTTTCGATGATGTACACTTGTTTGGGCCAGTGAGGTGTCGTTGAATATGGGCCGAGTAGTAACGCAATGCCAAACAGGTCAATTATGACTCTCAGGCCGGGCTCTCAAAAGATCCTGAAAAAAGGCCGAGCTCTCCAAAAAATAAAGAATAAGGACTCTTAGGCCGACATGTGGGCGCCACCGGTGTTTTCGTGCGCTTGCCCGCCAAGAGCATATTGGCGCGTGCTCGAAATTCGTGCTACCTTTTCATCCCCAGTCTCCCGCCCCTCCCCCACCTATGGAATCTCGATTCCTACTCCAGTTCCCCGAAATCCCCCTCCTGTACTCCCTGTACTCAAGCGCACTATCATGTCACCGGTCAACACGGATCTCCGAGCCGGAGATCCTGAGGTCCGTCCTGCCTTCGGTCGCTGCGTGCTGTCGCTCAACAGTGGCATGGCGGCGCTTGACGACCAGTTTGCCGGCGAAGTGTTGATGGTAACCATCAACGGCGACCGGCCTCCCATCTCGCTGGATGACCTTGTCAAAGCTCTTGGCATTGCGCATGGCATCCAAATAAGTGACTTGCTCGTCGAAGTCTGTCCGCCACCGGCTGATTTCTTCGTCAGGTTCCGGACAACTTTCGACTGCAGTCGTGTGTTCGAATCTTCCCGGCGTTTGTTCTGCGATGGCACACTGGTGAGCTTTGATCGGTGGCACCCAGGATGGGGCTCGGTGCCCTTTGAGCTTGAGTTTTTAACAAAGCTTACGTTCCACGGCATGCCTCGACGTGCTTGGAACAGCGAGTCCATGAACGAGCTTATCAATGACCTTGGAGGTGAGCTCGTAAGTATGTTTGTTCCTCCAGACAGCTGGGCTCTGACGGTTATGGCATGGATGAAGAAGCCGTCCACCATACCGAAGGTGATTGGTGTTGAGATACCGGTGCAGGAACCGGGGTTGTACTATTCATCGCCACCAAGGTCGCCGCGGACGATGTTAGGGATGTACCTGTATCGAGTGTTCGTGCATGTCGAAGAAGTGGCCAATCCATCAATCGAAGTCCTGCCGCCGCCGCTGATGCCAGGGTCCGTCGACGACGTCCATTACAGGAGTCAACGTCAGACTTTCCCCGTGTTGCTCGGAACGATGGATGGCACAGGGCCTACTCCATCGCGCGGCGGAGGCCACTGCTTCTTTGGGAGAAGAGGCAGGGCTGCCTGCCTGGATGTGCTATAATTTGAGGTAACAACTGAATCTTGTCAGATACTAGTTAAATCCGAGCTATGGGTGTGAAGCACTAATATGCCAGTACATTTGATTGTGACCTGTTCTAATTTTGTACCTGAACTTTTTTTAGAAAGGGTTGTACGTCAACTTAATGTGCTAGCAGAACTTATTGTGTTGTCTGTCTATTTTCTTTGCACAACATTCAAGATATTTCTCCGTCATTGATAAAGACGATGAACCGTTATGTACGACTTTGTTGGTTTCAACATAGCCCTTCCCGTAGCGATCCACTGCTTCCATCCTGATTGTGCCGCCTGCGTGAAATTTTTGTATGCAAGTTCAGTGTGCTATGATGTTCTATATGATTGTGTCAACTATATAAGTTTTTACTGAGCATCAGCAATGCATATGGCTGAAAGATGTATTTACGAGCATCGGCCGATGGGTCTCTCTCTCTCTCTCTCTCTCTCTCTCTCTCTCTCTCACACACACACACGTACAAGAGGGACCCGTTGAATTATTTATTTGCTCGTGACAACTTTTAATTAGGTTCCATTGTAATCTAACTTTTTTCTTAAGTTATTAATTGAGCTTAGTGACTTCAAAAAGTTGTACAGAAGCCTTGTTTGGGCCTTTCCAGCGTCGTTGAATGTGGGCTGAGTAACCATGTTAGGTTGTACTGTACTACACAGGCCTTTTTTCGCTATTTTTTAAATAATACATTTTTTTATTAATTTTCATAAATATTACGCTGGGTAATTTTTTTTCAAAAATAATACACCGTCGGCCCGCTGCAGGCCGACTGGGCCTAGTCGGCCCACAGCCGGCCGATTGGATTCCAGTCGGCCTACAGCTGGCCGACTGGCCCCTGTCGGCCCACTATGGGCCGACTAGAGCTAATTGGCTCGCTGTAGGCTAATTGTTTTTGCAAAAGTGTTAATCATGTATTTAAAAAATATGTGTTTTGTGACCTCCTCCGCTCGCTGTGGGCCCACTGTTGACTAAAAAATATGTTTTAAAAAGTGTTAATCATGTATTTAAAAAATATGTGTATTGTGACCTCCTCCGCTCGCTGTGGGCCCACTGTTGACTAAAAAATATGTTTTAAAAAGTGTTAATCATGTATTTAAAAATTGTTAAATGTGTGTATAAAAAATGTTCCTTATCTATACAATTTTTTTAAATGTGTGTATAAAAAATAGCTTTTTTTCAACATCAGCAGTGCAACTGGGCCGACAATTGTACACAATATCTGGGTCAACTTGTTATTCTTTGCCCCGCTGGGCTGCAAACTTTCCTAGGAGGTATGCATTAGGCTTAACAAGAAAATGGACTTTAAGAAATAATAAATGGGATGTAATTATAATAACTGGACAATTACTATGCACCAAACACGTAATTAGTTTGAAAAATATACTATTTTTGGAATTTGAAAATTTTAATTTCATTACTTGTTGCGCGGTTGTTTGAAAAATATTTCGTTGGATTTTAACGTAATACAACTTTATTTTGAAATTATATTTAACCTGACCAGAAATTTCGGATAAAAATATTTCGGATCCCATCAAAATGTGGGAATTTTTTTTGAATTCTGTTTTGAGCGGTTGTTTGAAATTATTTATCGTTGTCCTAGCTAGAAGTTCGGCTGTACTTTTAACAAACTGTAAATGGGCTGTAGTAAATTCCATTAGAATTAAAAAATGGGCTGTACATTCTTACAAATCGAAAATGGGCTATATGTTCTCTGCCAAATCCGAGTTGTGGGCCTACTAAGTTGACGCGTACCAAGGGCTTTGTCAACTTAGTCAATAAAAACGATTCTAGCTGTAGTGATCGTACGATGTCCATCCAACGGCCATAGTGCTTCTTCAACCTCTGGTCTTCTTGCTCCAGCCGCCCAAAGCAGCGTCGGTCGTGTTGCGTGCTCCTGCCTCCCGTGGCCGGCTGTGATGCTGCGGAGGCCTCACCGCCCCGTACTACTCCCACCACTGGCCAGGCCATCCCTCTACTCACCCACACCCCCTGTTATTCTGCGGCGACGGTAGCCTCACACCGCAGGCGAACCAGTGAACCCTTGTACTCCTCTCCGCACGGGCTTGCACTGCTGCTCTTCCCCGGCTCCGCGTCGTCCCCTTCCTAGGCATCGCCGTCAACCACTGCCCTGGTGCTCTCGGCGCGGCATGGTAAACGTGGTCAAGGAACGAGTTCCATCGGACGTGGACTGTACGTGGAGAGGCTGACAGCTGGGTCCACAGCCGCAGCAAGGAAGTGCCTCCTTATTACGCGGAAAATAATGTTTCCTCCACCTGACAGCAGGGACCCACCGGACGGGCCACCGTATTTCGTGAAAAAACGTTTCCCCCCTGACTGCTGGGACCCACCAGCTACACCTTCGCACGCAAGGAAGTGCATCCGGGCAAAAAAAAACGATTTGCCCTCCTGACTGTTGGGACCCACCAGCTACATCTTCGCACGCAAGGAAGTGCGTCCAGGCAAAAAAAACCAAAATGATTCGCCCCCTTGACTGTTGGGACCCACCAGCCCCCCGACTGTTGGGACCCACCAGCTACATCTTCGCACGCAAGGAAGTGCGTCCGGGCAAAAAAAACGATTCATCCCTGACTGCTGGGACCCACCAGCTACATCTTCGTAGGCAAGGAAGTGCCTGAAAGTCGGGACCCACCTGGTCGAAGCGTACGTAGCGTTGTCATTCTGGTCGCCAACGTGTACGTACATATATACTGGTGGATTTAGAGGCACGCGCGTGTCGTAGTAGAGGCGCACACGTGTTGTAGTAGAGGCGCGCACGTGTCGTAGTAGAGGCGCGCACGTAGCATGTACATGTACGTACAGCGGACAGGGTGCAAGAAAGAAAATACGTCCATGTATGTGTACATACGGCCGGGGTCTCGAACGCCTACTCGCGCATACGTATGGCGAGGGCTCGTGTACATGGCTGGGTCGGAATGGAGAAACAGCATCGTCGTCGTGTTCATGGGTCGGAACGGAATGCATGGTCGTGTTCATCGGGAGGGCTTGGACGGAAGAGGCGATGGAAATGAGGCCTGGCGTACCGCACAACGGAGGAAACGGACCTCCTATGGTCAAAACGGGGGTCCTGTTGATCGGGAGGGGTGTGGCGTACTGCAAAACGGAGGAAACGGACCTCCTACGGTCGAAACGGGGGTCCTGTTTATCGGGAGGGGTGTGGCGTACCGCAAAATGGAGGAAACGGACTTGTGTTGGAGTGCTACGGTCGAAACGGGGGTCCTGTTCATTGGGAGGGGTGTGGCGTACCGCAAAACGGGACTCCACAGGATACTGTTCATCTCCACCGTCGACCCCCTCCAGCCTCCACGAGCTACTGTTCATCCACCGTCGACCTCCTCCAGCCTCCACGGGCTCCTGTACATCCAGCCTCCACCGTGCGCTACTCCACCGGCTACTGTTCAACCACCCCTCCACCGTCTACTGTTCATCCAGCCCTCCACACCATGGGGTCCTGTTCAACCAATCCTCCACGGGCACCCCTCCACCATCTACTGTTCATCCTGCCCTCACGGGGTGGTCCTGATCATCCAGCCCTCCACGGGGTCCTGTTCATCCAACCCCAACCGGCTCGATCGATCGGGGTCCTGTTCATCCAGAGGCAACACCACGGGGTCCTATTCATCCACCCCCACTGGGAACTGTTCATCCAAACCCCCAGCAACGCTCACTATTCATCTAAAGGCAGCATCGATCGGCTTTAGTTAGCAGCAGTAGCCAAGGAATCGCTCGATCGGGTTCAGTTAACAGCCATCGATCGATCGCTCGGGTTCAGTAAGGCGTAGCCTGCAGTGTAATCGCTCGGGTTGAGTTAGAGCCCAACGCCTCGCTCGGGTTGAGTTAGAGCCAACGCCTCGCACACACGCGCGTACATGTACGAGAAACGCGCACCGCTCGGCCCTGACCTCCCACTGTAACTGGGAACTCCCCGAAATTTTCCTCCCCCTCGCTTCTACCATGGTTTTTCCGTCATGGACGGCCCAAAGAATGTCATGCAGCTGCGTCTCCGGCCCGCCCAGGACGAAAAGCCCATTTTCTGTCATGATTTTTTGTCATAGAAGTAGGAGCACACCACATCTATGATGATACCGGGTTTTGTCACAATTATCGTCATAGAAGTGTCATATGTATGACAGAAAAAAATTTCGTTCGGCCCAAAATTTCACGGATGTGTCTTTTTTTTGTAGTGAAGGGAGTCAAGGGCTACCTCCGACTCACAAACATCATCCAGCCGGAACATGTCAGATGCAGTCTTCTTCTTCTTAGGCTTCCGGGTCGGTCTCCTGGCGGCTATGGCAGCGGCTCTAGCCTTCTTGGCAGCTTCATGATCATACTTGGCCTTCCAGAAGTCATATTTGGCCTGTAAACAAATAAACAAGTTAAAAGGTCATGCAAGTATTTAAACTACTGAGGAAAACACAAAAAGAGAAAGAGGTCAGGGGTTTTCACCTCTGGTGCCAGGTTAAGTTTGCATAAGGGATTTAACCCAAACTTACTGCAGTCCTCATATTTGCCATTCACAAGGATGGTTGACATTGCAACAATGTCTTCTTCAGTCAATTGAATAGAGCTATAATGCAGAGAGTCATCTGGGCCTCCGCCATATTCATACATTAACTTGGATCGGCGGCTTAGAGGGATGACCCGCCACGAGATCCAGCAACGGATCAAGTCAACTCCGGTTAAGCCATTTCCCAATAAAGCTTGAATCCTTTTGATAGATGGGATAAGCTTCTTGCATTCAGCAGTAGTAAGTTTGTCAGGAAGCACAAACTTGGAATCAAGACGCTCCGCACGATAACCCGACAGTGGTTTTTCGTCAGCTGGTGATGTATCTTGGCAGTAGAACCAAGTTTGGTTCCAGTCTTTGGGATGGCTTGGTAAGACCACTAAAGGAAAAACGGCACCTTGTCGGTGTTGAATTGAAATTCTGCCAAGTTCCAAGCTAAGGCCGTTGGTGCACTCATTCTGGCGGTTCAAGTAAAAGTACTCTCTGAAGAGTTCCACAGTCGGTTCTCTTGAAGATATACCTCACAAAGAACTTGAAAATTGCAGATATTGGATATAGAGTTGGGACCAATGTTTTGTGGATGAAGCTTGAAAAAATGCAGAACGTCTCGGAAGAACTTTGAGCCGGGTGGTGAGAAGCCGCGGTTCATGTGATCACTGAAAATGATAACTTCATCGTGTTTGGGATGAGGCCGTTCTTCGTCCGGGTCAGGAGCACGATAAGATATAATGTTTTTCTTTGGCAAAAATCCTATGGTGACAAATTCCTTCAAGGTATCCTCAGTAACTGTGGAAGGGACCCAGTTGCAGACTGTTGGCGCTTTGGACGGTATGATGAAAAAAGGGCAAGATGAAAAGAAGGTAATTTGCCAATTCAATTTATTGATGAAGTTACAGGTTCATGATACAAATGAATAATGGCGGCTTAATTAAGGGCTAATGACATATAAAGGAAAAATAAGCCAGAGTCACAAGCCGCCATGACTAAAAAGTATTTGAAGGTTGCCAGAATCAAAATTGGCTAAGTGTTGTGACAAACAGGTTTCCCAAGCTGTGGCTATTTTTATGGATCAAAATGGTTCAGAAAAGAAAAATAAAGTTAGACCTAAAGAATGGGCACAGAGGAGTTTGTCAGTTCTGAAGAAGCATTTATACAAGAGAAGGGGATCTGCTAGCATCTAAAATGGATGAGAAACAGCTACCGCATAAGTTCTGCACTACTTTACATCAAAAGAGGGTGCGGTAAGAGAGGTTGCAACGAATCTACGACGAACAACGAAGAACACAAGAAGAAAACCTCCTGAACCCTAATGCAAATCTATGGGGGTGAGAAGGTGATAGCTTACGGGTGCGGAGTTGCTGTGGAGGATCGCTGCCGTACTCTGGACAGAATCAGGGTGATGCAGCGGTCGGAGTTGAGGATGACGGTGCGCTGCAGCGGCGGCGGAGCTCGAGCGGCAGAGAAGGTGCGAGAGGAAGAAGCAGAAAGAGGAAGGAATGGCCAAGCCTATTTATAAGGGGATAAGTGAACAGACAAGCGTGAAAATCGAGGAAGACCAAAGTAATGATTATCTAGCTAAATGGACGCCTCGATTCACGAAAGACATTTAAAGGATAAGGATCTGTTGAAGATGACATCATGGCAAATTTTCATATTTTCTGAAGATGACGTCATGGCGGGTTACAAGGGCTTTTACAAACAAAGGAGGATGGATTTCGTTTAAGGTGTTAGAGATTGACAAGAACAATGTTCAAATCAACCTGGGGCCTAATGTTGGGGAGATAACTACCAGGTATGACCCACCCAGAAGGGGCCGGGTCAATCCTAATGGCGGGTTACTAAAAGTTCAGTGAATATACAAGGCGATGGTTTAGTATAAGGCTTGTAGTAGGCCCAAGCCCAGAGGCGGCTTGAGGCCCATGATTGTAAACCACCATAAGTAAGAAAGGCTTGTAAAGAAAGGCATGTAAGGGAAGTCACCGAGCCGGACACGTTATATGAGCCGGCCGGGACTCTGTAGGCCACCAGGAGTCAACCCGTGTATATAAGGGGACGACCCGGGGGCGGCTTAGGGAAAGAAACAAGAGATTGAGAAGCCAAGCTAGCGTATTTCGCTCCTTGGTCATCGAAACCTAGCAATACCACATCAACTGGACTAGGCTTTACCTTCACCGCAAGGGGCCGAACCAGTATAAACCTTTCATGTCCTTTGTCCTGATTAACCCCTTTAAGCTTCCTAGTTGCAATGGCTCCACGACTAAGTTCTTTCACTAGGACATCTGCCGTGACAATTCCACGACAGATTTCGTATAAACATGACGGATTTAACTACATTTTGAACATTTAGAACAAAAAAAGGACCCGCCCCTAAACCTATCCTACAGTGGCGGCACCCCGCATCCAAGCTCGTGTCGGCCTCCTTCCGCCATCTCCATGAGCACCGGTGATAACACCAAATGAAGTGAAGATGCGGTCTCCGACGAGGAAGTAGAACACGGGAGACGACCCGACCCACATGGGACACAAGGCACCGCTGGCGCGCGTGCCCTACTCATCCTCGAAGGAGTCCATGCCTTGTTCGACACAGGTGGACGTGAGTTCCACGAGGGAAATGGTGGCGCCTTGACTGTCGTCGTCCCACCGGGGTGGCCGATGGTTCGTCGGCGCCGCGTAGGAGGTGCAGCTAGCTATGTTCTCCTCCGTGATCGCCTGCAGCTGGGCCTCCGCGGTTGCCACTTCCTGGCGAGTGGCGGCTTGAGCGCGGACACCGTAGATGGCACGCTGCTCCGTGATGAAATTTGGGTTCGCCGCGGCCATGGCCGCCACGGCCTCCTCGCTCGCGCGCTCACCGCAGATCTGGCACTCCGCTAACCAGTGCTGCTCCAGGAGGAACATGTTGTACCATTGTTCCTCCAGTGCCTGCTGGAACACCAACAAAGGCATCGCCGCAGGCTGCACCTTTGCCATGGCGGCGTTGAACTGGACCTACGCCTGCTCCATGGTGAAGCCGGTGTGCACAAAAGGTGCTGGAGCTGGGGCGAAGTCGTCGGAGCCTGCCTCCGTCGTGGTGTAGTCCTCGTCGTTGGAGACCTCGGGCAAGATGGCCGACAAGCCGACCTCGATCCACCTGGCACGACGGCTATGCCAGGCGACGGCAAGGGCGGCCATAGCGTGCTTCTTCTCCGGTGACAGGCTGTCACACAGTGCTTTCCGCTAGCGGTCATGGCGGATGCAGTGCAAGGGAGAAGGATGTGAAGGGGCTGATGTTGTGGTGTGGATTTAGTCGGATGTGGCCGCCTTTATATAGCAGATTCCGATGAGGCCAGGCGTTCGGGTGCACCAATGCACGATGCTGGAGTGGGTTTCTCAGCCGGCGAGCCTACTTAATGGCGGCAGATGGACGGACCGCGACATTAAACGAGCGCGGTAGATATCCATACCGTATCGTCCAGTCACACGTCCTTGGCATTGAATAGGCGCGGACACCAAAGACGCCTCGCAAGCGGCGCCCTGGCCAGCGCGTCGCTTTAATGGCAGAGGCAATGAGAGTCCGCGTCCGCCCTGAGCCTTCTTCAATGTTGAGCGGCTTGCTCTACAACAGCATGAATGCGGGCAGCTGCCGTCGGGTGAGAGTGCGCGCGGAAGGGGGGAGGGGTTTTTGGTGGGCCAGGGCGGTCAGAAAACGGGCTTGGGATCGGTTCAGACTCATGCAAACCTTCCCTACTTTTGTGTCTATTTTGCAAGAGAAATTGCGTCCAGACTGCCCCACGGACTGATACAAAATCACGTTGGATGGATTCCGCGGTCCTGACAGCACGGTCTGGGCACTTGTGGGAGGTTTATGAGTCCGCCTTGGAGATGCCCTTAGATACCATGTTTTGTGGTTATTAAAAGGGCACAAGATGCAGACATGTTATTAAACTAGAGGATACTTCGTGCATTGTCGTGGGAATTGATTGATAAATTTTTAGATTGACAACATGAAAATCAAAATTAAAAATACATACGAACCAACCCGTGGTTGGATGGTTAGGAGGACAGTGACATCCCCAACCCATAAGAGTTCAAGTCCTAGATTGGACACTGATGCTTGCATTTTTCTGAATTTGTTCCAAATCTTCCGGTGATATACGTTCAGTGTGGGAGGAGAGATTCTCGTCGACTATGAAGACGTCTGTGACGACTTTTTCAATCTCAAAATGATGTGTCAGATCAGTCTCTCAGATATGCTCATAGGGTATGGTGTGTGCATGTATTCATAAGGCCGAGTGTACGTGCGTATGTATGAGCGCCTGCGTCTGTTCTGTATTTTTTTTAAAATACATATGACATTATATTTGATTATGTGTAGTTGTAATAATATTTATTAAATATGTGAACTGAGCATAGATCAGATGGTTATGTTCCTTATGGGGGAACCAACCCATCAAAGTTCAAGTCCTAGACTCGGCACTAGTGGTTGCATTTATGTTGTGCTGGCTTAATATCTCACAGATGCTCATAGGGGTAGGGCGTACGTACGTGTGTTCATAGGTCTTTCTTATGCATCGTTGAAAGCTATGATAAGTCTTTTTCATACATGATTACATGTTGATAACATGCTTGCATGTTGACATAAATAAGTTAGTGGAGATGACATCTTAGCTATATAGGACTAGAATAAAGGCAAACTATTTTTTGACCGGGTCGATCCTTTCCAGTAAATTTTTAACTTAAATAACCAGTTCTAACATTAGAATAGGAGAAGGAAAAGAATGAGAGTTTGGGTATTAGATGGTATTGACGTTTAAAAATCAAAATTTGACTAGGGATATCCTTAGCAACGTGGTTAGAGATGCACTCACAAAAAACATGGTTACAGATGAGTAGGTGAGAGTGTGCACGACAGACTTATATCGTAGGTTATTGTACACTGACAAAGTGGTCGGCAATGTTATTTAAGTAGTTTCAATAACCCCACGGGAAAATGACATACGTCATATAGAAGTGTGATCATCGAGAGTGGTGCCCAACACATGAAAACTTAGAGTGACACCGCTTTAGAAATCCCACGAAATAGTTCGAACCTTTGAAGGTCCCTTGGACTATGAATCTTGGCCTTCCTAAAGCTAAGCTAGTAGGGGTGAGTAACCCTCCTCTTAAGTTTATTCAAGTAAGAAGTGAGTGATTTACATGTCTGTGGAGGCATTATGTAGCCTAGTGGTCCTTGATAAATGACCAAGGCTACCCTTAAAGTAAGAAGGTGAGAGGATATAAATAGGCAATTTTTCGTCCTTCACGACGGAACCTAAACCGACAGATCTCGAGGTAGGGGATCCTAATCTAGTAATCTAGGAGCAATGGTAACAAAGACACATGGTTTTTACCCAGGTTCAGGCGCTTCGAGGAGATAATACCCTACATCCTGCTTGTGATTGTTGCTTTGGAGTGTGTATAGAGTACATGTAATCTACCATGAGATTGTAAGATGTCTAATGTAATATGTTTGACCCCTCAGTTTATATAGGTACGGGGGTGAGGGGGGGCTAGGGTCGGAAGATCCTAGCCGGCTACGTACAAGGGAGGCAGAGTCCTCCATAGATCCAGCGTCTTGTCGTGTACGCCAATTCTTCTGGAACCTTCTAATTATATGCCATCAGGTGCCTGTTGTGTCCCAGATTGGAACCGACAAGGGGTCCTTAGCCCGGCCCACCATGCCAGGAGTCAACATGGTGAGAGACCCCTGAAGGAAATATGTCCTAGAGGCAATAATAAAGTTGTTATCTATATTTCCTTATATCATGATGAATGTTTATTATTCATGCTAGAATTGTATTAACCGGAAACTTAGTACATGTGTGAATACATAGACAAACAAAGTGTCACTAGTATGCCTCTACTTGACTAGCTCGTTGATCAAAGATGGTTAAGTTTCCTAGCCATGGACAAGAGTTGTCATTTGATGAACGGGATCTCATCATTAGAGAATGATGTGATTGACTTGACCCATCCGTTAGCTTAGCACGATGATCGTTTAGTTTGTTGCTATTGCTTTCTTCATAACTTATACATGTTCCTATGACTATGAGATCATGCAACTCCGGAATACCGGAGGAACACTTAGTGTGCTATCAAATGTCACAACGTAACTGGGTGACTATAAAGATGCTCTACAGGTGTCTCCAATGGTGTTTGTTGAGTTGGCATAGATCGAGATTAGGATTTGTCACTCTGTGTATCGGAGAGGTATCTCTAGGCCCTCTCGGTAATGCACATCACTATAAGCCTTGCAAGCAATATGACTAATGAGTTAGTTGCGGGATGTTGCATTACGGAACGAGTAAAGAGACTTTCCGGTAACGAGATTGAACTAGGTATTGAGATACCGACGATCGAATCTCGGGCAAGTAACATACGATGACAAATGGAACAATGTATGTCGTTATGCGGTTTGACCGATAAAGATCTTCATAGAATATGTAGGAACCAATATGAGCATCCAGGTCCCGCTATTGGTTATTAACCGGAAGTGAGTCTCGGTCATGTCTACATAGTTCTCAAACCCGTAGGGTCCGCACGCTTAACGTTCGGTGACGATCGATATTATGAGTTTATGTGTTTTGATGTACCAAAGGTAGTTCAAAGTCCCGGATATGATCATGGACATGACAAGGAGTCTCGAAATGGTTGAGACATAAAGATTGATATATTGGACGGATATGTTCGGACACTGGAAGTGTTCCGGAGAAGAGGGTTATCGGAAACCCCGAGGGAACTAATGGGCCTCGATGGGCCTTAGTGGAGAGAGAGAGAGGGGCGGCCAGGGCAGGCCGCGTGCCCCCTCCCCCTTGAGTCTGAATTGTACTAGGAAGGGGGGGCTTTTCCTTTCCCCTCTCCCTCTCCTTCCTTCCCCCTCTCCCTCTCCTTCCTTCCCACTCTCTCCCTTTTGGTGGAAACCTACTAGGACTTGGAGTCCTAGTAGGATTCCCCTCTTGGGGGCGCGCCAAGGAGGGCCGGCCGCCTCCCCCTCCCTCCTTTATATACGTGGAGAGGGGGGCACCCTAGAACGCACAAGTTGATTGTTTAGCCGTGTGCGGTGCCCCCTCCATAGATTTCCACCTCGATCATATCGTTGTACAGCTTAGGCGAAGCCCTGTGTCGGTAACTTCATCATCACCATCATCACGCCATCATGCTGATGAAACTCTCCCTCGAACTTAGCTGGATCTAGAGTTTGTGGGACGTCAGCGAGCTGAACGTGTGCAGATTGCGGAGGTTCCGTACCTTCGGTGCTAGGATCGGTCGGATTGTGAAGACATACGACTACATCAACCGCGTTGTCATAACGCTTCTACTTACGGTCTACGAGGGTACGTGGAGAACACTCTCCCCTCTCGTTGCTATGCATCACCTAGATAGATCTTGCGTGTGCATATGATTTTTTTTGAAATTACCGCGTTCCCCAACAACCCCTTAGCTGGGACACCCTCAATAGCCCCCGAATCGGTCTTCAAGTATGGATTCTCTTTGGCTTATCCGAGCAACACTTCATCTTCAGTCGCAGGTCTTGAAATTGATTCAACGAATGCATCCCCTTGCAGTCAAGTATTGATGTCAAACTGCATCCGAGGTGACCAACACCACCTTGATCTCTGACGGGTGTTAGAAGAATTTGAGTCGAGCTACACATCAAAAAAGTTTCCCGTGCAGCCAGCCTATGGGCGTGAAGTATTCCCGTGCTCTGTGATGGTTATCTGGTCTGGTTGTCACAACACAAACCAGTCTTGTCCATGGGCCCACCTGACCACATGGCATTCTTGACCTGACGGTCAACATGCGGTGCGGGCATGGTGTGGGACCCAAAAAAGTCATTTCCCATCAAGAGAGAGATCACACGTATTATCAAAATGCTAGTGATTAAACAACTACCCCCTCGATCAACGTGTGTAATCAACACATAAAACATGAGGAGTCATAGGGATTTACTGCCATGCGGCATGGTTACCATACCGTCGCTTCACGTTTTCCCCTTCCTATGAAAGGTGGGGGTGACGGGGAGAGATCTTGACCCTCTCAGTTCTCCTACCTTCTTCTTCCTCGCGCTCTCGCTCTCACCACGCCCTACACACCTCCTCACCCGAAAGAAAAGTTCTTTGTGTGTGGCATCCACTCCCGACCTCATGGCCGGAGAGAAGAAGCTCCTCAAGGGAGGGAAGGCGGCGAACACCCGCAAGAAGTCAGCGGCCGACCATCATCGCCCAGGCGCAGTTGGATCGACCGTCCAAGGGCGGCTATCTGCTGCCACCAGAGCACGCCTACGCGCGCTCAGTGCTCATCTCCAAGGGTGGCGCCGCCTGGTCTGTAATGGTGCCTCAACACCGCATGACAAACAAGGAGCGGGCATGCTTCTTCCCACACCTCATGCGCGGCCATTGCTTCTCAGTTCACCCTTTTGTCCAGTCTCCTCTACGACCTTCAGCTCCATCACCTTGCTCACAACCCCATCTTGCACATTGCGTGATTTGTCATGTTTTTTTGAAGCTTTCCTTTGTTGCGAGCCACATCTTAGGCTTTGGCGCATACATTTTTGCACTAAGATCCAAACCAATGGGCCCGAGACGTGCGAGTGTGGTGCCACCGCTATTAGCCGTATCTGAGGGAGCCTTTGTGGATACAAACAAGAACTGGTAGGAGGACTGGTTCTACATTCTCAACGTGCTACTAGAGGATCCACCTCGGGAGGGGATCATCATCCTCTTCTCGGCAACCCCTCTAAAAAAAGTCAACTCGTCAAAGCCGAGGAGCAGCTCGGTAGAGGATTCTGTGGTGGTGGCCAAGTTAGTGAGAAGGTGTTTCTGTAGGATCGAAGTAGGTCTAGACGGGAGGTGATTATACTACTTGACCAAATAAAAACCTAGCCTTTTTCCAATTTTAGTCGTAAGCAAGTTTTAGCAACAATCACAAGTCAAGCAACACCCTACACATGCAAGTCTAGATAGTAGGCAGCGGAAAGTAAAGACTTTGCATATGAACATAGGAGGGGATTAGAGATATCAAACGCAATGAAGAAATGGTAATTTTTGATATGGTTCCGATATGTGGTGCTATCATATATCCGCGTTGATGGAGACTTCAACCCACGGAGGATAACGACTGCGCGAGTCCATGAAGGGCCCACAAAGAAGCAACCTTGTCTATTCCATCATGGCTTACGCCCCATGAAGGACTAGCCTCACTAGGGGTAGATCTTCACGAAGTAGGCAATCTCCTTGACCTTACAAACTCCTTGGTTCAACCCCACAAGATTTGGAGGCTCCCAAGCGAAACCTAACAAATCTAGGAGACACCACTTTCCAAAAGGTAACATATGTTGTTCTTGTGATGAATTCCTTGCTCTTGTGCTTCAAAAGATAGTCTGCTCAACATTCAATCACTCTCTCACAGATTTGGCATGGTGGTCGGAGAAGGATTGGAGTGGAAAGCAATTTGAGGGGGCAAGAAATGAAGGATCAAATGGTTGGAGTGGAATTCCTTGATCTCAACACAAGTGTAGGTGGTTCTCTCTCAGAAAATGGATATGAGAAATTTAGCTTCGTCCTGGTTGCTCTCACCGAGAGTAGGTGGTGTGAGTGGGGGTATTCATATCCATCACCAAAGATCTAGCCATTACAAACTTTATGCACAACTTGGTGACATTGAAAGTCAATCTTGGTGAGACCGACTAGTGTAAACGATTCGAATGTTAGACGTTCCGGTGAGACCAGACGAATCCACTCAGTGGGACCGATATGTGATGACCTAAGGAGATTCTTCATCTTGGTAATTCTGATCGGTTTCACTCAGTAATTCCGAAGTGAACACGATGGGTTATAGAAACTTGGTCCGTGCACTTCGGTGGGACCAAATGTCATCTTAGTAGAACTAAGTTTCTATTAGGCTTATGGCTTTGTCTGATGTATCTCAGTGGGTCCGTATGCATAGGTTTCAGTGGGACCGGTAACAAACTTAGGGTTTTGGACAAATTGGATATTGAGAAAGTGATTGAAGATTTTGGAGCAATATCTTTAAGCACTTGAGCAAATGACTAATGATAAAAGCCTCATACCCTTTTAATAGTATTGGCCTTCCTATAGACTCATTCTGATCTTTGATCACTTCACCAAAATTCTAGAGTCTTGAAGCTTTTGCCAATGTATGTCCTTGGTGAAAGAACATGCGGTGCCCCCATGTTTTGTTTTGGTAATTAATGACAATCTCTATGGACTAATGGTTGCCTTGAGTTATATTTGAAGGATTTGTCCATAGGGTTTTCTTGGAGTCCATTTGTTGGTTTCAAGGAGAGTTTGTGATGACCAAGGTGCTATTCAAGGAATTACCTAAATATTGGTCATGTGAGAGGTTGATCAAGACTAAGTCAAAGAGTGAATCAAGTTTATCAACACACGAAGTGTAGAAGATGTACCGAGAGGGATCAAGTGATCTCATGGTATGGTAAGCATTGTCAATTACACTTTGTGTACTAACCCATGGTCTTCGTGAGAGTTCTTTGTGGGGTTAGGTTGCGGTGTGCACGTTCAAGTGATGCATCACGAAGAGATCAAGTGCTTGAAGATTGCCTTCCATTGTGGTGACAATGGACTTGTGAAGATGTGCCGAAGAGTGGCTCACCCATAGTGGAGTATGGGGGAGCAATCTACTAGTCTTCACCGAGCCAACACAATCAAGAAAGGTGGTCCTACTTGAGGAAGTCAAGATCGCCTACATCTAGCTCAAGTGGACTTTGTGCAAGGGAAAGGTTTGGCTTGACAGGTTCTCTATTTTACCGGTCTCATGGGGGTAGTTTGGATACCGGGTTATAGGATCGATTGTCGTTCTATCAAGGGGGGCTCTCAAGTGAGTAGCTTGATCGTATCGTTCGTAAAGAGCTCAAACCATTGCATGCTTGCATCATCTTTCTTGGTTCTTGTTTAGTTTTCTCCTTGTGAGATTTGGAGCTTATGGTCATCTTCTTGACAAGATCGAGTTCTTCGAAAACGGAGTTCACATGCTTCTTCTATTGCGTTTTCGGTGTTGGAGGTTTTATCAGTCTTATTCGAGGAAGGGTTCTCACCATTTTCTTATGGGAATTTTCTAATTTCCTTCTTATTGTTATTTCTATCAAGATTGTGCTAGCCCTTGTCACTAGCTTTCCAACAAACTTGGTTTCGTTAAATTCAGAGTCCGTTTGCAGAAGTTGTGTCAGTTTTGGTGTCCTTAAAAAGGCTGCAGCGGTACTACCGCTCATGGGAGTGGTACTACTGCTTGGACGGGATGTAATTCTTTACTACCGCTCTTGGGAGCAGTACTACCACTTGGAGCGGTACTACCGCGGCTACTTTCGTGGCTACTTCCACTCCGGACGAAAAACTCGTCTTAAGTCAAGTGCTGGTAGGCACAGGTGTATTTTTTTAGTACCGCTCGCAAGCAGTAGTACCGCTACCCCTAGCGTTAGTACCATGAGGATGAGCGGTAGTACCACTCTGGCGGTTCTATCGGCCGTTTGCCTCCTCGCTGTTGTTTTTCAAAGGGCTTCCACCGCCCTAGCGGTAGTACCGCTCTATGCGGGTTGTGAGCATAACAGTTGGATTTTTCCCCACCTATAAAAGCGGGTCTTCTTCCCCAATGAACCTTATTCTTTGAGCTCATGTTCTTCCCCCATTATTGACCTTCTTCGAGCTTGCTATCTCTCAATCCCTCCATGGATTCTTGCTAGTTTTGGGGGTAAAAGAGAGAGGAGATCTAGATCCACATTTCCACCAATCATGTTCTCCTCCATGTGAGGGGAACCCCTTGGATCTAGATCTTGGAGTTCTTGGTGTTCTCCTTCTTGTTCTTTCTCTCATTTTCCTCCTAGCATTAGTTTCTTTGGTGGGATTTGGGAGAGAAGGACTTGGGCACTCCATGTGCCCTTGCCATTGCATTTAGTGCATCGGTTTGAGTTCTCAATGGTGATACGTGGAAGTTTCAAGTTGAGAAGCTTATTACTCTTGGGTGCTTGATACCCTTGAGCTTGTTCCTCTTGGGTGCCTCGGTGCCCTAGACGGTTGGTGGTGTTCAGAGTTCATTGTGGTGTAAAGCTCCGGGCAAGCGTCGGGGTCTCCAATTAGGTTGTGGAGATCACCCCGAGCAATTTGACGGGTTCCGGTGACTGCCCCAAGGGTTGCCAAAGTATACGAGTTCGGTGAGCGCCCCCAAAGGTTGCCATTTGTACGGGTTTGGTGATCGCACTCAAGGGTCCCTTAGTAGAATCACGACATCTTGCATTGTGCAAGGGCGTGAGGAGATTACGGTGGCCCTAGTGGCTTCTTGGGAAGCATTATGCCTCCACACCGCTCCAAACAGAGATTAGCATCCGCAAGGGTGTGAACTTGGGATACATGGTCGTCTCCGCGTGCCTCGGTTATCTCTTACCCGGGCCCTTTACTTATGCACTTTACTTTGTGATAGCCATATTGTTTCTTGTCATATATCTTGCTATCAGCTAGTAGTTTATCTTGCTTAGCATAAGTTGTTGGTGAGCCTAGTTGTTGTAGGTTTTGTGCTTGATAAATTAACCGCTAGGTTTATTCTGCATTTGTTCAAGCCTAAAGCATAATTATTTTAAAGAACCTATTCACCACCCTCTAGGCGACATCCACGATCATTCAATTGGTATCAGAGCCTCGTCTCTCTTTATAAGGCTTAACCGCCTAGAGAGTAAGGATGTAGACCAGGGGTTTAGGATTCTCTGACACTCTTAGTTTTGATGGCGCAAATTTTGATGTTTGGGTAATTCGCATGCTTAATCTCTTTAGGGTCATGGACCCAAATTTAGAGAGAATTGTAGATATGGGGTTTTCTCCTCCAAGGGATCCCCAAAGATTATCTTTAGAGGATGAGAAAAACTCTTATCTCAATGCTCAAGATTATAATGTGCTTTTCGATGCTTTGAGCAATGTAGTTATATTTCAACTCATGCCGTTCCGGGATGCTCATGAGTTGTGGACAAAGCTTCAAGATAAATATGGCGTGTCCAAGTTTGGAGGGGATGGTTGTACTCCTCCACCCCCAGTCGTATAGTATTCTAAACTTCTTGTACTTCACCTACATGTGGTTTTCCACAAGGTAATGATATTGTGAGTAGTGGTGTTCATTGTAATAATGATAGTGGACTTATTGTTGATGATCCTTCATCACTATATTATTGCAATGCTTCATCTTTGGACCTTAACACTTCGAGCACTCTAGATGTTTCACATGCTTGCATTGATAGTCCTTGCATATCATGTAGAAATTGCTTGACTAAATCTCATGATGATATGCTTGCTATATCTTGTTGCCTTGATAAAAATGCATTTATTTCCTCGAATTGTTGTGCTAACAATGTAGAGGAGACCCAACACCCCATGGAACAAGATGTGGTCTTTAATGGTGCTTCAAGGGATCCTACATGATCATGTATTGCGTTTTGCCTTATGGCTAAGGCTTCAAAGGTATCTCCCACTTTGAATCCCAATACATCTTGTGATGATATTGATGATGGTAAGAATGATGATGGTAAGAATGATGATGATAAGAATGATGATGATGTTGATAATTATGAAGAGAATGATAATGTTGCCTCCTTAAAAATTAAGGGGGAAATGATTTTTAAGTCTCTTCATAAGAATAAAATTGCTCGTTCCAACTTCATGGAAATCATGTCTATTGCCATTGAGGGCAAGAAATACATTGAGGAGTTGGAACCTCATCTAGAGGAGCATGAGGTCACCATTGATAAAATGGAAGGTCATGAGCTTGATTACGCTAATGAGATCGCGGACCTCTCTCAAGCTCTTGAACTTGAACAAACCACCAAGGAATCTCTTGAGGAGACTTTTGCTCTAGAATTATCTAGAGTGAGGGAATCTCATGATAGAGCTCTTGAGGTGGCCAACTATTTTGAAACTAAAAATGAGAAGCTTGAATGTGCACATGCTAAACTCCTTGAGGACTTTGAGCACCTCGAAAATGGCTCAAGGGTCATTAAAAGTGAGCTCATCAAACTCACCGAGTCTCATGCTCAACTTAAAGCTTCATATTCAAAAGAGCTTGCCAAGTTGTCTTCTCCTCTTGTTGTTAATGATGATGCTTGTGCTACTAACTCTACATCTTGTGAAGCATCCATTTTTAAGGAGAATGTTGAGCTAAGGGCTCAACTTGAGTTGTTATCTAGCAATTATAGGAAATTGGAAAAAAAGTCATGTAAAGCTCACAAGCTCTCATGATGATCTTCTAGTATCCCATAATGTGCTAAATATAGCGCATGAGGCTATGATTATCAAGGTAACATCTAGTGAGTCTCATGTGGATATTAGCACTAATTCAAGTCAAAATGCTATATTGCCATGTGCTAGTCCTTGTAATTCATCTATGCATAACATTGGCACATCTTGTGATGAATTGCTTTCCTTGCCTTGTTGCTCTAACGATGAAGCTTATACTTCCTCTAGCACTTGTGTTGATACTAAGCATGTAGAGGAAATCAAAGAGCTCAAGGACCAAGTCACTTCTTTAAAGAAAGACATGGAAAAGTGTCATGAAGGGAAGTCCACACTCAACAATATCTTGAGTGTGCAAAAATCCCCTAATGACAAAGGTGGACTTGGATTCAACTCCAATAATAGGAAGTCCAAGAGAAACAAGAAGAAGGGCCAAGAACAACTCAAGAATTTGGCCAAGATTATTTGCTTCAAGTGCAAAATTGAAGGGCATCGTGTTAGATCTTGCCCATTGAAGAAGAAGGCCATCAGTGACAAGCAACAAGGGAAGAGGGCACAAGTTCAATCTCATGCTCAACCTCAAGTTGAAGAAAGGCCACTTCCCAAGAAGACTCAAGTTAATACTTCTCTTGTTGAGAAATCAAGTGAGAAGAAAATGAAGAGTAGACGTTGCTACTTATGTAGTGAGAAAGGTCGCGTCGCTTCTTCATGCACTAGTGGTAACTTATCCAACCCAATTATTATTGATAATATCTATTCTCTTGGGAAGGATAAGGTTGGAAATGTGTTTGCCAAGTTTGTTGGTACTCAAAGTGGTGTCAAGGAAAGAACCATTTGGGTTGCTAAGCCTATTGTGACTAACCTCTTAGGACCCAACTTGCTTGGGGACCAACTAGCTCAAACTTGATCAATAGGTGTTGTTGGAGGGCATTGGAGACTTGGCTACCTTGTGAAGAATTAAGGGGTCTTCACCATTCATATTGTCCCAAGCCAAGTCATTCGGATTACCAAGTTTCTATCTTATATCCAATGTTCCTCCTTGCGGTAACTTGTGCTTAAATTGTTTACATTGAAAGTTACTTGCTCTTTTGCATGTTTTGGTTTTGTTCCTTGCATGTGTTTGTATATGGTGTGCTTCCAATTTTCTTAACTTGAGTAATCAAGTTTGTGCATGATGGTTTGCACATCATGTACATGTGAGTGTTGTGTTGATCCTTTTTGCATCTTGTTTGTATCTTAGTTGGCTCTTGTGAGAGATTAATAGAACATCCCATTTTGGGGGAGTGGGGTGCTTTGTGCACCTCACAATCCTATAAATGTGTGTGCATGAGTAATACCATCTAGTATTGATATTACAAGATTATATAGTCTCTACGTGGTATGTCTTCTCATGAGAAATTCAAATTCTATTTGGTTAATTATCTCTTGGTCCTCTTTTGCATCTTGTTAAGTTTTTCATTGGTATCACATTATGGGGGAGTAATATTTTATGTGCACATTACAAGCCTAGAAAATGTGTATATTTGAGATATTGTCACTTAGAATTGATATTGTAAATTATCTTGTTCCTAGGTTGCATGTTAGCTCTACAAGTTGCAAATTTGCATGTGTGTTTGGTGTGAAGATGATGTTGGATATCTTTGCATTCTACCACTAGGAATTATTTCCAAATACTTATTGTCTCTTGAAAATTTGTAATCATATATGTGGTAGATATTGTTGATCATATTTACATTGTCTTTCGTTCTTTTTTGTCTTATTTCTTGCCAAAATTGTGTCAACTCCCATTGACTTCCGTGTCACTTGTGGATCTTGTTGTTTTCTTGATCTTGTCTAGTGTTTTCTAGATATAGTGAAAGTGGTGATAGCACCTTGTGCATTTTGTATTCAAATGCAAATTCTCTATAATGCACTACTCTTCGGGGAGCTATCCTATTTTCTATAAAACTCTCATCTTGTGATCCTTATCAAGTGTGTGTTGGTGGAAGGCAAGCCGTTTATTTTTGGTACTTTGTGCCATCATGAAACTTTGTAGAGGGCTTGGTTTGTTTGGAACCATCCTCTCTTTTGGGAGTTTGATTTCTTTCCTTTTGAGTGTGCCAATGGATATCTCATTCCTTGATGTATCATTTAATGACATCTTCCAAGTGATGATTTCTCCATTTGGTAATCTATTTTCTCTTGGTATTTCTTTCTCATTTGGTATCGCTTCTTGAAAGTCTTGAGCATGCATAGTCACTTCATCTATTTTATTTGGCATGTTTTCTTTCTTTGATCCAATATATAGGGGAAACTCCACCAAGTCTCAATTTGGATGAGATGTGCATGAAATTCATTTCCATTTCTATACGCACATATGTTTGTGGAGTTTGTCCTATGTATTGGTGTTTCTAACTCTTTGGTCCCAATGAGTTTGGGTACCATTTAGTTTGTGTTGTTGTTCTAGGAACAATTGGAGATGCATTGGATGCTCAGCTCACTCACAAGGAAGGTGTTGTCACCATGTGCTTCTTGGAGTCAAGCTAGGATTATCAATGAACTACTATCTACCTTCAATTGGTATCTCCTACATCCTTCCAATGTTAACTTGGTAACAAGTATCTTCATATACTTCATGCACACATTTCTTGCATCAACCTTGTGTAGGTTGTATCATGGCATGTTATTCATTCTTTCTTGTTATACTTGTCTCCTTTCTCAAAGCATCCCAACAATGATCTCTTGTTGCTAGTTGTGATGTCTTTGATGTTCGTGTGGTTGGAATTCATTTATATACAATAAGATCATATCTATCCATGTGCTATGCTCTCAAGCAAATTTCTTATTGGTATATTTACGACTTCCTTGTGGATATCTTTTTTTCTTTTTTGTAACTATTTCATGTGTATATCTTTCTTTGTGGATTGATATCATCATGATTTTCATCTACCTAGAACCTTATACACTAGAGAGAAGTTACATCTGTAGTTGATATCCTTATTCTTTCACGTCCACCTTTCCTTTGTGGTTATGTGAAAGGATTTATCTTGAGTGCGGATCTTATATCATTGCATCTTGATGCACTCTGTTGTGGTGAAGATATTTTTTCTCTTGCTTGTCTTGATGAGGCTTTTGCCATTTTGATTGGTATCCCTCCTCTTGACAAAGCTATCATTTTCTTTCTTCACCATGGGTTATCACAAGTGTTGCTTATTCATTTTGCATATTTAGAGTGCTTGTGAACCCATTTGCTTGGTGTGTGTGGGAAGGACATGTCATGCACCTTGTATCTCCACTATTCAAGACTATGTTGATACTTAATTCTCACCCTTACATTAGTCTTCCCAAGTGCTTTGCCATGACTCACACACATCATTTGGTTGAGCCTACTCTTAAGTTGCCTCTTTTATATGTTGCTCAACCATTTGTTTGTTGCAAGTGCTAGGCTTTGTTTCCTACATGCTCACTTGCACTTGTTGTGAGTTTCTATTGATTTTAGGGGAGTGATGATCTTATTTTGTGCACTTGGTATCCTAATGCAAATATTGTAAGGAGTGCACAAATCATGGGGAGCTTCACTAGTGTCTTTAGAACACTCTGTTGCTCTCTTGCACTTGTCGTGAGGTTCTTTTGATCTTGGGGGAGTGATGATCCTATTTTGTGCTCATTGTATCCAATTACAAAACTAAATTGTGCACAAATCATGGGGAGCTTATCTAGCTTCTCTAGAACACTCCTTTGCTCATATCATAATATCTTTTATTCATGTGGCACGTAGGATCATTGGTCTAGTTGGTTCAATTGGTGTCTTTTGATAGCTTGCTTCAATTGGTATCTTTTGATTGCTTGATTGCTTATTTCTCTCTTTGTTATGTCTTTGTGGCATATCATTCTCTTGCAATCTTTGGGCCTCAATATAGTTTGTCTTCCTCCAAGTATTTCCCGTTGGATATGTGTATTGCATTCCACTCTCTTGTTGAGAAATAGACAATTTATGGAGGAACACAATTTATATTGGCCTTCTAAGATTTTCTCCCATTTTGGAAATCGATGCCAATGGGGGAGAAGTTTCAGAGAGTTTTATGGAGAAGATTAGAGAGTTGTTTCTTATTGCTTTGCATTGCATGGTGATGCATATTTCCTTATATAAACTCTCTTGAAAGTGATTGTCATCAATTACCAAAATGGGGGAGACTGAAAGAACATGTGGTGCCCCCATGTTTGGTTTTGGTAATTAATTACAATCTCTATGGACTAATGGTTGCCTTGAGTTATATTTGAAGGATTTGTTCATAGGCTTTTCTTGGAGTCCATTTGCTAGTTTCAAGGAGAGTTTGTGATGACCAAGGTGCTATTAAAGGAATTACCTAAATATTGGTCATGTGAGAGGTTGATCAAGACTAAGTCAAAGAGTGAATCAAGTTTATCAACACACAAAGTGTAGAAGATGTACCGAGAGGGATCAAGTGATCTCGTGGTATGGTAAGCATTGTCAATTACACTTTGTGTACTAACCCATGGTCTTCGTGAGAGTTCTTTGTGGGGTTAGGTTGCGGTGTGCACGTTCAAGTGATGCATCACGAAGAGATCAAGTGCTTGAAGATTGCCGTCCATTGTGGTGACAATGGACTTGTGAAGATGTGCCGAAGAGTGGGTCACCCATAGTGGAGTATGGGGGATCAATCTACTAGTCTTCACCGAGCCAACACAATCAAGAAAGGTGGTCCTACTTGAGGAAGTCAAGATCGCCTACATCTAGCTCAAGTGGACTTTGTGCAAGGCAAAGGTTTGGCTTGATAGGTTCTCTATTTTACCGGTCTCATGGGGGTAGTTTGGATACCGGGTTATAGGATCGATTGTCGTTCTATCAAGGGGGGCTCTCAAGTGAGTAGCTTGATTGTACCGTTCGTAAAGAGCTCAAACCATTGCATGCTTGCATCATCTTTCTTGGTTCTTGTTTGGTTTTCTCCTTGTGAGATTTGGAGCTTATGGTCATCTTCTTGACAAGATCGAGTTCTTCGAAAACGGAGTTCACATGCTTCTTCTATTGCGTTTTCGGTGTTGGAGGTTTTACCGGTCTTATTTGAGGAAGGGTTCTCACCATTTTCTTATGGGATTTTTCTAATTTCCTTCTTATTGTTATTTCTATTAATATTGTGTTAGCCCTTGTCACTAGCTTCCCAACAAACTTGGTTTCGTTGAATTCGGAGTCCGTTTGCAGAAGTTGTGTCAGTTTTGGTGTCCTTAAAAGCCTACGGTGGTACTACCACTCATGCGAGCGGTACTACCGCTTGGAGGGGATGTAATGTTTTACTACCGCTCTTGGGCTACTTCAGTGGCTACTTCTGCTCCAGACCAAAAAATCATCTTAAGTCCAGTGGTGGTAGGCACAGATGTATTTTTTTAGTACCGCTCGCAAGCTGTAATACTGCCACCCTTAGCGGTAGTACCGCTCCGGCGGTTCTACTGGGCTTTTGCCTCCTCGCTGTTGTTTTTCAAAGGGCTTCCACCGCCCTAGCGGTAGTACCACTCCCATGAGCGGTAGTACCACTCTGTGCGGGCTCTGAGCATAACAGTTGGATTTTCCCCACCTATAAAAGGGGGTCTTCTTCCCCAATGAACCTTATTCTTTGAGCTCATGTTCTTCCCCCATTGTTGACCTTCTCCGAGATTGCTATCTCTCAATCCCTCCATGGATTCTTGCTAGTTTGGGGGTGGAAAAGATAGAGGAGATCTAGATCCACATTTCCACCAATGACTTTCTCCTCTATGTGAGGGGAACCCCTTGGATCTAGATCTTTGAGTTCTTGGTGTTCTCCTTCTTGTTCTTCCTCTCATTTTCCTCCCAAGCATTAGTTGCTTTGGTGGGATTTAGGATAGAAGGACTTGGGCACTCCGTGTGGCCTTGCCATTGCATTTGGTGCATCGGTTTGAGTTCTCCATGGTGATACATGTAAGTTTCAAGTTGAGAAGCTTATTACTCTTGGGTGCTCCGTACCCTTGAGCTTGTTCCTCTTGGGTGCCTCAGTGACCTAGACGGTTGGTGGTGTTTGGAGCTCAATCATTGTGGTTTAAAGCTCTGGGCAAGCGTCGGGGTCTCCAATTAGGTTGTGGTGATCACCCCGAGCAATTTGACGGGTTCCGGTGATCGCCCCCAAGGGTTGCCAAAGTGTACGGGTTCGGTGACCGCCCCCAAGGGTTGCCATTCGTACAGTTTCGGTGACCACCCTCAAGGGTCCCTTAGTGGAATCATGGCATCTTGCATTGTGCGAGGGCTTGAGGAGATTACGGTGGCCCTAGGGGCTTCTTGGGGAGCATTGTGCCTTCACACTGCTCCAAATGGAGATTAGCATTCGCAAGGGTGTGAACTTCGGGATACATCGTCGTCTCTGTGTGCCTCAGTTATTTCTTACCCGAGCCTGTCGGCGTTCTGGGAACGGGGGTCCCCAGACTTGCCTGCTTGCAGCCCGCGGCGTGGTTGAGCCAGCAGGCCATACGACCCATCTTCACCAACAAAGCACCCAAGACCCTCGCGAGGGGCCAAGCCTCGGGAGGCGGATGACGCAAGACCTCCTCTGAAGTGTCCTAGCTAGGCAGGCTCATGAGGAGCGGAGATATCAAGGCGAGGCGAACCTCACGAGGCTCTTGTGACATGAGCCGTGACGATCGACGCCAGGCGGGCGCCAGCGCGCACAATGTCCTTGTTTCCTTTTTGGTGCAAAGGGGGCAAGCGCAGCCGTGGAGTACCGAGGCCTCAGGCAAAGGTTGCCACTTCGGTGCAACAAGACCAAGACCATGGACTTCAAGACGGAGGTCACCGTGGAACACAGAACAGTGTCACCGCCAGAACTTTGTACATGCGAAGACTACTTTTGTCAGGATAGCTTGTACTAGCTGCCCCCCTTCAAATTAGCCCGCCATTGTTGGCTCCCTTCCCGCTCGATATTTGGGAATAGGACCAAGGCCTCTATAAATAGTACTAGCCACCACAGAAAGGGGACGAGATCATCTTAGCTTGAGAGAGACCACTCCCACGCACGCAAGCTCGCCGAGCACAAGAACGCCTCAACCTCGGGAGGCCGTTCTTCCCTTGTATTGTCCATCATCAGCCCAAGAGGCAATCCACCACCACCACACTGGAGTAGGGTATTACACCACAACGGTGGCCCGAACCAGTATAAACCGCGTGTCCTTCTGTGTTGTGAGTTCGTCGAGTTCGTCCGCGAGATCCTAGCGAGCTAGCGCGTAGATCGGTTGGAGGGACAGACTTCGCGTGCACCCCAGTGTTCGAACCTTAAGGGTTTGCCAGGACCCCATACCCCGACATTTGGCGCGCCAGGTAGGGGTGCGTCGTAGCTTCCCTTCCATCAGTTTGTCGCTCCGTCGCTCCATCGTCTCCATGTCGGACGCTCGCCGCGCTTGAGCTGAGCATCGGGCCGCCCTCACCACCCGCGTCGCTGAGACGGCTCCCGTCGGTGGGCGGCCTCGTCGTTCTCCGTCCCCCGCCGCCAACGCTGCCACCGGCCCGGTGGGAAACGAGCAACAGGCGTCCTCACAACATCCTTCGGTGTGGCAGGACGACCGCACCGCTACTCCATCGCTCACCCTTGCTGGCTCTTCGTCTCACGTTCACCGCACTCCCATGGAGGCACGGGCCGCGCTCATCGCGGCGAACGAGCTCCTATGTTACCGCCCCGTCGACGACGTCTATGAGGAGTGGCTCGGCCGCGTCGTCGAGCTCGTCCGTGCCGCGGGGGGCTCTCTAGCACCGTCGCACTCTCTGCCTTCCCCTTAGCAGGCCACGGGCGATGGGGCTCACGGTGTCCCTCCACCGCCTCGACCCCAAGACGGTGCCTTGGCGCCATGGCGCGCGCCTCCGCGGCATGATACGCCGTGCCCGGCGCCTGCGCGTGAAGAAAGGAGCTGCCAAGAAATCCCGTGGCCGCGAGAAGCTGCACCAGCGCTCCTCGCGCCACCTCGTCAAGACCGCGCGCCGCCTGCGGTGGCACAACGCGTACCTCGCCAAGACCAAGCTCCGCCCTCAAAGCGGGCCCCGACAACCACGGCAGGCTGTCGCGCCTTCACCCCTGAGCTGCGTAGCGTTGCCTGGCCAGGCAAGTTCAAGCCAGATCTGCCTCCTCGGTACGACAGCACTGCCGACCCCGCGGAGTTCCTACAGCTCTATGAGTTGAGCATCGAAGGGGCCAATGGCGACGAAAAAGTCATGGCGAACTGGTTTCCCATGGCTCTCAAGGATGGGGCTCGCTCCTGGCTCCTGAACCTGCAGCACGGCTCGATCTCCTCCTAGGACGAGATGCGCGACCGCTTCGTTGCCAACTTTCAGGGCACTCGTGACCGCCCACCGGTCGCGGGCGACTTATGCCGCATCAAGCAGCAGCTAGGAGAGACCCTCCAGAAGTACATTCAGCGCTTCAACAGCACCCGCCTCAAGATCCCTAGGGTCACGGACGAGGCCATCATCTCCGCGTTTTCCGACGGCGTCCGCGACGTCAAGATGAAGGAAGAGCTGGCTATCCATGAGGAGCTTTGCACATCTCAGGAGCTGTTCAACCTTCCGACCAGGTGCGCAAGAGCCGAGGAGGAGCGCCTCTCTCTCGTCGAGCTGCCAGCTCCAAGAGTGGAGGAAAAGAAAGCCAAGGCCAAGGACGTGAAGCGTAAAGAGGCAGTAGTGCTCACAGCAGAGCCCGACACCAAGCGAGGCAGAGATCAGCCCGAGTCATCCAAGAATGGCCGCCCATTCTGCGCCTTCCACAACCTGAACACCCACAACACCAACGACTGTTAAGAGCTCAGAGCCATTCGGGAAGGACGCTTCGGCCGACGCCCCGAGCGCAACAACCGGGGCTACGGCCATGGAGGAGGACGCGGAGGCGGACGCTGGGACGACCGTGGCCCGCGCCAAGAGTGGCGTGACCGGCCTCGCGAGGACCGCTGGCAGGACCAACCTCACGAGGGCGCCTGGAGGGACCCGCCTCGTGAGGATCGCCCCCAGGGCAACGCTGGTCTTCCCCCGTTGCCGCCACCAAGGAGGAACAATGACCACCACTAGGACGAGGCGACTGGGGGCTTCCAGGAGCCGCGCGTGGTCGCTTGCATCCTGGGCGGCGCTCAGTCCTCAGCCTCTCAGCGCATCTTCAAATAGTTTGCTCGTGAAGTAAACGCAGCGCTCCCCAAGCTCGAGGCCACGCGCCCGCTCCGGTGGTCCCAATGCGCCATCACCTTCAGCTCGGCCGACCAGCTCAAGTGCGCAGCCATCGCTGGCACACTCTCTATGTTGTGCTCCCCAGTCATCATCAATGTGCAAGTCACCAAGACTCTCATCGACGGCGGCGCAGGGCTCAACGTCCTATCCGCCGACACATTCGACAGCCTCCAAGTGCCCTATGAGCACCTCCAGCCAACCAAGCCTTTCTCAGGAGTGACTGACGGTTCCACCACACTAATAGGGCAAGTCTGCCTGCCTGTCACCTTCGGGGAGCGCAAGAATTACCGCACCAAGCTCATCGACATCGACGTCGCGCACATCCGCCTGCCGTACAATGCCATCCTCGGGTATCTAGCCCTGGCCAAGTTCATGGCAGTCACTCACCACGGCTACAACATTATCAAGATGCCAGGAAGCGGGGGGATCATCACGGTCCCATGTGAAGAAAGGGATGTGGTGTGCTCCCTTGAGCGCGCCTTCCAAGCCGCGGCAATCGACAACCCTGATAGCAGAAGTGAAGGCCCTCCGGAGGCCATCCCCAAGAAGAAGCTACCGCGCCGTGCAGGACCCCAAGAAGATGGCGTCGCCTCAGGAGCCTCGCCGGGATCGGCGCCCGCTCCAGGGGTGCCTCCCTCCACCGCATAGGAAAGCGCGCCTGGCGCCCTCCTCAGGCAGGGCTCGGGGGCTCTCTTCTGGAGGGCCTCCGACCTTGCCAGTCTCACGAGGGAGGCGCTTGGGCACCACTTGGAAGCATGCTTCACGACACGTGTTCCTCAGGAGAGCATGGGGCGAGGAATGCCCACCACCCGGGAGTTCATCGCCAAGACCACCCAGGAGCTAAAAGACGCAAAGGCCATGCGTGGCGACAACTGTTCACAGAGTGTGGCTCACCACCCAGGCGAGGGTGCTGAGCTGCGCGCCTGCGTCGACATCCCAGGGCTCAACAGGGCCGCATCTCAGGAGTGCTTCTGGCCATCACGCGCGGGCCGCTGTGAGGGTCCACCACACAACTTCGTTCGCATGCCCTTCGGCTTGCCGAGCGTGGCGTCGGCCCATCGGCGCAATGTGCAGCAAGTCCTGGTGGCACAGGAGGCCAGGCTCCACGCCGTTCTGGAGGAGATGGCGATGACCTTCAGGGAACCTCCTGAGCCCCCAGAGCCTCCCGAGGCTTAGGACCCTGGTGGCTCATGAGGAGTCATTCCTTCAACGCGCGGCTTTAGCTGCACCACCTCTACTTCGTCTACAGACCCAAGTGACATCTTCCAAGTTCATTTAAGCTGGGAGCGCCCCTTGGGCTGCACTATTCCCAGGCCACATGGGTCCGTCCCTGTGGCATGTATCCTTTCTGCTTATGTTTCTAAGCTTACCTCGCTGGGGGTGCCCCTCGGGTTGCATCATCCCCACTGTAAGTGCATCTAGTGGCACCCCTAGTTGGTTTTGGAGTATTGACGACAAACCTGGTTGAGGGACTAATGTGTTTGTGAGAATTGCAGGATAACACAGGTAGAAGTCCCTCATTGATTCAGTTTTCCTACCAGAGATGACCCCTAAAAATGTATGAAGACATTGAAGTCAAAGGTGGTATGTGAAGACATTCACATTGAAGACTATGACAAGAGAAGACATCGCGTGAAGACTATGGAGCGCGAAGACTTAGCAGTTTCGTCGTTCTTTTTCTTCTTTGTTGAGTCATAGGAACCACCATACTGTTAAGTGGGGTCCAAGAGAACCAGTCAGAATGACTGAAGTGATGCTTAACCAAAATCCTATGTCTTCGAGTGAAGACTATGAGAGGAAATCTTATTCAGAGTTGGATGAGTCAGCTTTGCTTGTAGCCCAAGTAAAGTTGTCGTGTGTGTTTGAAATCTGACCCTTGGAACACTTGTCAGTTCCTTAGTGACCCAGAGTCATTTCGGACAAATCAGGTCGGGTTGCCTAGTGGCTATAAATAGCACACCCCCTACAACCATAAACGGTTGGCTGCTCGGAGTTAGTGCACGACTTTTGTCGTTTGAGAGCAACCCGCCTCAAAGCCTTTGAGAGAGAATTCCTTGCGAGGATAAAGCCCTAAACACCCAGAGCCAAAGAGTGTTAGGCATCACTGAAGTCTTCCTGTCTGTGTGATCTGAAGACTTATTACACTTGAGGATTGTGAATCCTCCAGCCGGTTAGGCGTCGTGTTCTGAGCATCCAAGAGTCATTGTGGATCACCGGTGAACAAAGTCTGTGAAGGTTTGGAAGTCTACCTTGAAGACTTACCAGAGTGATTGGGCGAGGACTGGGTGTCCTTAGCTCAAGGGGAATAAGGTGAAGACTCGGTCTTCTGAGTTGAATCTCAGCCTCCCTAACCAGACGTACAGTTGTCACAGCAACTGGAACTGGTCCAACAAATCATTGTCCTCAACGAGTCACTGGTTTCATCATTCCCTTTCCTTTACTTACTGTTGGTCCTTGTGAAGTCATTGTATGATTGCATTATTTTTTGTCTTCACTGAGTGACTGCTTGTTCTGATTGACTTCACACTATCTTCCTACCTGATCTTTACTGCCTAGCTGCTATTAGTCATTGTGCTTTCACTTCATTGAATACTTGACTATGGCTTGCTTAGTGTAGTCTACCTTCCGCTGCATGGGAATAGGTTTATTTCTATCGTTTGTCTTTGAAACTTCCATGTTTTGAAGACTCTCATAAAAATCGCCTATTCACCCCCCTCTAGTCGATCACTAGCACTTTCAATTGGTATCAGAGCAAGGTACTCCCTTGTTCTGGGTGATTCGGTTTAACCACCTGGAGTTTGAGCTATGTCGACTGCAGGGATAATCAAAGTCTTCGCTGCGTGCCAGTCTTTGATGGAACTGAATATCCCTACTGGAAGAATAAGATGCGCATGCATCTTGAAGCCATTGGTGTTGACCTATGGTATGTCGTCAAGAATGGCGTTCCCAAGGCTGGTGAAGGTGTCACCGCTGCTGATGTCAAGAAGTTCGTTCAACTGGACTCGACTGCCAAGAACATCATCTGCGGTCATCTGACCAAGGGACAGTATGGCCGTGTGAGTGCTTTGGAAACATCTAAGCTAGTCTGGGTCTGGCTCTCCAAGGTCAACGAAGGCGTCTCAACCCAGAGAGATCAGAGAATCAGTGTCCTTCGCAACCTCTTCAACCGCTTCAAGAGAAATGACAATGAGAATGTCCAGCTCACGTTTGATCGACTCACTAACATCACAAATGAGCTTCAAGCCCTCGGCGCTACTGAGATCACCAAGCATGAAGTCGTCAAGACACTCCTGAGATCACTTGACAACTTGTTTGACACCCTAGCCATGATGATTCAAGAACGTCCTGACTTCAAGACACTCGATTCGTCTGACATACTTGAGAGGCTCAACACAAATGAGTTTCAGCTTTCTGAGAAAAGAGACATCTACGGTCCCAACTATGGGCGAACTCGTGCCTTGCAGGCAAAAGCTGTCTCCTCATCTGAAGAAGAATCTGACAGCAGTTCTGATGATCCTGAAGACATTGGAAAGGATCTTTTTATGCTTGTGAAGAAGTTCCCAAAATTCACCAAGAAGAAAGGCTTCAGAAAGTCTTCACGATCAAGCTCAAGGAATGATGAAGCTTCTGCTCATGACTACAAAAAGAGAACATGCCACAAGTGCAAGAAACCTGACCACTACATCTCTGAGTGTCCGCAGTGGGACAATGAGAACAACAAGAAGAAGAAGAGCAAGGAGTATGACTCTGACGACAAGAAGAAGAAGAAATACTCAAAGTCTTCTTCCAAGTCTTCCTCAAAGTCTTCATCACACAAGAAGAGCTCATCTGGCAAGGCTCGTGCATTTGTTGGCAAGGAAATGGATTCAGAGGAGGAGTCCTCTTCTGAGGAGGCGGAGGTGGAGTCTGAGGAGGAGTCCGATTCTGGCATTGCGAGTCTGGCTACAGCATACGTTGCCAAGTCCATCTTCAACACTGAAGACAATGACTTCATCATCGACACCGATGCAAATTACAAGGACTACTCCGCTCCTACCTACTGCTTCATGGCACGTGGTGCCAAGGTAAACACACAAACTACTCACTATCAAAATCCAGTGAAGATGACTCTGATTGTGGTTCCAAACCCAGCTATAAAACACTTGCTAAAATTGCAACTGAACAACAGAAAGCTATGGAACATATTCAAAAACTGTTAGACAAAAGTGATGACCTGTTAGACGCTGAAATGACTCGATCTCAGTCCTTAATTGAAGACATAAAAAATCTTCATGTTAAATATGAGGAATTTGAAAGTCGTCATGAAACGCTCTCAACAACTCATGAAAAGCTTTCCTATGATTATCTTCAAAGGAAGCAAGATCTTGAGAAATTGAGAGTGGCTCATGAAGATCTTCAAAAGGAAAACGAGTCACTCCGCGCCAAACAGATCAGTTCCGCTCAGGAAGGATTTGAACCACCATGTCTTAAATGCATTGAGCGTGACAATGCTACTTCTGTTGCTAGGTGCTCTACTGCTGCTACTATTGCAATATCTTCAACTGTTGATGTGGTAACTAACCCCTCTGCTGAGGATACCACTGCTATTGCTGATGAGAATGCTAGGTTGAAGACATTGCTTGAAACAGGGATGTACAAAAGTCTCAAAGGGCATCAGACACTATGCGATGTTCTCAAAAGGCAGATCCTGAACCGAAACCCTAGGAAAGAGGGTCTTGGGTTCGAAAGGAAAATGAATGCTGATGGCTCTTACTGGAAACCTGAGCAGTACCCCAAAACCACATGTGTTGCTGCAAAGGAACCCTCAGTGGATCCATCCACCCTGTCAGGCTTCAATTGTGCTAATCCCATTATTGTTGATGAATCATTTGATGCAAACTATAAACTGTTTAAGAATCAGAATGGTGAAGTGTTTGCCAGGTATATTGGTACTAACTGCAGGAATGGGCCACCTATGAAGAAAGTCTGGGTGCCGAAAAGGTTGTTGGAGAATCTTCCTGTGAATGTCGTCATGACACCACAAGTGAAGAAGACAAACCCCAGACCACATGCTTCATATGGTCCAAAGGCTTCATACAGACAAAGGACTCACCTGAGTCGCACTAATGCAACTGTTTTGCAGGGAAGCCAAACTCAGGCCTATGAATATGAGCGCGTTTCATCAAACCGCCATGTTCATAAGACCAAGAACTACTCTGCTTATTCTTATGAGTACTATTGTCCACCTGCAAGACTTTTTGCTAGGGCCCCAAAGCCAAAGTTCTCAGATGCTGCACTTAGACTCATTGCTTCGAAGCCACCCTTGAAGATGTGGGTGGCTAAGAAAGCTTAACTCTCTTTTGCAGGGAAAGGTCTCTAGCCGACAATCAAATTCGTCTGAAGCTATTGCTGGGGACCTTAAACATCTTGTAGGGTGCAAGATCAAATGCCCAAATGGTCTTATTATGTATTTTGTTCCTGAGTCGCTTGCTACTTGCCCTATCAGTCCTAACCTCGATCTAAGCTTTCATAATCCACTTGCTCGTCAAATGTGTATGCTTCACAATTCTCTTCGTGAAGCCTACCCACCTAACTGCACTGTAGGGTACGACACCAGCTGCTTCAGAATGGATTATTGATAGTGGGTGTACTAATCACATGACTGGCAAGTGAAGTCTTCTTATGGACTCAACCTTACGTCCATCTGACAAAAGTCACATCACATTTGCTGACACTGGTAAAAGCAAGGTATTGGGTCTAGGTAGAGTTGCAATCTCAAGGGATCAACACATGGATAAAGTCATGCTTCTTGAATCCCTTGGTTTCAACTTAATGTCTATCTCAATGCTTTGCGATTTGAACATGATTGTGATGTTTGGAAAATATCGCTGCCTTGTTCTAATGGAATCTGACAAGTCTCTAGTCTTTGAAGGGTATCAGAAAGATGATTTGTACGTGGTAGATTTCTCAACAGGACCACAACTTGCCGTATGTCTTCTGGCAAAAGCTTCTGAGTGCTAGCTCTGGCATCGGAGGCTAGGGCATGCTGGGATGAGAAACTTGCACACTCTTGCAAGAAAGAAGCATGTCATAGGCATCGAGGGCATCAAGTTCAAGAAGGATCACTTATGTGGTGCCTGTGAAGCAGGAAAGATGACGAGGGCCAAGCATCCCTCGAAGACAATCATGACAACGACTCAACCCTTCGAACTGCTCCACATGGACCTTTTCGGTCCCACTCATTACTCAACTCTTACTACTACTGCTTGTCTCTATGGCTTTGTCATTGTTGATGATTATTCAAGATATACTTGGGTGCATATAATCCTCTACAAGACTGAAGTGCAGGGTGTCTTCAGACGCTTCGCCAATCGAGCCATGAACAACTATGGCATCAAGATCAAGCACATCAGAAGTGACAATGGCACTGAATTCAAGAACACTGGCCTAGATACTTATCTTGATACTTTGGGCATCACACATGAATTCTCAGCTCCGTACACGCCGCAGCAGAATGGCGTCGTGGAACGCAAGAACAGAACACTTATTGAGATGGCCCGGATGATGCTTGATGAATACAAGACTCCAAGAAAGTTCAGGCCTGAAGCCATTGATACTGCATGCCATATCATCAACCGTGTTTATGTTCACAAGCTTCTAAACAAGACATCCTATGAGCTCCTTACTGGCAAGAAGCCAAATGTCAGTTACTTCAGAGTATTTGGTGCCAGGTGCTGGATCAAGGATCCACATCACACTTCAAAATTTGCACCGAAAGCACATGAAGGTTTTATGCTTGGATATGGAAAGGATTCGCACTCCTACAAAGTCTTCAACCTCTTTCACTATAAAGTGGTTGAAACTGTGGATGTGCGGTTCGATGAGACTAACGGCTCGCAAAGAGAGCACCTGCCAAATGTGCTAGATGAAGTTCCATCCAGTGAATCAATCAAACTTATGGGAACTGGAGAAATCATACCATATGAAGCTCAGCCTGAAGATGAACTTATCATCTCCGCACCTGATCAACCTGAAGACAATGCTCAGCCTGAAGACAATCCTTCTAACGATGACAATGATCAGCAAGAGCAAAATCTTCGTCCCGTTCATCCTCATGTTGCAAATGAAGTACAGATTGAGAGAATAATTGATAGCATCAATGCACCAGGTCCACTCACTCGTTCAAGGGCAACACAGCTAGAAAATTTCTGTGGGCACTTCGCATTCATCTCCATATCTGAACCCAAGAAAGTTGATGAAGCCTTCATGGAACCTGAATGGATTCAAGCCATGCAAGAAGAGGTTCAACAGTTTGAGCTGAATAATGTATGGGAACTGGTTAAGTGTCCTGATCCTCGTAAGCACAATATAATAGGCACTAAATGGATATATCACAACAAGCAAGATGAGCATGGTCAAGTTGTCAGAAACAAAGCTCGTCTCGTTGCTCAAGGATACACTCAAATTGAAGGGATTGACTTCGATGAAACATTTGCTCCTGTGGCTAGGCTTGAAGCCATACGCATACTGCTGGCCTATGCAAATCATCATAACATTCTTCTGTATCAAATGGATGTGAAGAGTGCTTTTCTCAATGGCAAGATTGAAGAAGAAGTGTATGTTGCACAACCGCCTGGCTTTGAAGATCCAAAACATCCTGACATGGTGTACAAGATCAACAAGGCACTGTATGGTCTCAAACAAGCCCCTCGGGCTTGGTATGACACACTCAAAGACTTCCTGAAGAGCAAAGGCTTCAAACCTGGTTCCCTCGATCCCACTCTCTTCACGAAGACATATGATGGTGAACTGTTTGTGTGCCAAATATATGTGGATGACATTATCTTCGGCTGCACCAATCAGAAATGCAGTGAAGAGTTTGGATATATGATGCAAGAGCAATATCATATGTCCATGATGGGTGAGCTGAAGTTCTTCCTTGGTCTTCAAATACGTCAGCAACGCAACGACATATTTATATCTCAAGAGAAATACCTCAAAGATTGCCTGAAGAAATTTGGAATGCAAGACTGCAAAGGCTTCACGACGCCAATGCCAGCCAAACATCATCTAGGCCCGACGACAATGGTAAATAGTTTGATCAAAAGGTATACCGCTCCATGATTGGTTCCTTGCTTTATTTATGTGCATCTAGGCCAGATATCATGCTTAGTGTTTGCATGTGTTCCCGGTTCCAAGCGGCACCAAAGGAATCACATCACTTAGCTGTGAAGCGAATTCTCAGATATTTGGCTCACACCCCAACACTAGGATTATGGTATCCAAAGGGCTCAGAGTTTGATCTAGTTGGATTCTCGGATGCTGATTATGCTGGTGACAAGGTGGATCGCAAGTCTACATCAGGCACATGTCATTTTCTGGGACGATCACTTCTATGTTGGTCTTCAAAGAAGCAGAACTGTGTATCTCTCTCCGCTGCTGAATCTGAATACATTGCTGCTGGATCTTGCTGCGCTCAGCTTCTATGGATGAAGCAAACACTCAAATACTATGGCATTCATCTGAAGCAAGTGCCACTCTACTGCGACAACGAAAGCACCATCAAGATTGCCAACAACCCAGTTCAGCACTCGAAGACAAAGCACATTGAAATTCGTCATCACTCCTCAGAGATCATGTTATGAAGGAAGATATTGATATCATACACGTCAACACTGAAGAGCAATTGGCAGATATCTTCACCAAGCCCTTGGATGAGAAGGGGTTTTGCAAGTTACGGTGTGAGCTAAATATCTTGGAATCCTCAAATGTCCTGTGATCAGGCACACATCCTAACACTTAAGCATGTTTATGACTTAGATGTGCAACACACGAAGTAAAGTATATCTTCAATCAATGAAGACTTACATTCTGAGTGTGAATATATTAATGTGGAATTTGACTTTGGAGCGCCACGATAATTGTGCATCGTGTCTGGGTCTAATACTTCCTATACGGTGGGTAACGCCACCACCAAAATTCTTCCCTTTGAAGTGTCTATCTCATGGCGTTACATTTGCAAAGTCTTCGCATTTTGTTTGTCTTCAATGTTAAAAAGTTTTCCTGTTTATCTTCAACGTACTAATTTGGTTTCTGTCCTCTACATCATTCACTTATAGCTATGGCTTCTTGCTGAATCTTTTGAACTAAGTGAATGTGATTGGACCCTAACCCCTCTATGCTTCTTTCCTAAGTCTATCTATCCAAATCATATGCATTCTATTGACACTGTCAGGAGGTCTTCTCTGCATCCTTGTCAGCAGAAGACACAGAGACAAACATTAATCCGTTTTCAATGCCAAATCATTTTCACCTGAAACCCGGAGAAGTGGGAACGACCACCCGACAATACAGGCGTGCGTGGGAACGTGGAACAACCTCCGATGTGTTGCATGATAGCCATGTGTCCTTCAGATGTGAATCGCCAGGGGCACCTGTGTAATAACACTGTGCCGTCCCTATCCCTATAAATACACACCTCACCATAGTCATTATCCCTTCTTCCACTCTCGCACAAACCCTAGTGCCACCGCTAGCCCTCGACGATGCCGGTGACGAAGCGCTTAGCTGCCGCAACCTCACCGACGCCGTCTTCACGCCGGCTGCGGACATCGTCCTCTCCGCCATCGCCGTAGGTGTCCTCCGTCGCCAAGTTAGGGCACGAACGATCGAACTGCTCGGCCTCCTCTCCCACTCCGTCTAGCAGTTCTTCGTGTGGTAAATAAAACCTCCTTTTTACAGCCGCTTTGATCCTATAGATTCATCACTTTGTACCACAAGCAGTTTCTGTTCACACAAGTTGGTTCTATTTCATACTGCATCTCATAATATGCCTAGTATGTACACTTATGCTTCACAAAGTAGTTAGATTCCTCACTTGTACTTATTCATGGATTTGTACAAATCTGGAACCAACTCTCTATCTATGAGTGAATGTCTTCGCACTATGAGGTCAATGTCTTCTAAACTGATTTATCTTCAAAATCTTCTGAGAATGCATGACCTCTTCCCCTTCCCTCGCACCTTAATGCTATCATAGGTACATGTCCGTGGGAGAATCCCTTGGTTCTCATAGTTTGCATTCATTTGCAGAATTCTTACAACATCATATAAATTCTCCTGAAGCCAGTTCTTGTCTGACCAGTAGACGGAAGACTTTGACAGTGTTGAAGCCTTTCAGTCTAAACTTCATGGCAAAAGAGAAATCTACAAGAAAGGGCGGCAGACAGCACCGTGGGGGTACATCAACGGACCTGCCCGAAGATCTTTATGAACTGTACAAGACTGACCCCGAAGAAAGCTATGGTCAGCGCAAGACACGAATCCAATGGAGTTGAAGATACTGGGCCGAGCAATGGTTCAAGTATAGGTTCGTGACCCAGGAATATGCTGAGAAGAATCCATCAAGCGACCGTGGGGAGACATCCTATACAAAAATCTTCAACCCAGGTCCCGAGCTGAAGCCATTGAACAAGGCTTCTATCCTTGTATGGTCCGTGGACCACAGCCTGCAAATGCGGACCCATCGTCACTGCTATGGTGTCGTGACGACAATCTGTTCAAGCGCAACCTTTAGTTTTCCAGGAACTCAGCCAAAGAAAACAAGAAGTCGCAGGGATTAGACTTCAATCCAGGCCCCTCTGCTCCTCGTGCCGATGGCACATGCGAAGCTGAACCCAATCTTGTTGGGCCCTTCTACAACCTAGAAGGTCTCATCACTCACATTATGGTTCAAGGGACAGCCGTGGATGAACCTGCAGACGACGCTGATTCTGACGAAGCACCTGCACCACCGAAGCCAAAGAAGCTAAAGAAACCTCAAGCTTCGAAGCCTTCTCCAGCACCAAAGGTCTCACGGGCGAAGCCTCTGGCCACTGCACCTCCTGAACTCAGTGTGCAGTCTGAAGATTTGTCACGCATCTCCAAGCCCTCCAAAGTGAAGATGCCTTTGCAACCCACTAGCCAAGCACTGACAGCTGCTGCTATTCTGCGCAATGACGCCATTGATCTGTCCAGCGACGACGATCTTGGCAATGATGCTCTTGAGCAGTTGATCAAGAGCAAGCAAGAGGCAGAAATCTTCAATGACCTCCCTCTCTTTGATGTTGAAATCATCAACACCTTCATTGATGAGTGGTTCAACAGCCCAAATGTTAGCTTTGATGATCTTCAGCTTCCCATTGGCCTGAGTGTCGCCTTCCACGGAGCCATTGCTGCTGAGCTGGCTCTAGCTCAGAAGATTGTTGAACTGAAGCATAAGATTGATTATGAAAAAGCTTAGTTCAAGAAGCACATGGCCAAGCTCAATGTTGAAGACATTCAGAACTTTCAGACCATGATGCATGAGCCTAAGGAAGCATCCGAACCAAACACGAAGAAGCCAAAGGTTCTCATGAGCGCATGAAGGATCTTGCTGCTAAATGTGTCCAAGGATACAATGAGGCTGGAAAGTGCAAGGCCTTGGGGCGACCAGGAATCGACCCCAGAATGGCGGCCAAGAAGAAGAAGAAGAAGCCAGCTGTGGCAGAACCCGAAGCACCAAGGCAGGAAGTACATCCAATTGTCTTCCGAAACAGTATGACAGGCTCAAAGCCTAAGGTCCCCATAGTGGCTTCAGAACTGAAGAAGACCAGGGCTGCTGAAGCTGAAGCCAGAAAGCACAAAACGAAGAGCACTACTGATGATGCTCCTCCATCCAAGAAATGCAAAACCAAGAAGAGAGATCGGGCTGCTCCTACAGAGCCCCTTAATGTTGAGCCAATATCAGTGGCTCTTCCTGCATCTGAACATCGTGAGCGCCAATTGATAGTTCATGAGCCTGCTTCCACAGAGGCTCCTGAAGCTAAAGAAAATCCTGAAGTTAATCCAGCTGCTGACCCCACCACAGCTGAAGACATTGGTACTCACGACAATGTTGAAGATGATGAAGTCCTTCCTCAGATCGAGCACCAATTGGTATCATCGCCTGTGCTCACGCACAACGAACTCATCAGCATTGGTCGTCCTCTGACGCCAACTGCTCAGGATGCATCGTGGGCTGATCACCCACATAAACAAGACACTCCAAGCTCTCCCCAACCGCAAGCTACCCCACCAGTGCAAGATGACGATGACTTCGAGGCCCAGCACACTCCATCTCCACAAGCGTCGCCAGCATTATGCAGGCTTCGCAAAGGACCAAGGCCCCAAGTCACTCCCACTCTGCACTTGTCTGAGTCCGAAGCCAAAATGGCTGAAGATATTCCGGCTGCATCAGCCGATGAAGAAGAAGCCCCAAGAGTTGAAAGAGTTGCTACACCCCTGTCCCACCAAGATGTTGTTCTCGAGGAGAACGTGTCCGACCCTCCAGCTTCTGAAGTGGAGGTTAACAACCCTGAGGCGGCCACCAACATCACCGCTGACGCCAATGACGTTGTCATGGCTGAAGCCAATACGGCGCCTGAAGCCAATGAGGCGCCTGCAGCTATTGTAGTGCCAGAAGTCAATATGGCACCAGAAGTCAATGTTGAAGCACCTGAGGTCCAAGCACATGAAGCAAATGTGGCCCCTGAAGCCCCTGGAGACAATGCCAGTGCTCCTGTTCCCCCTCCAAGACCTCATACAATTGAGCTTGCATTTGATCGTGGTCAGCCTGTTATGGTCCGATGGCCCATTCTAACTCCTCCGCCTTCTACGGGTCCACAATTTGAGTATCACGTCGAGCACGGACCTCAAGTCCAAAAGCCCAAGCCAAGACTTGCACGATTCCCAGGCACTGCCACTTCACCTGGGGTCTTCAATGTGAATGGCTTCGTGGCACATAATACCTTCTTCAACAGCTCCAAGAACCCTTATACAAGACCGCGCATTTCCTCAGATTGGTTCTGGAGCTATCAGCAGCGCAGCTACTATTCCTGTGTCCTATACAATCAAGGGCGCATATTTCCACATATGTGCCTCGACTCTGAAGCTATAGCTGGACCGCCCTACCTTGAAGAAGCATTGGATTGCTTCAGAGATGCTGGTCTATTGCAATTTGTCACGGATAAGGAGCACTGGAATGAAGAGCTTCTGCTACAGTTCTATGCAACTCTCCACATTCGAGGCTACAACAGGGATCCAAAGACTTGGGTCCTTGAGTGGATGACAGGCAATGTCCATCATGAAGCTAAAGCTCTTGATATCATTGAGCTCACAGGCCTGCCCACTCCTGGTGAATACTATGAACCATGTTGTCAACAACACCAAAATGCCTTGGAAAGCATCTTTCAGAAGCCAGAACCCAACATGACTCAAATGATGAGCATGATGAAGCCTCTGCCTCACGACGCTGACTACCCATCTGAGTTCTTTGTTGAAGACCTAGAGTACCTGCCTCACACCATTTATCACATCATCAGGAAGACTCTATGGCCTGTCAAAGGACACTCATCTGCAGCAAAGCTTGAAGGAGCAATGAAGACTTTGGTCTTCTATATTTTCAATGGCATCAGCCTCAATGCTCAAGACTTCTTCATCAGGCAGTTGGCTGCATCTGGCTCCGACATCTTTGGGTTGAAATTCTATGCTCCATGGGTCATGCATCTGATCAAGCATCACTCAGCCTTCAACTATCAGCCGTCTACGCGCAATCATCTTATATTCTTGCCCGAGGTTGATCTGTCAGTTGAAGCCATTTACCCAGAGCCTGCTAAGGATCCCATTTATCTTCACAATGTTGATCACCAAAGCTTCACCCAGCCCATTGAAGGAATTCCAGCAGTCTCTCGTGTTTATCCCCTTGCTGGAAACACACGTGCCCCTCGTGCTCACACTGACGCCACTGGCAGCACCATTGCGCAAAGGCCTCGTAGACGATCTCGTGTCCTCAATGACCGAGAGCTTCTCGTCGCGCTGCATCAGAAATAGGACAAGCATCACGACTGGCTTAAGCGTCAGATGCAAAGCCTCTTGGTGGATGTCAACCGCATTCGCAATCTTGCCACCAAGAATGCCTTTGTCACTCATGAAACCTGTCGGAGGTCGTGGAAGAGTTTGACCCTACTTAGTGCTGAAGCTGATCTGCAAGACGATGGCTTCACCGAACGATTCAAGTTTGACTCAACTCATCCCAGAAATGCTCACTTGCGTCGGACTCCCTCACTTGAAGACTCTGAATACTCATCCTCAGCTGCGACCATAAATGCCAGAGTCATTGATGACCAAGATGATGCAACTTCACCTCCTCCAACTTCAGCGCGTGTCGACACTGCACCAAGTTCTTCCGCACCACCAGATCTCAACGACGATCCTGCTGCCTCGCCTGCACCTCATGGGAATGAGTAGGCGCTCTATGTCTTCAAACCTTTTTGGTCCTCACTGACAAAAGGGGGAGAAGCATATGAGTTGATAGTCTTCAAGCGGGTCAATATGGGTGGTTGCTTTACTTTTTTCTACTTTTGCCAAGTGCTTACAACTCTCCTTTTTGATACATTTGGTTCTTTGAGTTGTAACACTTAAACTCGATGGTCGTCTGCTACTTATTTGCTATTCTGTGATGCGATGATAAATTCTGCATGTGCGACGATAAATTCCGCACTTAGATCATTTTGTAGACGTCCATTTTTCATTATGCATGTCATTATCTTCGTTACATCATATCTTGCATGATGAATTGTCATCATAGGTTGAAGAGGATCTCCAAAAGTACAACCTGCCATGTGCATTTGCATTCCAAAAGCAAATTACTTATATGCACATCTTCAGGGGGAGCCCTTGCAACTTATGAAGACAATACCCTATCCTTTACAATTTCACATATTTTATTCCTCATTGAAAACTTCAACCAGTTTGTCATCAATCACCAAAAAGGGGGAGATTGTAAGTGCATCTAGTGCCACCCCTAGTTGGTTTTGGAGTATTGACGACAAACCTGGTTGAGGGACTAATGTGTTTGTGAGAATTGCAGGATAACACAGGTAGAAGTCCCTCATTGATTCGGTTTTCCTACCAGAGATTACCCCTAAAAATGTATGAAGACATTGAAGTCAAAGGTGGTATGTGAAGACATTCACATTGAAGACTATGACAAGAGAAGACATCGCGTGAAGACTATGGAGCGCAAAGACTTAGCAGTTTCGTTGTTCTTTTCCTTCTTTCTTGAGTCATAGGAACCACCGTACTGTTAAGTGGGGTCCAAGAGAACCAGTCAGAATGACTGAAGTGATGCTTAACCAAAATCCTATGTCTTCGAGTGAAGACTATGAGAGGAAATCTTATTCAGAGTTGGATAAGTCAGCTTTGCTTGTAGCCCAAGTAAAGTTGTCGTGTGTGTTTGAAATCTGACCATTGGAACACGTGTCAGTTCCTTAGTGACCCAAGGTCATTTTGGAAAAATCAGGTCGGGTTGCCTAGTGGCTATAAATAGCCCACCCCCTACAACCATAAATGGTTGGCTGCTCAGAGTTAGTGCACGGCTTTTGTCGTTTGAGAGCAACCCACCTCAAAGCCTTTGAGAATTCCATGCGAGGATAAAGCCCTAAACACCTAGAGCCAAAGAGTGTTAGGCATCATTGAAGTCTTCCTGTCTGTGTGATCTGAAGACTTATTACACTTGAGGATTGTGAATCCTCCAGCTGGTTAGGCGTCGCGTTCTGAGCATCCAAGAGTCATTGTGGATCGCCGGTGAACGAAGTCTGTGAAGGTTTGGAAGTCTACCTTGAAGACTTACCAGAGTGATTGGGCGAGGACTGGGTGTCCTTAGCTCAAGGGGAATAAAGTGAAGACGCGATCTTCTAAGTTGAATCTCAGCCTCCCTAACCAGACGTACAGTTGTCACAGCAACTGGAACCGGTCCAACAAATCATTGTCCTCAACGAGTCACTGGTTTCAGCATTCCCTTTCCTTTACTTACTGTTGGTCCTTGTGAAGTCATTGTATGATTGCATTATCTTTTGTCTTCACTGAGTGACTGTTTGTTCTGATTGGCTTCACACTATCTTCCTACCTGATCTTTATTGCCTAGCTGCTATGATCATTGTTCTTTCACTTCATTGAATACTTGACTATGGCTTGCTTAGTGTAGTCTACCTTCCTCTGCATGGGAATAGGTTTATTTCTATCGTTTGTCTTCGAAACTTCCATGTTTTGAAGACTCTCATAAAAATCGCCTATTCACCCCCCCTCTAGTCGATCACTAGCACTTTCACCCACGCCGCTCGGGCCAGACCCAGTGGCATGTACCTTCCTACATTTATCCCAGACAATCTGCTTAACCTGCCAACTGCTATCACCTACTCGATCATCACCTCCCTCGGGGCCCCCACACAGGCACGGCGCTGGTGCATGGGTCTGTCCCTGCCACGACCGACAAATCTGAGTGGTCAAGATCTAGCTCGCGGCACACGTCGTGCATGTCACCTCATCAGGCCCTCAGTACCTTCACTTCATCCGGACCAACCAGCGGCAGGCAGGCGGCAGTAACGGCAAACCATGTTTCTCCTTATGCCTGTTCACAGGAACCCCGCAGGAAGGGTAGCAGGCGGCACCGCGAGTCTCCTTTCCTCTCGTGCGACTCGCTTGCGCGTTAAAGGGGGGCTCCTGAGCATGGCAACTCAGGAGCTCTTACTGGCTCTCCAGCCCTCACCCCTGGCCTTGACCATGGCATCACGACCTGGCATACCAGCGGCGGCTGAGCTCGCTCAAGGGCTGGGACCTAAGGACATAGAGCATTAAGAGGAGCTCGGGAGAAGGAAAACTCGCACGGGCCGGCCTAGCTATGTCGCGTGAGTTGACGCGCAGCCCTAGCGCAACATCAGGAATCACCACGAAGTCATCAAGATAAGTTTTGCCCTCGGATCAGCAAAACATTTGGGCCTAATAGTCGCTCACCCAATGCCGCAACCCCGTTGTGGCCAAGTCATCTTCCTTTCTTTCCTTGCAATGGACACTTGGTCGCTAAGGGGGACCTCCTGAGCATCGCGCCTCAGGGGCTCTTACTAGACCTCGGGCCGTGCACCTCCTGGCCTTGACCATGGCATCGCGACCTGGCATACCATCGACGGCTGTAGCCGCCTTGGGGCCGGGACCCGTCAGCGTAGAGCAACAAGCTATCACAAGGAAAGAAAGGGAAGGTCGAGCCTTAATGGGATGCGCGTTCGTCAAATCTTCATAACAAGGAAAATAGGTACAAAGGCATTGCAGATTGTGGGAGTCCTGGATTAGGGGGTCTCCGGACAGCCGGACTATATCCATTGGCCGGACTGTTAGACTATGAAGATACAGGATTGAAGACTTCGTCTCGTGTCCGGATGGGACTCTACTTGGCGTGGAAGGCAAGCTAGGCAATATGGATATGTGTATCTCCTCCTTTGTAACCGACCTTGTGTAACCCTAACCTTTCCGGTGTCTATATAAACCGGAGGGTTTTAGTCTGTAGGACAACATACAATCGTACCATAGGCTAGCTTCTAGGGTTTAGACTCCTTGATCTCGTGGTAGATCTACTCTTGTACTACCCATATCATCAATATTAATCAAGCAGGACGTAGAGTTTTACCTCCATCAAGAGGGCCCGAACCTGGGTAAAACATCGTGTCCCCTGCCTCCTGTTATCATCCACCTTAGACGCACAGTTCGGGACCCCCTACCCGAGATCCGTCGGTTTTGACGCCGACATTGGTGCTTTCATTGAGAGTTCCTCTGTGTCGTCGCCGTTAGGCTTGATGGCTCTTGCTATCATTGATAGCGATGCAGTCCAGGGTGAGACTTTTCTCCCCGGACAGATCTTCGTGTTCGGCGGCTTTGCACTGCGGGCCAATTCGCTTGGCCATCTGGAGCAGATTGAAAGTTACGCCCCTGGCCACCAGGTCAAGTTTGGAAGCTTAGACTACACGGCCGACATCCATGGAGACTTGATGTTCGACAGATTCGAGCCTCTGCCTTGTGCGTCACGCGGTCACGATGAGCACGATTTAGCTCTACCATCGGACAGTGTTCAGGAGATCACACAGGCAGCCGCTCCGACCCTCAATTTGGAGCTAGTTGCGCCATCCATGGATGGGTGGATGGACCCCACCACGGAGGCGTTACCCTCAGCGGCGATCGAGCCGAACATCGACCATAACTTGCCCGAGAGCTGTGTTGTTAAACTGCCGAGTTCTTCTCTGGCCACGGACTCCGAACCGCCTGCGCCCGTTCCTATCAAATCTGATTGGGCGCCGATCATGGAGTTTACCTTCGCGGATATCTTTCAGTATTCGCCCTTCGGCGACATACTGAACTCATTAAGGTCTCTCTCCTTGTCAGGAGAGTCCTGGCCGAACTACGTCCGGCAGGACTGGGATGCGGACGACAAAGAAATTCGTGGCCCACCCACCACCCACTTAGTAGCCATTGTCGATGACTTAACCGACATGCTCGACTTCGACTCCGAAGACATCGACGGTATGGACTATGATGCGGGAGACAAAGAGGAACCACTACCCACAGGGCACTGGACAGCCACCTCATCATACGATATATACAAGGTGGATACACCCAAAGAAGGCAAGGGCAACGAGACAGCGGAGGATGACCCCTCCAAGAAGCAATCCAAGCGCCGACGTCAGCGGCGCTGCTCTAAGTCCTGCCAAAGCAAAAGTGGTGATACCGGCACATGAGGTAATAACACTCCGGATAGTGCCGAAGACAACACAACCCCCTCCAGCAAGATTTAGAGCAGGAGGATGGAGGAGCTAGCCCTCCTGAGAGAGTGGCAGACAGAGAGGCAGAGGATGATAATTACATGCCCCCCTCCATAGACGAGGCAAGCCTCGGCGATGATGAATTCGCCGTGCCAGAGGATCCCGTCGAACAAGAGCGCTTCAAGCGTCGGCTTATGGCCACGGCAAATAGCCTTAAGAAAAAGCAGCGGCAGCTTCAAGCTGATCAAGATCTGCTAGCTGATAGATGGACTGAAGTCCTCGCGGCCGAGGAATATAAACTCGAGCGCCCCTCCAAGAGTTACCCAAAATACAGGTTGCTACCTCGACTGGAGGAAGAAGCGTATGATGCGGCTGACCGGCCACCTCGTGGCCGTGATAGGGAGGCATTCCAGCCAAAATCTCAGCCCGCACCCCGACGCCATTCAAATAAAAAAGCATGGAGAAACACGCCAGACCTGCGAGACGTATTGGAGGACAAAGCAAAACATGCAAGATCGATCTACGGATCACGAGGGCGCGCCACTATGCGAGACGATAAACGTCACGCCGGATACAGTAAAAGTAAATCTGGCCGGGCCGAACACAGCGGGCAAGACCCACTTGAGCTGCATCGCGATATAGCCCAATACAGAGGCGCCGCACACCCCTTATGCTTCACAGACAAAGTAATGGATCATCAAATCCCAGAAGGTTTAAAACCTGTAAATATTGAATCATACGACGGCATAACAGATCCTGCGGTATGGATCAAGGATTTCCTCCTCCACATCCACATGGCCCGCGGTGTTGACTTACACGCCATCAAATACCTCCCACTAAAGCTCAAAGGACCAGCGCGACATTGTCTTAACAACTTGCCAGCAGAGTCCATCAGTTGTTGGGCAGATCTGGAGGCCGCATTCCTCGACAACTTTCAGGGCACTTATGTGCGACCACCAGATGCCGATGACTTGAGCCACATAATTCAGCAGCCAGAAGAATTGGCCAGGCAATTCTGGACTCGGTTCCTAACAAAGAAAAATCAAATCGTCGACTGTCCGGACGTAGAGGCCCTAGCGGCTTTCAAACACAACATCCGCGATGAGTGGCTAGCCCGACACCTTGGTCAGGAAAAGCCGTAATCTATGGCAGCCCTCACGACACTCATGACCCGCTTTTGTGCGGGAGAAGACAGCTAGCTGGCTCGCAGTAACAATATGTCAAAGAACAATGGTACCTCGGATACCAAGGACGGCAATAGCAGGTCCCGTCGCAACAAACATAAGCGCCGCATTAACAGTGATAATACTGAGGATACGGCAGTCAATACCGGATTCAAAGGCTCTAAACCCGGTCAGTGGAAAAAGCCATTCAAACAAAGTACGCCGGGCCCGTCCAGTTTGGACCGCATACTCGATCGCTCATGTCAAATACACGGCACCCCAGACAAGCCAGCCAATCACACCAACAGGGATTGTTGGGTGTTCAAGCAGGCCGGCAAGTTAAATTACCGAAGACAAGGATAAGGGGTCACATAGCGATGACGAGGAGGAGCCCCGGCAGCCACACACCAGAGGACAGAAGGGGTTTCCCCCACAAGTGCGGACGGTGAACATGATATACGCAACCCACATCCCCAAGAGGGAGCGGAAGCGTGCGCTCAGGGACGTATATGTGTTGGAGCCAGTCGCCCAAAGTTCAACCCATGGTCCTCCTATCCGATCACTTTCGATCGCAGGGACCACCCCACTAGTATCCGTCATGGCGGATTCGCTGCACTGGTTCTAGACCCAATCATTGACGGATTTTACCTCACTCGAGTCCTTATGGACGGCGGCAGCAGCCTGAACCTGCTTTATCAGGACCCAGTGTGCAAAATGGGTATCGACCCCTCAAGGATCAAACCCACAAAAATGACCTTTAAAGGCGTTATTCCAGGCGTAGAGGCCCATTGCACAGGCTCAATCACACTGGAAGTGGTCTTCGGATCCCCGGATAACTTCCGAAGCGAAGAGTTAATCTTCGATATAGTCCCGTTCCGTAGTGGTTATCATGCACTGCTCGGGCGAACCACATTTGCGAGATTCAATGCGGTACCGCATTATGCATACCTTAAGCTCAAGATGCCAGGACCTCGTGGGGTTATTACAGTCAATGGAAACACAGAGCGCTCTCTTCGAATGGAGGAGCACACTGCGGCCCTCGCAGCAGAAGCGCAGAGCAGCCTCTCAAGGCAATCCACCAGTTCGGCATTTCAAGACCCGGACACCTTCAAGCGCGCTCGGAGCAATCGGCAACTAGACCACCTGGTGCTATCTGAGCTCGTGTAGCAATGCGGCCCCCACCCCAGTCCCAGCCAAGCGGCGAAACTCATGCCACGCATACATAATTACACATTAAAAATACCATGGGCATAGGCGGGGAGGGGGGCACAATTGCGGCACGCCCCAAGACGCGGCTTAAACCGCACTAGGGGCTTCCCGCTTAGTTATTTTTCTCTTTTTCAGGACATTAATCTCTGGAAACCCTGTCCGGCAGCACTATTGCCGAACACATGATGCAGTAACCAAGGAGGCAGAAAGCTATGTCACACCACGGAATTCCCAGGTGGATTACAGTAACGAGCGAAATGTTTGATTTAATACTATTCCTCAGCTTGCCCTTGGAAGGGACATAGTCCTACTCTTTGCTTATCGCACTATCTGTATCATTCTTCTTTAACGCACCTTTTTGAATAAACAATGCATAACATTACGACTATTATTGCATTCATGTTTTTTATATATATATGTGTTCATTAATGACGCCTTGCAACCGTACACTTTGGTACGACCAATACACCAGGGGCTTACGTACCCCACAATATGGTGTGAAAAGTCCGAACACTTTCACAAGTGCGGCACCCCGAACTTATAGCATTATATGCATCAGCTCTGAATCATGTCTTCGGTCAAATGTTGGGTTTGCCCGGCTCCTATTTTTTGGTACCTTACGTTCTGCTCTATCAGCTAAGGTAGCGCTAGGAGAACTACTGCGATTGTGCCCCGGTTCTGCTGGGCTGAGCACCTCAGTAGAGAAAGCTAAAACTGACTGTCATGATAAGGCGAGAGACTGGTCGCTGTTCGGCGAGGTTTCGAGTCCCTAAAGACTTATGCCGCTTAGAGCGAGGGGCCGGCCCTGTCCGGCTTACAGGCGTGTATCGCGCCCCGAATTTGGCCTTCCGAATACCAGGGGCTTCGCCGAAATTTAAAATTATAGAATTCTATGGCTAAGTGAGAGTGATAAAGCATATTAGTCCGGTTGCCTTGTTCGTTGTGCTGAGCACCTCCCTCGAAGGACCCAAAAATGGGAACAAGAGTGCTTAGGTTTATCCCGAACACCCCAGCACTCGTGGCATGGGGGCAGAAGCCGAGGACTAGCCATCTCTCAGATTGGATAAATAGCCAAACAGAAGGTAATATTTTAAATTCAAACAAGCGTTGCATAGCGCATATGAAACAAGTTTTCATAAATACAGGATCACACGAGCAAGTTTTACTCAAATATTACATCTTTTGTGCACTCGTCCGCTATGAGACGGGCACCCGGCAGAACACCCTCGTAGTACATCTCGGGGCGGTGATGCTCCTTGCCCTCCGGCGGCCCTTCCTTGATCAGCTTCACGGTGTCTAGCTTGACCCATTGCAATTTCACACGGGCGAAAGCCCGGCATGCACCTTCAATGCAGACGGATCACTTGACGACCTCCAGCCGCGTGCAGGCATCCACAAGCCGCCTCACCAGGCCAAAGAAGCTGTTCGGAAGGGCGTCGCCAAGCCACAGCCAGACTATATAGCCCTTCATGGCCTGTTCGGCCACCTTATGTAGCTCGACCAGCTGCTTCAGCTGGTCGCTCATTGGCACCGGGTGTTCGGCCCAGTATACTGAGACCAGAACATCTTCTCCGTTGAGCCTCCATCCTCGGCCTGGTAAAATTGTGCGGCATCGGACACGCTGCGGGGCAAATCTGCGAATGCTCCTGGAGTGCTCCGGATTCAGTAAGTAATCGGTAATTTACTTTTACATGCTTGCTTTGCATATAGAATGCCTTACCCGCCGCTATCTTCTTCATTGCGTCGATCTCCTGGAGGGCCTTTTGGGCTTCGGCCTTGGCACTTTTTGCGCTCTCGAGGTCCGCGGCAAGCTCAGACTCTCGTGTCTTCGAGTCAAGCTCCAACGCCTCGTGCTTCGTCACGAGAGCCTGGAGCTCTTGCTGCACCTCGCCCACCCGAGCCTCATGCTTCTCTCACTCGCTGCGCTCCTTGGCCGCTTTCTCTTCGGCCTCGGGCAGCACTCGCTTTAGGGTCGCCACTTCGGTCGCGGCCCCTGGCAAATTCATGATGATCCTGTCATTTTGCAATCGCATTCTTTTCATACATATCCACAGACTAGGTACTACTTACCTTTGTTCTCCTCGAGCTGCCTCTTGGTAAGACCGAGCTCATCTTGGGACCCTTTAAGGTCCTGCTTCAGTACAGCGACCTCCGCAGTCAGTGCGGCGAATGCCAGCAGTGAAGCCTGCATATGCATATTGACATACTCATATTAGACTCCTACGATATTGTTTGATCCTCTGTTCGGCTTTTCCTTGTGAACACCGAACAGAGCATCAGGGGCTACTGTCTATGCGGTAATATTTTTCCTGTACTTTAAACACTTACCTCAAAGCCTGTCAGAAGGCTGGACAGGCTTCAGTCAATCCGCTCTTAGCGGACTGAACCTTCTGGATCACCGCACTCATAATAGTGCGGTGCTCCTCGTCGATGGAAGCGCTGCGAAGCACTTCCAGCAGATTGTCCGGTGCCTCTGGATGGACAGAGGTCACCGATGCAAGCGTCTTGCCCCTCTTAGAAGGAGGCCGCCTGCCCGAGTTTGGAACCGCTGGAGGTTCCGGCGTGGTGTTCGTCTGAGGGCTGAACATGGAGCCCTCAGGGGCCTTGTCCCCTCTGCTCCCGGAGTCCGGAAGGCCGCCTTGAGGCGCCTCTGGGACTGTCTCCCCTTGACCCGGTGCCTCTAGAGACAACACCTCGGCGTCGTTCGCAGGATGGGGGGAGGTGGCAGTCGGACCTGGATCGCTATCCATATCCGACGAGCCCAGGGAGCCGTCCGATGATACATCGATACAGGCTCGGGGCAGCCTGCATTATCAGATTCGGCGTTAGGTAAAGTAGTGCGAAAAAGGGGGGCTATGAGTGACTCTGGTATCCGAATACTTACGACTTCCCTAGGGGCTTGACCCTGGATAGCCACTCGTCTTCGCCGTCGGCGGCGGTGGTAGAGCTGTCCGGAAGGAGAGTCCTTCCCTTCTTGGACCCTTCGGCCTCCCCAGTTGGGGCGGCCTTCCTTTTCTTGTCTCCCCCGTCTGGAGGGGAGCATCTTCTTCTGCCTCCTCGTCTTCGGGGGAGGATTGCGCCGTAGGGTCCTCGGACGGTGAGTCCGATGACGCCTGGCGCCGGGAACTCTTTCGGGTTCCCTTGGCCTTCTTGGTCTTCTCCGGCACCGTATAAGGAGCCGGGGTCAGCATCTTCGTCAGAAGAGCGTCTGCTGGGCCTTCGAGCAAAGGAGCCGGACAGTCGATCTGTCCGGCCGTCTCCTGCCAGTCCTGTCAAAGGTATGGGAGTTTAGATCCCGCATGGAATCAAGCTATGAAAAACAAGTATCCGGCTCTCCTCAGCTTCTTGACGTGTCCCTCCGTGATGGAGGAGACCATCCACCCGCCTCCCGCTCCGGACATGATTGGAGAAGGTCGAGGTGGGGAATGCGAACTTGGGCGCTGGAGCTTGAGTGCACGGAAACGGATGAGCGAAGGAGGAAGAAGGCATGGATGAAAAGGTAAATCCTTATCCCATTATATGGGCGGACGAAACTATGCGTCCCCACTAGCCTGGTAAAACTCGCTTGTCCCCCAAGCGCCGTAATCGATGGCGCGGTTGGGTTACCCACACCCCTATTGATGAGAATCCCGTGATAAGGGGACACGATCTCTGCTTTGACAAGACGTGTCAAATAACTGCCTCGCGTTATGTGCAGGGCTAGTTAAAGGAAACGGTTCGAATAATCACCGGGCCGTGACATAATGTCGTGTTGCTAAAACAAGTCAGGAAATTAGATTTGTGGAAATATTATTCTCTCTAAGGTGGTATGTGGAACTTATTTTGCAGGGTCGGACACTATCCTTATATTCAAAATTCTTCCGTGGTGTATTCGGAGGAGGAACCCGCCTTGCAATGCCAAAGACAGTACTGCGCGCCAGACTCATCGTCATTGAAAGCCTGGTTCAGGGGCTACTGTGGGAGTCCTGGATTAGGGGGTCTCCGGACAGCCGGACTATATCCATTGGCCGGACTGTTAGACTATGAAGATACAGGATTGAAGACTTCGTCTCGTGTCCGGATGGGACTCTACTTGGCGTGGAAGGCAAGCTAGGCAATATGGATATGTGTATCTCCTCCTTTGTAACCGACCTTGTGTAACCCTAACCTTTCCGGTGTCTACATAAACCGGAGGGTTTTAGTCCGTAGGACAACATACAATCATACCATAGGCTAGCTTTTAGGGTTTAGCCTCTCTGATCTCGTGGTAGATCTACTCTTGTACTACCCATATCATCAATATTAATCAAGCAGGACGTAGGGTTTTACCTCCATCAAGAGGGCCCGAACCTGGGTAAAACATCATGTCCCCTGCCTCCTGTTACCATCCTCCTTAGATGCACAGTTCGGAACCCCCTACCAGAGATCCGCCGGTTTTGACACCGACACAGATCCTTACATGCACCCACGGGGTGATTCATGATCCTTCGCAGGAAACAAAAGCTGGTGCTAAGGGGGGCCCTATCTACATCCTCCCGTGGCGGACGCCGTCATCAGCAGTGGGCCACGGGAGGCCGGCCCCAACCCCATCCATATCAGCGACGGCGGCGGCCGGATGCCGCAGCCTTGCCCCGGGCATGGCGAGAGCTCGGGGGACGTAGCTGTCGTCGCTCGTCACCGGAGTCTCATTGAGCTCAGGAGAACTGCTGGACTCCCAAGGGCTGCTGCTGCTGGAGTAGTTGCGGGCAGAGCGCGCATCAGCCTCGCGCTCTTCTCCAGAGCAGCACTCCAGGCGGTGGCCCTCGGTGTCGAAGACCTTGAAGAGAAGCGTGGAGGCGTCGTCATACTCGAAGTGGATCGCGAGGGCGCCCCTCACGCGACAGATTCGTGCAACCCCGCCCCAGCCGCGGGTCATGAAGATTTTGCCAACAGGGACCGCTTCAATATTCGCTCTGATTGCCGGAGTGCCACAATCGGCGTGCTGCAGCCAGAACACGATAGGCCCCCTCGGCGGCATCGCGTCGGAGAAGAACCATGGGAAGCAGATCCAGGAGTTCGGAGGCATCGGCGCCACAGCACCAGCTCGCGCGAGGAGTCCGCCGCATGGACGGCCCGTGTCGCCGAGGCGTGGCGACCCCGGGTGTGGTGTGGGTGATGTTGCTCGCCACTTCGTCCTCCTGAGCCTACGTCTTGGGCGTACAAGGGTAGTGGGTACCCCGGCGGAGGCCACTCGCACAAAGGCCTCGCCACCACCTGCAACGCCGCCTCGTCACGGTAATGGATCGACCTCTTCTTTGGCAGGAGTGGCTCCCGGGCATCTCGGGGGGCTTTCCCCTTCTCCTCGGTGGAGATTCTTCTGATGGGCGCCATTGGAGCAAGCAGTGGAGCAAGAAGGAGGAAGCAAGCAAGGAAGAGATGGGCAACCGGGGCTCCGCTCCCTCCCCATTTATAGCAAGAGAAGGCCAATCGACGTCTCCCACGATCACAGGTAATGATGGTTTCCCTTGAATTTCGTAGGGACTTGTCAAGTCGTGTAGTCGCCGAAGCAGCATGGGGAAGTGGAGACGCCCATGTCCAATCAACCGCCACGCGTCAACCGAGGCCGCAAGCTTTTGGGGCCTGCGGTGCTTCGAGCTTGACCCTTGGCTTTGCCGCGAAGCCAAGCCCGAGCGCACCTTGGGCCCGGGGGCTACTGTTGGTGTTCTGGGAATGGGGGTCCCCAGACTTGCCTGCCTGCGGCCCGCGGCGTGGCTGAGCCAGCAGGCCATACGACCCATCTTCACCAACAAAGCACCCAAGACCCTCGCAAGGGGCCAAGCCCCGCGAGGCGGATGACGCAAGACCTCCTCTGGACTGGCCTAGCTAGGCAGGCTCACGAGCAGCGGAGATATCAAGGCAAGGTGAACCTCACGAGGCTCTCGTGACATGAGCCGTGACGATCGACGCCAGGCGGGCGCCATCGTGCACATCGTCCTTGTTTCCTCTTTGGTGCAAAGGGGGAAAGCGCAGCCACGAAGTACCGAGGCCTCAGGCAAAGGTTGCCATTTCGGTGCAACAAGACCAAGACCATGGACTGCAAGACGGAGGTCACCGTGGAACCCAGAACAGCATCACCGCCAGAACTTTGTGCAGGCGAAGACTACTTTTGTCACGATAGCTTGTACTAGCTGCCCCCCTTGAAATTTGCCCGCCATTGTTGGCTCCCTTCCCTCTTGATGTTTGGGAAGAGGACCAGGGCCTCTATAAATAGGACTAGCCACCACAGAAAGGGGACGAGATCATCTTAGCTTGAGAGATACCACTCCCACGCACGCAAGCTCGGCGAGCACAAGAACACCTCAACCTCGGGAGGCCATTCTTCCCTTGTATTGTCCATCATCAACCCAAGAGGTAATCCACCACCACCACACTGGAGTAGGGTATTACACCACAATGGTGGCCCGAACCAGTATAAACCCCGTGTCCTTCTATGTTGTGAGTTCGTCAAGTTCGTCCGCGAGATCCTAGCGAGCTAGGGCGTAGATCGGTTGGAGGGACAGACTTCGCGCGCACCCCAGTGTTCGAACCTTAAGGGTTTGCCGGGACCCCATACCCTGACAGAGCCCTTTACTTATGCACTTTACTTTGCGATAGCCATATTGTTTCTTGTCATATATCTTGCTATCACCTAGTAGTTTATCTTGCTTAGCATAAGTTGTTGGTGCACATAGGTGAGCCTAGTTGTTGTAGGTTTTGTGCTTGGAAAATTGACCGCTAGGTTTATTCTGCATTTATTCAAGCCTAAACCGTAATTATTTTAAAGCGCCTATTCACCCCACTCTAGGCAACATCCACGATCATTCACTTGGCATGTTGGGGGGTCCACAAGCACATGTCCTTGCCATGCCTACATTGAACTTTCCTGAAATGATCTTTGAATAGGTGATACGTCTCCGTCGTATCCACTTTTCCAAACACTTATGCTCTTGTTTTGTACTCTAATTTGCATGATTTGAATGAAACTAGCATGGACTCACATTGTTTTCAGCAGAACTACCATGGTCTTGTTTTTTTGTGCAGAAATGAAAGTTCTCGGAATCAGATGAAACTTGTTGGTAAATTTTTTACGGAATAAATAAAAATACTAGAACAAAGATCCACCGGAGGGGGGCCACCTATGGCTCATAAGGCAACAGGGCGCGGGCTGTTACCTTGTGGGGCCCACAGGTGGCCGTCTGACCTAATTCTAGCGCTATAAATTCCGTTTCCCCGAGAAAAATAAATAAGAGAAGAAGTTTCATCATGTTTTATGACAGAGCCACGACCACCTCCTGTTCTTCATTAGGAGGACCGATCTGGAGTCTGTTCGGGGTTCTGGAGAGGGGGATTTATCGCCATCATCATCACCAACTCTTCTTCATCAACAACTTCATGATGCTCACCGCCAAGAGTGAGTAATTCCTTCGTAGGCTTGCTGGACAGTGATGGAGTTGGAAGATTTATCATGTAATCGAGTCAATTTGTTAGGGCTTGATCCCTAGTATCCGCTATGTTCTGAGATTGATGTTGCTATGACTTTGTTATGCTTAATGCTTGTCACTAGGGCATGAGTGCCATGATTTCAGATCCGAACCCTTTATGTTTTCATGAATATAAGTGTGTTTTAGATCCTATCTTGCAAGTTGTATGCACCTATAACGTGTTATGATCCACAGACCCCAAGGTGACAACAATTGGGATTCACTCTGGTGATGACCATAGTATGAGGAGTTCATGTATTCACTAAGTGCTAATGCTTTGTTCCGGTTGTCTATTAAAAGGAGGCCTTAATATCCCTTAGTTTCCTTACAGACCCCGCTGCAACGGGAGGGTACGTCGAACAATGTCATGCAAGTTCTTATTATAAGCACGTATGACTATATACAGAATACATGTCTACTTTGCGCACACATTTGACTGGTATTTTGAAAATGCCTCCACATGCTAAATACATGAAAGATATTGTCACTAATAAAAGATACCTGAAGCTGAAATTTCCACCATGTTTGCGAATTATTATTTCAAGGGAGGAGTACCTAAGAAGTTAGGAGATCCAGAAATACCCACTATACCATGCTACATTAAAAGAAGTTATGTCAAAACTGCTATATGCGATTTAGGAGCCATTGTTAGTGTTATGCCTTTCTCTTTATATAGAAGACTTAATTTAAATAAGTTGACACCAGCTGAAATATCTTTGCAAATGGTTGATAAATCAACTGCTATACCTATCGGTATTTTTGAGGATGTGCCCGTTGTAGTTGCAAATGTTACTATCTTAACCGACTTTGTTATTCTTGATATGTCCGAGGATGACAACATGTCGATTATTCTTGGTAGACCCTTTTTGAATACTGTAGGGGCTGTTATTGATTGCAACAAAAGCAAGGTTACTTTTCATGTTAATGGTAATGAGCATACGGTATGTTCCCGGGGAAACAAAGTTCAGTGAATAGTATCAACTCTATTGAAAAAATTGTGACAATCACTATTGGAGGTTTTGAATTTCCTATTCCGGTACCCAAAAATAAATATGGAAGTCTTATTGTTGGGGAGATGCATATCCTCATTAAGGTAACTTAGTGTTATACGAAAATTCTTTGGTTTCATGTTACTCTGAAATAGTTTCTTAATAAGACTTGACCAACCTTATTAATGGATTCTTTTTCAGGGGCATGTGGTCCATGAATTTAGTAAGCACAACCTACTGTACCTATAGTCTGCCCTCTGTATTTTATAGTTTAATAAAGTAAAATGCTATGATTATCCTGTTTTCTGAATTATCCATGCAATAAAAATGACCCAAAGTAAAAGTTCTCTGGATGTCGTAAAATTTTGGCATGATTTTTTTCTAAAATAATTAAGAATTTTTGGCACTGAATACACTCTAGGGGGGTGCCCCAGTTGCTCACAAGGCAACAGGGCACGCCCACCACCCCTGGGTGTGCCAAGATGCCTTGTGGACCCCACTCACTTAGTGATTCAACCCACTTCATCTCCTACCTCGAGAAAAAAATCATGGTAGCTCTCTCTCTGTTGTGTTCTTGCCCCCAAACCTAAGATTTTTGATCTCTTTGCTCGGAGCTCCGTTTCCGAAACTGTTTTGGGGGTTGCTCCTGGGTATGTGACTCCTCCATTGCTCCAATTAGTTTTGCTTTAGTGGATTATATTTTGCTTCTATTGCTACTATTGGTGCCACTAAAAATGAGCTTGCATGTTGAATTTAGTTGGTTCTAAGTAGTTTTAGTGCTTGATATAGCCTCTGGACATTCATATGAGAAGTTGCTATCAATATTGTGAGGCTTTGTTAACATGTTTTTGTGGCCCCAAAATTTCAGAAATTTGTTCTTAGGAAAATGAACTTCTTCTAGAGAGGTTCTTTGTGTTGGAGTCCCAAGGGAGTCATCGGAGGTGCCCCTGACCTTCACCGTCCACGTAGGACGGAGGTTCGTCCGTGCGAATGGCCACATAATGCCTTCATGAACGAAGCCGGGTTTCACCAAGAGTTTACGCAATTCATTGCAAATGCCGGGTTGACCGACTTCCTCATAGATAAGTGTGACCAATACCACCTCCTCACAAATACCTTTGTGCAAATTTTCTATTTGCCTAGACTTGATATCCCCATGGTACACTTTGATTTATATGCTCAAAACTTGGAGATAACGCTTGTGGATTTTTGTGAGATATGTTTGATTCCCTCTGAGGGGGAACCAAGGGAGCCTCGACTAGAGGAATTCGATGACTTCCTCCATACCTGAACTGGGAGTGAATATAGGGGCGTGTGGAGAGCCCGAGTTACTAGCCTGCATTATCCTGTTGTGCAGTACTTTGGTTTATTTATAAGGAAATGTTTGACTGCTAGGGAGGAAGGTGGTACCCTCAGTGCCCCTAACCTTGCCATTTTACACCGTGCGCTTCACGGTGATAACACTTATAGTCTAGGAGCTATTATTGCATGCCGCTTTCACACTAACATGACTAGGGGTAAAATTCATGGCGGTATTTATGCTACTCGCCCGACAAGGCGTTTCCTTGTTGATATACACCATAATAATTATTTGCTGCCTAGGATTTACTTAGGCCGCCAGTCTATGATAGATCACCATTTTATTAATAACCATGAGCCTCCTCACCACATTTGTTATAACTTGGTATGTAGTGAGGATGCTCATGAGATTATTTCGATGCTTCCACCCTCTTTGTTTGATTCCCATGCCATGCACGGTTACGCCTTCCTACCCGCCAGATATTATTGCTTATAAGAACGAGCTAGCTATGAAGGAGAAGGAGGTCCAACCTTGGGACGCTTGAGAGCCGCAACCCAGCCACTTTCCTACCGGGCCCGATGGATACTACGATGGTGATTACCAAGCTAGGCCAAAAGCCTAAGCTTGGGGGAGTATGTATTTCTCAATGACATTATATTCATGTTCACACACTCATTCCAGCTGTCGGTGTTCATACTTTTTCATTGTATATCCATGTTTAGTTTTATTTTTGCTTTCTTCTTCTATCGGTGTACAAAAGTAGGGGCTCTCCTTTTGCACCATTTACTTGTTCACGGGAAGTTAGAGCCGCGCCCATGGCCACACTACGCAGGGCAGAGGAGGGATGCCGGAGCACAAGACGACTAGAGAAACGCCAAGACCAGAGACGCAAAGAGAGCAAGAGGGCGAGGTGGACTCCCCCGGCAAGACCACGACCCGAGCCCACTCAGTAAATGAGACGCACCTCTACGTTTTCCTCTTTTTACGGGGTAGGCGCGGGCCGCCTCTTTACCACGATGTGACACATGCGTGCGGAAACCGCCCCATGCACGACCCCCACGTCATGCATGACCCTCCACGTCATGTGTTCAACATGGGTCGTGGGGAAGCACAGCGGGCGGAGAAATTACTGTGGTAAAAATCCGCCCCACCTGCCCGCGCACCGTTCTGGGCCTAGCCCAACAACGTGTGTCGCTTATGTGTGGCCCAAGCCCGGGGGCTCCTGTCGGTGTACAAAAGTAGGGGCTCTCCTTTTGCACCCCTTTACTTGTGCACGGGCAGTCAGAGCCGCGCCCACGACCACACTAAGCAGGGCAGAGGAGGGATGCCGGAGCACAAGACGACCAGAGCAACGCCAAGACCAGAGACGCAAAGAGAGCAAGAGGGCGAGGTGGACTCCCCCGGCAAGACCCTTGCCGGGGTGGCTTCCGCAGCCTCGGCAAGATCCTTGCCGGGGCAACTTGCCTGACGCCAGTAGAGCGCGCCACCCTTGAGCCCAAGGGGTTCCCACGCCATATTGGAAACAAGGCTCGGGAGGCACCTCCGTGGTGGCATGCAGATCATTGTAGAGATCATAGATACACAAGGTCAGATGAGAACCAAAAGACAACGACCCTTGGCGAGATCCTTGCCAAGGAAATCCACGAGACCCCCGGCAAGATCCTTGCCGGGGATGACCGCGATGCCGCAGCGAGACCCTTGCCGGGCCCTCGGCAAGATCCTTGCCAAGGACTCCTGCGGGGCCGCAGCCAGGCCCGCGTCTGCCAAAGACTCCACCGCCGCTCCCATACAGGTGCCAGCTCGACCAGCTGAGAAGGCATCTGCGTGGCAGCGCGCGACCTCTACACCAACTTAGCAAGCACCTGCGTGGTGGCTTGCAGATATTCGTGAAGGCTCCACCACCGCGCCAGCCCAGCAGCCAGCCAACATGGCGCTACAACGCCTCGTCAGCTTGGACGCGCGTCGGAGCCAGGCGAGGCGACGACAGCTGGGACGAGCTTCTTTGCCGTCCCCAATAAAGCAACAGGGGCACGTCGGTAGCACATTAAATGCGTTTGTGCGACGGTGCCAGGGGATAGACTCAGCCCCTGTACACCTTTCCACCTCCTGTGTGCCACTGTGGTGACCCCTTTTTGTCTATAAAAGGAGGCCCGAGGCGTACTGGAGGGGGATTCGGATCTTTTGGACGAGAGAGCCACTGCAGCTAGTTCAAGAACACAAGAACACCTAAATACACATCAAAGTAGGACTAGGGTTTTATGCGTCTCCACGGCCCAAACCTGGGTATATGATTTGTGTGCTAATCGCCAGACCCGCTCTTTGCACAACCCCGCGCCCGCCAACCGTAGAAGGGATCCCAGTGACCCCATAGGTATCATTTCCCACCGACATCTCTGGCGCGCCAGGTAGGGGGTGCGCAGTTGTGAGAATCCACTCTAGTAGTTAGTTTAGCAGTTCTTCATCGCTATGGCTCCCAAGAAGAAGACGATAACAGTGATCGACTCGTCAGGGGCCGAACGGCCCGTACCAGCGCAGGCGAGTGGTGAGGCGGTCACGGACGGAAGCCGAGGCGCGGCTCACGAACACCCGCATTGCTCTGGCAGCCAAAGCCTAACGAGCGGCGTCGTTCGTGCGTGAGACGACGGGCC